>NC_088217.1:78670655-78970655 GCF_036934945.1 Oncorhynchus masou masou | reverse complement strand
TCTAACATCCCCTAATGGCGGACAGCCAGGTAACTTAACTCCCGATGTTGTGGGGCTCATATTTCAACTCTGAAACTCATTTGGATCTTGTAACACAAGATAACTTAACACTGTGATGAGGTTACCTTCAAGTCTTCATAAAGACTAGTATTAAACTACTCACTTCTTTCCCCAAATCATAATGTATTGATTTGTATCAGATTCCTCCATGTGGATCTTAACGTATTGTTGTTCATTGGGACAATACATATACTCTCCTCAGATCTACTCTCCTCTCCTGACAGTTTTTCCTGTGTCTTGAATAGTTGATATCCCCCTCCCTCTGCTTCTCTTCTCTCAGCACCAAAATAAACAGAGGGCCTCCAGGATGCTATGCAATGTGCTCCCATCACCGTCACGGCGGCAGGACAGTCCCTGTGAACTATCACTGACCCAGACACCAACACACACACACCATAGTGACAGTGTGCTACCACTAGATAGAAACGGAGCAGCCAGTCACAGGGCCTTGAGGCACAGCTGGCCCAGCAGCCAGTCAGACGGAAGAAACAACCTACATTACTGCACACGGCAGGCAAAAGCCTCAATTCTAAAACCCCCGTGGTATTTCAGATCTCAGTGCAGTAGGTCGTGTAGGGTTCTCACCAGGTTATAGTAGGTCTTGCTGACAGCTGGTGTGTCAAAGCCTTTCACAGGGTTTTTGAGGGTGCCAGACTTAGGAGACACTGGGTTGTCTGTGTGGTTGGTGGTGGGGGAGAAGAGAGAGAGAGAGAGAGAGAGTGTAGAGTAGAAGTAGGACAGAGAGTAGGACAGAAAAATGAAGTCATTCATTTGATAATAGCGTTTAAAGCAATGTTATCCGGCAGGGAAAGATGCTGGCTTCATTTAGCTAACAACCAGACCAGGGGCTTTCTATGCACTACAGAGAAATGGGGACATATTCATGTTGCAGTGTTTTAGTAGCTAACCCTTGGGGCAGAGATAGCATACAGAATGGAGAGAGAACAACATGACACACAGCAAAGGAACAAAAACTGTGGCTCGCTCTCTTGCTCTCTGCAGCCAGAGACAGAGGGCATGTTTACGTGTGACTGATTGGATACAGAAAGGGAGTGGGTTACCACCGTGAGCTTATAGAGAAATGCCAATTAGTTCATCATGTGTAGGTAGGTAGTAGGCCAACAGAGGGAAGCACTGGGAGCTGTTTGGTGTGTTTGGGGAAGTCCCACCCACAGACTAGGATAAGGAATGTCCCGTCTTTGTTTAACCATGCAGTTTCCTTCCTCTCCGTTATAATGCACAATAGCTACATTAATAGTGCACAACAGCTGTGCACAAAGACAGTTTATACATCTACTATACATTTCTGTATATGATCTGATAGAACACGCAGATAGAAATATAGTGTGTAGAACAAACTCAGAGCTCTATTCTGCATTACATTTCTATCTGTAATGATTTGCACATTGCAGTCCATTGAATAAGCTGGTGGAGAGCCATGTCTTGGTGAGCTTAGTATTGGCAACACGTATCTTCACTCTGTAATTCCTCTTTTAAAAGATGCACTACGAATAAATTGCACCGCTATTTCCTGGTTTCTCAAATTCTAATAGTTTTCCTAATTTCAGTTTATGCGACAAAAAAAGCACGTATAGTGTAGAGAATCAATATTGTATTTTCGGCTCTTTGAAGCTGGTGAAAAAAACTAAAGACGCAAAAACTAAACTTAAGAACAGGAAGCATGGAAATAGCGCACATAGAACATATCTAGCACTTAGACTTGATTTCAGTGAGAATGACTGATCAATAAATAACATTTCTATGTGAATTTGGTTTGGACACCCAAAAAGTTACATATTGCAGTTTTAAATGATTCTCTTCATGATCATTCTCTTTAGCCAGCAGCATACCACCATATATTGCTGTGAATACGTATGTGTTCTCAGTCAGCTTACCTGGTAAAATAAATAAATCATGTTATTACAGCTCTAGCAGCCGGGGGAAATGCTGACTGCATGAAATGGGTATTTGATAAATAGCCATTAAAAACGGCAGAGGATATTCCCTAGAGACCCACATTAAATACGGTGCGTAAATCACACCAGCTATCAACAGCCTGGTTTAGCTGCGTGATTCAGATGTACAGTCAGCTATATGGGGGGACCACTATCAGATATCATCAACACAGGAGATATTTCTCTGAGAGTTATACAGTTGTAATAGAGCCGCTATAGATGATTATAAAGTTGTTATAGAGATGCATGCGCCTAATGTTTATACTCGCCAATACAAACTATGATCCCTACTTAATATCCAAGCCGCCCAATCACTGACACCCACCGCTGCCTTTGACCTCCTTGACATAGTTGCTAGGGAACCAGCCCTTGTTGCCGTTGAACGAGCCCTCCCACCAGCCGCCGTCTTCCTGGCGCGAGACACTGATCATGTCACCCTTGCTGAAGGACAGCTCGTCTTCATTGGTCTGCTGGAAGGTGAACTTGGCCCTCACCAGTACCCGCTGCCCACTGCTCTCTGACATGTCCTAGTGGGGAGGAAAGAGGGAGCGACGGAGGAAGGGAACAGAGGAGCAGGAGAGAAGGGGAGAAATTAAGAGGGAGAGAAAAAAAGAAGAGATTGATTTAGTAAGGATGGAGCAAAAACAAATGGAGACCGAAAACAACCCCAAGCTGCAGGTGAGAACCACCTCAAATGGTTCATTCTAGTCCTGTTGGTTTCTGTAGTTCTGTTGGGTTCTATGACTCACCAGGCTGCGGTACTGGTTGTGGGGGAGTTTGGAGGAGCGTCCGCGGGGAGACTGAGTGTTCAGAGAGTCAAACGACTTGATCCGTAACGAGGATGAGTGATGCGCACACACAGAGTCACTGCCCACTCCTATGTCTGTGGAGGAGAGAGAGAGGGATGAGGACACACACACAGAGTCACTGCCCACTCCTATGTCTGTGGAGGAGAGAGAGAGGGATGAGGACACACACAGAGTCACGGCCCACTCCTATGTCTGTGGAGGAGAGAGAGAGGGATGAGGACACACACACAGAGTCACGGCCCACTCCTATGTCTGTGGAGGAGAGAGAGAGGGATGAGGACACACACAGAGTCACGGCCCACTCCTATGTCTGTGGAGGAGAGAGAGAGGGATGAGGACACACACAGAGTCACGGCCCACTCCTATGTCTGTGGAGGAGAGAGAGAGGGATGAGGACACACACAGAGTCACTGCCCACTCCTATGTCTGTGGAGGAGAGAGAGAGGGATGAGGACACACAGAGTCACTGCCCACTCGTATGTCTGTGGAGGAGAGAGAGGGATGAGGACACACAGAGTCACTGCCCACTCCTATGTCTGTGGAGGAGAGAGAGAGGGATGAGGACACACACACACACAGAGTCACGGCCCACTCCTATGTCTGTGGAGGAGAGAGAGAGGGATGAGGACACACACACAGAGTCACGGCCCACTCCTATGTCTGTGGAGGAGAGAGAGAGGGATGAGGACACACACAGAGTCACTGCCCACTCGTATGTCTGTGGAGGAGAGAGAGAGGGATGAGGACACACACAGAGTCACTGCCCACTCGTATGTCTGTGGAGGAGAGAGAGAGGGATGAGGACACACAGAGTCACTGCCCACTCCTATGTATGTGGAGGAGAGAGAGAGGGATGAGGACACACACAGAGTCACTGCCCACTCCTATGTCTGTGGAGGAGAGAGAGAGGGATGAGGACACACACACACAGAGTCACGGCCCACTCCTATGTCTGTGGAGGAGAGAGAGAGGGATGAGGACACACACACACACAGAGTCACGGCCCACTCCTATGTCTGTGGAGGAGAGAGAGAGGGATGAGGACACACACAGAGTCACTGCCCACTCCTATGTCTGTGGAGGAGAGAGGGAGGGATGAGGACACACACACACACAGAGTCACTGCCCACTCCTATGTATGTGGAGGAGAGAGAGAGGGATGAGGACACACACAGAGTCACTGCCCACTCCTATGTCTGTGGAGGAGAGAGGGATGAGGACACACACAGAGTTACTGCCCACTATGTCTGTGGAGGAGAGAGAGAGGGATGAGGACACACAGAGTCACGGCCCACTCCTATGTCTGTGGAGGAGAGAGAGAGGGATGAGGACACACACAGAGTCACTGCCCACTCCTATGTCTGTGGAGGAGAGAGAGAGGGATGAGGACACACACACAGAGTCACTGCCCACTCCTATGTCTGTGGAGGAGAGAGAGAGGGATGAGGACACACACAGAGTCACGGCCCACTCCTATGTCTGTGGAGGAGAGAGAGAGGGATGAGGACACACACAGAGTCACGGCCCACTCCTATGTCTGTGGAGGAGAGAGAGAGGGATGAGGACACACACAGAGTCACTGCCCACTCCTATGTCTGTGGAGGAGAGAGAGAGGGATGAGGACACACACAGAGTCACTGCCCACTCGTATGTCTGTGGAGGAGAGAGAGGGATGAGGACACACAGAGTCACTGCCCACTCCTATGTCTGTGGAGGAGAGAGAGAGGGATGAGGACACACACACACACAGAGTCACGGCCCACTCCTATGTCTGTGGAGGAGAGAGAGAGGGATGAGGACACACACACAGAGTCACGGCCCACTCCTATGTCTGTGGAGGAGAGAGAGAGGGATGAGGACACACACAGAGTCACTGCCCACTCCTATGTCTGTGGAGGAGAGAGAGAGGGATGAGGACACACACAGAGTCACTGCCCACTCGTATGTCTGTGGAGGAGAGAGAGAGGGATGAGGACACACACAGAGTCACTGCCCACTCGTATGTCTGTGGAGGAGAGAGAGAGGGATGAGGACACACAGAGTCACTGCCCACTCCTATGTATGTGGAGGAGAGAGAGAGGGATGAGGACACACACAGAGTCACTGCCCACTCCTATGTCTGTGGAGGAGAGAGAGAGGGATGAGGACACACACACACAGAGTCACGGCCCACTCCTATGTCTGTGGAGGAGAGAGAGAGGGATGAGGACACACACACACACAGAGTCACGGCCCACTCCTATGTCTGTGGAGGAGAGAGAGAGGGATGAGGACACACACAGAGTCACTGCCCACTCCTATGTCTGTGGAGGAGAGAGGGAGGGATGAGGACACACACACACACACAGAGTCACTGCCCACTCCTATGTATGTGGAGGAGAGAGAGAGGGATGAGGACACACACAGAGTCACTGCCCACTCCTATGTCTGTGGAGGAGAGAGGGATGAGGACACACACAGAGTCACTGCCCACTATGTCTGTGGAGGAGAGAGAGAGGGATGAGGACACACAGAGTCACTGCCCACTCCTATGTCTGTGGAGGAGAGAGAGAGGGATGAGGACACACACAGAGTCACGGCCCACTCCTATGTCTGTGGAGGAGAGAGAGAGGGATGAGGACACACACAGAGTCACTGCCCACTCCTATGTCTGTGGAGGAGAGAGAGAGGGATGAGGACACACACATTAGCCTCGGAGGGGCCGTCAACAACCAGATGAACCGGTTATCAGGGAAATGGAAGAGAGCCTGTGACGTGACTTCCGCTTTCGGACGTTAACAAGGCGTCACTCCATCTTAACTCCTCCCCCACATTTACTGGATTGGTTGAAGAGAGCAGAAGAGAACCTCCCCCTGACAGAATGTGGGGGATCTAGTTTCAGGAGTTTATTTTACACCTGCTACTTTAGGTTCAACACACATTAATGTGAGTGAAGAACACAACATGCTGCAACGGGCACCCATCATTCTACACGGACACACACACAGGCCTAATAACACACAACGCCCACTCTGATAGAGACTAGAGGTTACATCTGGGACTTCACAGGTATGGATTTGCATAGAAAACAGGAAACCTTCCATGAATCACCCCAGACACACTTCTGTCTCAGTCCACTTACCCTCGGTGGCTTTGGCCAGTGCCACCAGAGAGTTGAGCACCTTGGTGAAGTTCAGTCCCTGGAGAAGGTCATTGACCTCAAATGGCTGAGAAGAGGAGGGAGAGGAGAGATATCCTTTAGCTTTTCAATACTTGTTTAAAATAAAATATCTATATAACTGACTGAAATCAAACAACTGTTTCATAACATTGCAACGGCGTAAAGGTCTTGTCATATTTCCTCTGGTTCTGGTGATGATAACCTGACACCGGAACTTCCAGACATTCCCATAGTACAGTGATGTGTGTAATGTCGGTAAAGAGATTTCTCACAGTAAGAGGCCTAGGTTTGAGGCCTGGAGAATATCACAGAGTTAAAACAACTACTGATTGACACAGGCAGCAGAACTCAGCCATAATCTACCCAAGCATTACCGAGATGTTGTACAGACGCTGGGATTTAGACAGCGCAGTGCATGGTACCACAGACAACCACAGGAAGGAAGCCACAGAGCTAAGGACATCCTGCTCTCCCTCTCTTTGTTCTCAGTCCAGACAGGTCAGAAATGTGAGTGTCATGTTGAGATCCACCCTCTGTCTAACTGGGAATCAACCACTAATACACACAGGACACTTCATGCTGTATTAATTACAAAATAATTGCTACCTGCAATGTTGGGCATTTAATATTTGAACTTGACCTTTAGGACAGGAGTGCCAACACCTAAGTCTGGCAGCAAACATCTGACCCCATTCATTGTATTCCTTCAAGTTTTACGGCTCATTTGGCCTGAGTGTCTCTTTAAACTACATGTTGTCAGAGTTGATTAAATGACTATTAGATAGACACAGCCAACATGAAACGCTATGCGTGCCCTGGCCTGGCAGGATATGGTGTGACCGTATTTATCAGATTACTAGCTAATTCTGTAGTACAAATACAGGATTTCATCAGGCTTCCTAAGGTGACTAAGTGTACCAGGTGACTGGGCCACAGCAGGAGATGTGCTAACTCTGTTGCACAACCAGGCCAACACCCCAGTTTACTTACTGCTATTCTATTGTGTTCAGCACCATTTGGCCTGGCAGTAAGTGTAGTAGCTCTACGAGGTCTACTTCCCTGTCAGAATATTAGGTCATTTTCATAGCTGAGTGGTAATTCAACAGTGTCATTGGTTTCCTCAGCCCTACATGCTGCTTCTGCTCTGAGGGCAGTTTTCACTCAGTCTGGTCCAGCACTCACTGTGGCACACTTATGGCTGAGCACCCACACAGTCCTACCCTCTACCCACCAGCCCCCTTAGTCTGGACACAAACACCCTCACTCCTACCCTTTAACCACCAAGGGCCAGTCTGGGGGATTATCAGCAGTCTGAGCCATCTCTAATCTCTGCCTCATCATGTTCTCTAACCAACACACACACACACACACAAACACACCTAAACCCGTCCTAACCACCCCTTACTCTCTAATCCTACACACACACACACTTCTGTATGACCTATTCTTGATCTGACAGAGAACTACATGGATGTATTAAGCAATATGGTGGATGGACTCAATGTGGTCTCTAGAGTGAAGAGATCTATTAGGAATGAATGTCTATAAGGTAGGGGTTGTTTTGGGACAATAATCTACCATGGCCATCATGACAGCTTATTGCTCCTTCACACTACAGTGTATGTCCATGTCTGATCAATTTGGAATTTAGCCTTGCGACCTAATCGACCTTGTTGGAAAATCCATTGGTTGGGTTGACATTCTCATGAAACCCCCCCAGCACCACCTCTTGCATAAACTGTATTGATTCAGTTAGGCATGACTGACAACAGGACAGGACCAGACAGACAGACAGGACCAGACAAAGACAGACAGACCTGAGTTGGGTGCTAAAGGCCATGCTAGTTACTATTGCTGCAGCCCAGCCTCAACACTGCAGTGAGCAGTCATGAGATATAACTGTCCAGCAGCTCTCACTCCTGGTAGGTATGAGTCACAGGCCAATATCCACACTAGCATAGCACTTGGATGCATGCCAATACACTGCTTCATTCTCAGTGGTATCGTGTGAACACTGGAACAGAGCGGTCACAGTCTTTCCATAAGGCCTGGTTTTGAAGCAGTCAGTAACAGGGTCGAGATGAGACAAGGCATTCACAAGAACTAGGCCATGGTAAGGCAAGTACTTTACTACAAGGTGTACAAATGTATATTTTCAGGAGTAGTGGGCTGTCTACGTTCCCAGACAGATTTAAATCAGGAGGCTGTTCAGATCACACCTTTGTTTACATGTTTACTTGGCACCTGCCAAGTCACACAATATCTCAGAAGTTTGAGGCAAATCTTGTTTCCATGACAAATAGAAAATTGTGTGATGGCATCTCTTGGCATACTGTGCAGCTATCTGTGCTTTAAAACAGAATTCCAACAACTCAATTTGTAAGTCGCTCTGGATAAGAGCGTCTGCTAAATGACTTAAATGTAAATGTAAACTCAGGTTTCACACAGTAGAATGTGAAAGTGTTTTGTAATGTTGAAATAGGGTTCATGGTATTGACTGACTGAACTATGGCTCTTGGCTACTCATGACAGTAGATGTGCCCAGTTAAATTCCCTTGTTCTGCATATTGACCAGGACAGCTCAATATGCAGAATAACTCACCCTGAAAATAGTCTATAGTCCAGGAAAAAACTAGAATCCATGGTTCAGTTCTTTACACGGCCATTACAAACTTCAGCTAATTAGTGAGCATGTTTTTATTAGATTGTTATGGCCAAATCACTTTTAAGTAACATCAAACCAAATATGGAGTTGATTGCCCCCATCTCTTCCATTACTTTTTAGCTAAGTGGCTAATGTCAGTTGAAGTTTGTAATGGCTGTGTAAAGAACTGAAGCACGGATGGCAGTTTCTCTCTGCCCATAGAATATTTTCAGGATGAGGAACCATCAAACATCAAGTTGTAATATGGTAAACTTCTTAGTTAAACGGCCAAATCATGGCGACCAAATCATTCTACCCTAACCCTACACATTGCGTAGGGTAGTATTAGTTTGGAATGTTGTTACACTATGTTAGAAATACAAATTAAAACCCAGACTAGTATCCAAAGGGCGACAGGCTGCAACTGTAGTATTTCTGCTTGTAGGCTAGTACAACTGGGCTGTGCTAACGTCCCATGGGGCAGGCTCACGTGTTGATCAAATTAAATGTTGATACAGTGTTTTCAGTCATGTTTAGAGCGCGTTGTATTGTCGATATTTACAACAAAGTTACAGAGCAGCAAGCAGGTTAAATGACTCACCTCCACTCGGAAGGACCCGCAGCCTTTCAGAAACTCCTTTATATTGCTCTGGAACTCACTATCATTCCTTGGTTCTTGGAAGATCTGTGTGGAAGGGAGTTAAATGTTTAATGAAGTAAATCCCCGAGCCGTACGTAGGTAACCTGTTTCGTTCTCGGTTTTGCAAAAGACGGTACAGATCCACGATGTCAGTGTGAAACTAAAATCTCCAATCGGTGTTTCTAAAAGACCTCTCAATCTTCCATCGAGAAATCGGATTAGTAGGAGAGGAAATGACGTGGTATGCATATTGCACCGTGAAAACCAGAACCCTGCGGCTACACCTTTTGGTGCCTACCTGTGCAAACAGAACCCTCCGCAACTATATCAGTAGTGACAATCACATGCTTCATAACCTTTAATAACCTAACAATTGCTCTCCTTATTAGGCCTATCGTCAATTGGCTATGATTTCGAAGACCTCGACCCTGTTGTTGTTGTAGTTATGTTGTTAACTTTTCCCAATTGTGCATAAATTGCAAGTGCACAAGGGCAGGTACATTCTTGCTCTGTGGGTGTGTGACAGATATTACGTCCCCCCCCCCCCTCCCCTCCCTCGGTTAAATTGTCAAGGCAACAAATAAACACGATTTCTTCTTCTCATGACAAGATAGCTATCAAAACGTTTAATGTTTGTAACTAATTAGTCTTTATACAGTGGTGTAAAGTACTTAAGTAATTTTGGGGGTATCTGCACTTTACTATATATATGCTGGCCAACTTTTAATTTTACCCCTCTATATTCCTAAAGAAAATAATGTACTTTTTACTCCATTCGTTTTCCCTGACAGCCAAAAGTACTAGTTACATTTTGAATGCTTAGCAGGACAGGAAACTGGTCCAATTCACACACTTATCAAGAGAAGATCCGTGGTCATCCCTACTGCCTCTGATCTGGCGGACTCACTAAACACAAATGCTTCATTTGTAAATGATGTATGAGTGTTGGAGTGTGCCCCTGGCTATCTGTAAAAAATAATAAGAAATCGAGCTGTCTTGTTTGCTTAATATAAGGAATTTGAAATCATTTAAACTTTTACTTTTGATACTTATGTATATTTTAGCAATTACATTTACTTTTGATAATTAAGTATATTTAAAACCAAATACTTTTAAACTTTTACTCAAGTTGTATTTTACTGGGTGACTTTCACTTTAAACTGAGTAATTTTCTATTAATATAACTTTACTTTTACTCAAGTATGAAAATTGGGTACCTTTCCCACCACTGTCTTGATGTATTGTCTATCTCCCTGACTGTTGTTTGTAATGTTTGTATACTTTTTCTTTTTATTTCACCTTTATTTAACCAGGTAGGCTAGTTGAGAACAAGTTCTCATTTGCAACTGCGACCTGGCCAAGATAAAGCATAGCAGTGTGAACAGACAACACAGAGTTACACATGGAGTAAACAATTAACAAGTCAATAACACAGTAGAAAAAAAGTCTATATACATTGTGTGCAAAAGGCATGAGGAGGTAGGCGAATAATTAAAATTTAGCAGATTAACACTGGAGTGATAAATGATCAGATGGCCATGTACAGGTAGAGATATTGGTGTGCAAAAGAGCAGAAAAGTAAATAAATATAAACAGTATGGAGATGAGGTAGGTAAAATTGGGTGGGCTATTTACCGATAGACTATGTACAGCTGCAGCGATCGGTTAGCTGCTCAGATAGCAGATGTTTGAAGTTGGTGAGGGAGATAAAAGTCTCCAAATTCAGCGATTTTTGCAATTCGTTCCAGTCACAGGCAGCAGAGAACTGGAACGAAAGGCGGCCAAATGAGGTGTTGGCTTTAGGGATGATCAGTGAGATACACCTGCTGGAGCGTGTGCTACGGGTGGGTGTTGCCATCGTGACCAGTGAACTGAGATAAGGTGGAGCTTTACCTAGCATGGACTTGTAGATGACCTGGAGCCAGTGGGTCTGGCGACGAATATGTAGCGAGAGCCAGCCGACTAGAGCATACAAGTCGCAGTGGTGGATGGTATAAGGTGCTTTAGTGACAAAACGGATGGCACTGTGATAAACTGCATCCAGTTTGCTGAGTAGAGTATTGGAAGCTATTTTGTAGATGACATCGCCGAAGTCGAGGATCGGTAGGATAGTCAGTTTTACTAGGGTAAGTTTGGCGGCGTGAGTGAAGGAGGCTTTGTTGCGGAATAGAAAGCCGACTCTAGATTTGGTTTTAGATTGGGGATGTATGATATGAGTCTGGAAGGAGAGTTTACAGTCGAGCCAGACACCTAGGTACTTATAGATGTCCACATATTCTAGGTCGGAACCATCCAGTGTGGTGATGCTAGTCGGGCGTGCGGGTGCAGGCAGCGAACGGTTGAACAATGGTGGCGGATAGTTTCAGAAATAGAGGGTCCAGATTGTCAAGCCCAGCTGATTTGTACGGGTCCAGGTTTTGCAGCTATTTCAGAACATCTGCCATCTGGATTGGTGTAAAGGAGAACCTGGAGAGGCTTGGGCGAGTAGCTGCGGGGGGGGGCTGTTGGCTGAGGTTGGAGTAGCCAGGAGGAAGGCATGGCCAGCCGTTGAGAAATGCTTGTGGAAGTTTTCGATAATCATGGATCTTTCGGTGGTGTCCGTGTTACCTCGCCTCAGTGCAGTGAGCAGCTGGGAGGAGGTGCTCTTGTTCTCCATGGACTTTACAGTGTCCCAGAACTTTTTGGAGTTAGAGCTACAGGATGCAAATTTCTGCCTGAAGAAGCTGGCCTTTGCTTTCCTGACTGACTGCGTATATTGGTTCCTGACTTCCCTGAACAGTTGCATATCGCGGGGACTATTCGATGCTATTGCAGTCCGCCACAGGATGTTTTTGTGATGGTCGAGGGCAGTCAGGTCTGGAGTGAACCAAGGGCTATATCTGTTCTTAGTTCTGCATTTTTTGAACGGAGCATGCTTATCTAAAATGGTGAGGAAGTTACTTTTAAAGAATAACCAGGCATGAGGTCAATATCCTTCCAGGACACTCGGGCCAGGTCGATTAGAAAGGCCTGCTCGCAGAAGTGTTTTAGGGAGCGTTTGACAGTGATGAGGGGTGGTCGTTTGACTGCGGATCCGTAGCGGATACAGGCAATGAGGCAGTGATTGCTGAGATCCTGGTTGAAGACAGCGAAGGTGTATTTGGAGGGCCAGTTGGTCAGGATGACGTCTATGAGGGTGCCCTTGTTTACAGATTTAGGGTTGTACTTGGTGGGTTCCTTGATGATTTGTGTGAGATTGAGGGCATCTAGCTTAGATTGTAGGACTGCCGGGGTGTTAAGCATATCCCAGTTTAGGTCACCTAACAGAACAAACTCTGAAGCTAGATGGGGGGCGATCAATTCACAAATGGTGTCCAGGGCACAGCTGGAAGCTGAGGGGGGTCAGAAGCAGGCGGCAACAGTGAGAGACTTATTTCTGGAGAGAGTAATTTTTAAAATGAGTAGTTCGAACTGTTTGGGTATGGACCTGGAAAGTATGACATTACTTTGCAGGCTATCTCTGCAGTAGACTGCAACTCCTCCCCCTTTGGCAGTTCTATCTTGATGGAAAATGTAATAGTTGGGTATGGAAATCTCAGGATTTTTGGTGGCCTTCCTGAGCCAGGATTCAGACACGGCAAGGACATCAGGGTTAGCAGAGTGTGCTAAAGCAGTGAGTAAAACAAACTTAGGGAGATGTTGACATGCATGAAACCAAGGCTTTTTCGATCACAGAAGTCAACAAATGAGGGTGCCTGGGGACATGCAGGGCCTGGGTTTACCTCCACATCACCCGCGGAACAGAGGAAGAGTAGTATGAGGGTGCGGCTAAAGGCTATCAAAACTGGTCGCCTAGAGCGTTGGGGACAAAGAATAAAAGGAGCAGATTTCTGGGCTTGGTAGAATATATTCAGGGCATAATGCGCAGACAGGGGTATGGTGGTGTGCGGGTACAGCGGAGGTAAGCCCAGGCACTGGGTAAGAGAGAGGTACTCCATTATATACTCGGGTTTCTATATTGTATATTTTGAAATGCTTTACAACAACAACAAGAATGCATAAAAGTGAAGCCCATAGGGTCTCCCGAGACTAAAGCACTGCATCTCAGTGCCTGAGGCATCACAATAGACCCTGGCTGTATCACACCCGACCGTGATTGGGAGTCCCATAGGGCGGCGCACAATTGGCCCAGCGTCGTTAGGGTTTGGCCGGGGTAGGCCGTCATTGTAAATAAGAATTTGTTCTTAACTGACTTGACTAGTTAAAATAAAAAAACTGTCCCTAATACAATGGTGTTTCCATAACCCTTAAATGAGGGTTTCACTGAATAATTGGGAGTCCCATCAGTAGGCTAATGCGTTTCGCAATGTTACAATGTAAGCCTATATAAGTGGTCTACTCTGATGGCTAAATAATGTTAAAACAACACTGTTCCTTTAAAAGAGAGGGAGGGGGCTTCCTCTGAGTGAAATTGAAATTGCAGTCAATGGCGGACCACTCATGTGAATCTATTTGTTGTGTACCCCATTATAGCAGTCGATCCGAACCAAAAACACCCGTTTATTATAGCAACATTATGTTGGTGGAATAAAAATAAACGCAGTGGCCAAATGTCCATAATTACTCCGATAAACAAACATGTTTTCTTTTTTAAAAAGCGTCTGTTTTCAATCTAGAAAAAAACATGGGACTTTAATGCCATGTGTAGCCAATGTGAATACAATTGCGTTATTACTCACTTAATAGGTTATATTGGGAATAGGTATCTCATTGTCAATGCAAACTAATGCTGAAGTGAGACACACGGACATCTGTCCGGAAATTCCACTCTACTCCATACAATAACCCCCCTGTTAATGATCTAACTAGGATCGGTTTGAGGTCTACAACAACAAAGACACACTAATACCAATGTTTAATTATTCAAGTTCCATATAATAGTTGTCTAAGGCAGAGGTGAGACATCCAGGCAACAAGATATGACCTTACTTTCTCAACAGAACCAGGGCGCAATCGCTCCACCAGCTTGCACAGGACAACCCCATCTTTGAGAGAAGACTGCAGGAATCCTTCAGGGTCAGAAATTGTCTTTTTCGGTGACTCCAAGACCCCCAACGTTATCAGCCACGTTACCGTCTGTTCCGCCGAATTCATGGTTATTATGACAATAACATCCACTCTATCCTATCCTGGGATGTTTTGGGAGAAGAGAACAATGTGATTGGAGAATAATCGCCTATTCCGAATAAAAACATATCCTAATGGATAAAGATAACATGACTGCGTTTTTGGAGGTTGACGGACAGCTGCTTTCTTCTTTTAAAATTGTAGCTTGTCTATTGGCTTCGTTTCCCAGTCTTTTACGCCTGGTAAACTGTCCACTGCCCCCCCTCTCTCTCGTTATTCCCCCAACCTGTGTCGCCTGCTGCCGCGAAATGCTCCAACAGAGAATGACATCACAAAGATGTAAAACTATAACTGCTTTTAGAGACTGTCCCCCTGTTGGCGGTTTAATATTTTACTCGTAATTATTTGCATAAGTTTGCATGAGGTAGCTGGGTCTACATCAACTATTAAAAATTGCTGTAATGATAGCTTCTTATAATACAATCCATGATATTAGATTTCAGAGTGGGTTACTGCGTTTTAACGCTCAGATTATTGTATTTACTTATTCAATCGGTATTAAACTGTGTTTTAACGTGTAGAAATATAAATATTTGCGTAATACACGGTTTATTACAAGGACTACAATATTTAATTTCTAGGACTACCGAATCCCACGTTAGAATGAACTGTAGCGCCCCCTGTCTGCAGAATATAAAATCTCCATTACCTTGAGGGTGATTACATTATTATTATTATTCTATTCAAATAGCTATTATTGCCATTTGTACAACACAATCTACATTTGCTGTGCACTATAAATGTATAGATTTGCATTAACAAAGAAAAACAACTTAACAGGGTACTAAAATACAGCCATCCACCCATTCTGCAGAAATTCATGACATTTCATGATTTAACAGTTATTGAAAAAAGAAATCAGGGAACAGGGGAACTCGACCTCACTAATAACAGCATATGAAACCAGGGGAACTCGACCTCACTAATAACAGCATATGAAACCAGGGGAACTCGACCTCACTAATAACAGCATATGAAACCAGGGGAACTCGACCTCACTAATAACAGCATATGAAACCAGGGGAACTCGACCTCACTAATAACAGCATATGAAACCAGGGGAACTCGACCTCACTAATAACAGCATATGAAACCAGGGGAACTCGACCTCACTAATAACAGCATATGAAACCAGGGGAACTCGACCTCACTAATAACAGCATATGAAACCAGGGGAACTCGACCTCTAATAACAGCATATGAAACCAGGGAACTCGACCTCACTAATAACAGCATATGAAACCAGGGGAACTCGACCTCACTAATAACAGCATATGAAACCAGGGGAACTCGACCTCACTAATAACAGCATATGAAACCAGGGAACTCGACCTCACTAATAACAGCATATGAAACCAGGGGAACTCGACCTCATTAATAACAGCATATGAAACCAGGGGAACTCGACCTCACTAATAACAGCATATGAAACCAGGGGAACTCGACCTCACTAATAACAGCATATGAAACCAGGGGAACTCGACCTCACTAATAACAGCATATGAAACCAGGGGAACTCGACCTCTAATAACAGCATATGAAACCAGGGGAACTCGACCTCACTAATAACAGCATATGAAACCAGGGGAACTCGACCTCACTAATAACAGCATACGAAACCAGGGGAACTCGACCTCACTAATAACAGCATATGAAACCAGGGGAACTCGACCTCACTAATAACAGCATATGAAACCAGGGGAACTCGACCTCACTAATAACAGCATATGAAACCAGGGGAACTCAACCTCTAATAACAGCATATGAAACCAGGGGAACTCGACCTCACTAATAACAGCATATGAAACCAGGGGAACTCGACCTCACTAATAACAGCATATGAAACCAGGGGAAGTAGCACTTCATATTTATTTTTCATAGAATTTAATTCAATGCATATTCCATTTATACCATTATCCAAAATATACAAGGCAGAGGGGGCAGAGTTTGTGACTTCTATAAATATGTCTTTATTGATGTAGATGTTTTATTATCTTTTACATTTTGAACTCAAGTAGAGAGGAGAGGGACCGCCTATTTTGTCACCTAGTTCATTCATGGTAAAAAAAGGTCCGTAGGCACCAGTCGAACTGCGCTGACAGGGGGGCTGGTGATGGGTGGTGGTGATGTCAGAGAGGGAGGAGCTTTTTAAAAGGACCATAAAATAACTGCATTCAAGAAAAGAGAAAACACTGACAAGGTCGTATTATTCAGACGTCTAAAACTTCTGGTAAGAATGGCTCCCCTCTCCCCTCTTCTAATCCAGGCCTTTGGCGCACAGCTCCCCTTGATCCGTGATAGATATAAAGAGTTCAGCAAACTGGCCTCCGTGTTGGCAACCAACGTGTCATAACAATAAGGTTCTCATTTGCATTCTCGGTGGAATGTCATTCTCCTTGCGACTTCCGGTGCCAACATGGCACCCACGGAAACTTGTCAAACCCAGTTTGCTGAATTCTGTAGATCTGTGGTTCCAGTGACGCCTGACCCAGCTTTCTTCACTCCCACTCGCCCCCTCATCAGTCTCACCCCAGCCTGAGCACCTGAGGGATTACAGGGGGCAGGACTCCAGCAGCAGACGGATGTGGAGGGTGAGAGAGAGAACGGCAAAATGAAAAACAAAACTCAAGATGATTCCAAAACAACAGGCACGTTGGAATAGTGTGTGTGTTGATGCTGTCTAAACTGTCACTGTCAACAACAGCGGGAAATAGTTTGGTTTCTCACAGAAAAACACTGTTTCCCCTCTAAAAATACACTCCCCCACCCACCAGAGGGGAGGGGATGGGGGCGAGGGGGAAAGTGGGACACTGCACTGCTCCCACCATTTATGGATGTATGCATACGTGGCTGTGATGAACAAGTGTGTATGTGTGTGTGTCTTTGATCAGGTGTCACATGATCAGTGGTGTGTGTGTTTGTGTGTAGGGGCTGCGGCCGCCTGAAGACATGAAGGTGTGTGCCCGTTCCTCCGTTCAGATGATTTCAAAAGTCTTCTTGAGCTCCATGATGAGCTGCCAGTCAGATTTGCCCATCTCGTCTCTGAACCAGTTCTTCAGGGCATCGATGGACGCTCTGGTGATCTGAAAAACAAACAAAAGACCACATTCAGAACTCCGAAGTCTCCCCATTCTCATTATGGTCCACTACTTCTAGTACAGAACCCAGTGTTGTTAGAGTTTGGGTACCTGCTGTCAGTACAATGTAGCAGTCAGTACTTATAACATCTGATACACTGTATTGACCTGAAAACCCACCACATTGAAAAGAAAAGTGTTGCCTTTCTCCTCTCTGTGACTGTACCTTGCTGACGAGGATGTCGGTGGCCTCAAAGTGTCGGCCGAACATCTTGGGTGCTTCTCCGGGGATCGGTTCGATCTTTATACAGATCTCCTGGCCCTTCTTGGCACTGTCCACCATCTTGTGGTTGATCTCAATGCTGGTCACGATGCCAATGTCCACAAACTGACAGGGAGGAAGTCAGTCAGATAATATTATTACACCGGTTTCTACGTCCTACCAAGATAGAAACAGGTCCCACAAACACACACTGCACTCTACATATACACACACACTCACCCCCTTGCTGGGTACACAGAGTGGGGTTCCCTGTCTGAGGACCCCAGCCTCCACGTTGACTCCCATGACTATGGGGTCTCTAGAGTTGAAGATGAACTGAGGCAGGATCTTCAGCTTAGTGGGGAACACGGCAATGTGTCTGTGGAGAATGACAAACAAAACGACTGTTAGTACACCACAAACCTACTGTCCTGTCTGGAAACCTAGCCCAGGCATACCCCGTACCTACTGTCCTGTCTGGAAACCTAGCCCAGGCATACCCCATACCTACTGTCCTGTCTGGAAACCTAGCCCAGGCATGCCTACTGTCCTGTCTGGAAACCTAGCCCAGGCACACCCCATACCTACTGTCCTGTCTGGAAACCTAGCCCAGGCATACCCCATACCTACTGTCCTGTCTGGAAACCTAGCCCAGGCATACCCCATACATACTGTCCTGTCTGGAAACCTAGCCCAGGCATGCCCCATACCTACTGTCCTGTCTGGAAACCTAGCCCAGGCATACCCCATACCTACTGTCCTGTCTGGAAACCTAGCCCAGGCATACCCCATACCTACTGTCCTGTCTGGAAACCTAGCCCAGGCATACCCCATACCTACTGTCCTGTCTGGAAACCTAGCCCAGGCATACCCCATACCTACTGTCCTGTCTGGAAACCTAGCCCAGGCATACCCCATACCCACTGTCCTGTCTAGAAACCTAGCCCAGGCATACCCCATACCTACTGTCCTGTCTGGAAACCTAGCCCAGGCATACCCCATACCTACTGTCCTCTCTGGAAACCTAGCCCAGGCATACCCCATACCTACTGTCCTGTCTGGAAACCTAGCCCAGGCATACCCCACGCCTACTGTCCTGTCTAGAAACCTAGCCCAGGCATACCCCATACCTACTGTCCTGTCTGGAAACCTAGCCCAGGCATACCCCACGCCTACTGTCCTGTCTAGAAACCTAGCCCAGGCATACCCCATACCTACTGTCCTGTCTGGAAACCTAGCGCAGGCATGCCTACTGTCCTGTCTGGAAACCTAGCCCAGGCATACCACACACCTACTGTCCTGTCTGGAAACCTAGCCCAGGCATACCCCACGCCTACTGTCCTGTCTGGAAACCTAGCCCAGGCATACCCCACGCCTACTGTCCTGTCTGGAAACCTAGCCCAGGCATACCCCACGCCTACTGTCCTGTCTGGAAACCTAGCCCAGGCATAACCTACGCCTACTGTCCTGTCTGGAAACCTAGCCCAGGCATGCCCCACGCCTACTGTCCTGTCTGGAAATCTAGCCCAGGCATACCCCACGCCTACTGTCCTGTCTGAAAACCTAGCCCAGGCATACCCAACGCCTACTGTCCTGTCTGGAAACCTAGCCCAGGCATACCCCACGCCTACTGTCCTGTCTGGAAACCTAGCCCAGGCATACCCCACGCCTACTGTCCTGTCTGGAAACCTAGCCCAGGCATACCCCACGCCTACTGTCCTGTCTGGAAACCTAAACCTAGCCCAGGCATACCCCACGCCTACTGTCCTGTCTGGAAACCTAGCCCAGGCATACCTCACGCCTACTGTCCTGTCTGGAAACCTAGCCCAGGCATACCCCACGCCTACTGTCCTGTCTGGAAACCTAGCCCAGGCATACCTCACGCCTACTGTCCTGTCTGGTAACCTAGCCCAGGCATACCCCACGCCTACTGTCCTGTCTGGAAACCTAGCCCAGGCATACCCCACGCCTACTGTCCTGTCTAGAAACCTAGCCCAGGCATAACACACACCTACTGTCCTGTCTGGAAACCTAGCCCAGGCATACACCACACCTACTGTCCTGTCTAGAAACCTAGCCCAGGCATAACACACACCTACTGTCCTGTCTGGAAACCTAGCCCAGGCATACCCCACACCTACTGTCCTGTCTGGAAACCTAGCCCAGGCATACCCCACGCCTACTGTCCTGTCTGGAAACCTAGCCCAGGCAAACCTAGCCCCCCATACCTACTGTCCTGTCTGGAAACCTAAACCTAGCAGGCATACCCCATACCTACTGTCCTGTCTGGAAACCTAGCCCAGGCATACCCCATACCTACTGTCCTGTCTGGAAACCTAGCCCAGGCATACCCCATACCTACTGTCCTGTCTGGAAACCTAGCCCAGGCATACCCCATACCTACTGTCCTGTCTGGAAACCTAGCCCAGACATACCCCACGCCTACTGTCCTGTCTGAAAACCTAGCCCAGGCATACCCAACGCCTACTGTCCTGTCTGGAAACCTAGCCCAGGCATACCCCACGCCTACTGTCCTGTCTGGAAACCTAGCCCAGGCATACCCCACGCCTACTGTACTGTCTGGAAACCTAGCCCAGGCATACCCCACGCCTACTGTCCTGTCTGGAAACCTAGCCCAGGCATGCCCCACGCCTACTGTCCTGTCTGGAAACCTAGCCCAGGCATACCCCACGCCTACTGTCCTGTCTGAAAACCTAGCCCAGGCATACCCAACGCCTACTGTCCTGTCTGGAAACCTAGCCCAGGCATACCCCACGCCTACTGTCCTGTCTGGAAACCTAGCCCAGGCATACCCCACGCCTACTGTACTGTCTGGAAACCTAGCCAAGGCATACCCCACGCCTACTGTCCTGTCTGGAAACCTAGCCCAGGCATACCCCACGCCTACTGTCCTGTCTGGAAACCTAGCCCAGGCATACCTCACGCCTACTGTCCTGTCTGGAAACCTAGCCCAGGCATACCCCACGCCTACTGTCCTGTCTGGAAACCTAGCCCAGGCATACCTCACGCCTTCTGTCCTGTCTGGTAACCTAGCCCTGGCATACCCCACGCCTACTGTCCTGTCTGGAAACCTAGTCCAGGCATGCCTACTGTCCTGTCTGGAAACCTAGCCCAGGCATACCCCGTACCTACTGTCCTGTCTAGAAACATAGCCCAGACATACCCCACACCTACTGTCCTGTCTGGAAACCTAGCCCAGGCATACCCCACGCCTACTGTCCTATCTAGAAACCTAGCCCAGGCATAACACACACCTACTGTCCTGTCTGGAAACCTAGCCCAGGCATACACCACACCTACCGTCCTGTCTAGAAACCTAGCCCAGGCATAACACACGCCTACTGTCCTGTCTGGAAACCTAGCCCAGGCATACCCCACGCTACTGTCCTGTCTGGAAACCTAGCCCAGGCATACCCCATACCTACTGTCCTGTCTGGAAACCTAGCCCAGGCATACCCCATACCTACTGTCCTGTCTGGAAACCTAGCCCAGGCATGCCCCATACCTACTGTCCTGTCTGGAAACCTAGCCCAGGCATACCCCATGCCTACTGTACTGTCTGGAAACCTAGCCCAGGCATACCCCATACCTACTGTCCTGTCTGGAAACCTAGCCCAGGCATACCCCATACCTACTGTCCTGTCTGGAAACCTAGCCCAGGCATACCCCATACCTACTGTCCTGTCTGGAAACCTAGCCCAGGCATACCCCGTACCTACTGTCCTGTCTGGAAACCTAGCCCAGGCATACCCCACGCCTACTGTCCTGTCTGAAAACCTAGCCCAGGCATACCCAACGCCTACTGTCCTGTCTGGAAACCTAGCCCAGGCATACCCCACGCCTACTGTCCTGTCTGGAAACCTAGCCCAGGCATACCCCACGCCTACTGTACTGTCTGGAAACCTAGCCAAGGCATACCCCACGCCTACTGTCCTGTCTGGAAACCTAGCCCAGGCATACCCCACGCCTACTGTCCTGTCTGGAAACCTAGCCCAGGCATACCTCACGCCTACTGTCCTGTCTGGAAACCTAGCCCAGGCATACCCCACACCTACTGTCCTGTCTGGAAACCTAGCCCAGGCATACCCCACGCCTACTGTCCTGTCTGGAAACCTAGCCCAGGCATACCTCACGCCTACTGTCCTGTCTGGAAACCTAGCCCAGGCATACCCCACACCTACTGTCCTGTCTGGAAACCTAGCCCAGGCATACCCCATACCTACTGTCCTGTCTGGAAACCTAGCCCAGGCATACCCCATACCTACTGTCCTGTCTGGAAACCTAGCCCAGGCATACCCCACGCCTACTGTCCTGTCTGGAAACCTAGCCCAGGCATAACCCATGCCTACTGTCCTGTCTGGAAACCTAGCCCAGGCATACCCCATACTTACTGTCCTGTCTGGAAACCTAGCCCAGGCATACCCCATACCTACTGTCCTGTCTAGAAACCTAGCCCAGGCATAGCCCATACCTACTGTCCTGTCTGGAAACCTAGCCCAGGCATGCCTACTGTCCTGTCTGGAAACCTAGCCCAGGCATACCCCATACCTACTGTCCTGTCTGGAAACCTAGCCCAGGCATACCCCATACCCACTGTCCTGTCTGGAAACCTAGCCCAGGCATACCCCACGCCTACTGTCCTGTCTGGAAACCTAGCCCAGGCATACCCCACGCCTACTGTCCTGTCTGGAAACCTAGCCCAGGCATACCCCACGCCTACTGTCCTGTCTGGAAAACTAGCCCAGGCATGCCCCACGCCTACTGTCCTGTCTGGAAACCTAGCCCAGGCATACCCCACGCCTACTGTCCTGTCTGAAAACCTAGCCCAGGCATACCCCACGCCTACTGTCCTGTCTGGAAACCTAGCCCAGGCATACCCCACGCCTACTGTCCTGTCTGGAAAACTAGCCCAGGCATGCCCCACGCCTACTGTCCTGTCTGGAAACCTAGCCCAGGCATACCCCACGCCTACTGTCCTGTCTGGAAACCTAGCCCAGGCATACCCCACGCCTACTGTCCTGTCTGGAAACCTAGCCAAGGCATACCCCACGCCTACTGTCCTGTCTGGAAACCTAGCCCAGGCATACCCCACGCCTACTGTCCTGTCTGGAAACCTAGCCCAGGCATACCTCACGCCTACTGTCCTGTCTGGAAACCTAGCCCAGGCATACCCCACACCTACTGTCCTGTCTGGAAACCTAGCCCAGGCATACCCCACGCCTACTGTCCTGTCTGGAAACCTAGCCCAGGCATACCTCACGCCTTCTGTCCTGTCTGGAAACCTAGCCCTGGCATACCCCACGCCTACTGTCCTGTCTGGAAACCTAGCCCAGGCATGCCTACTGTCCTGTCTGGAAACCTAGCCCAGGCATACCCCGTACCTACTGTCCTGTCTAGAAACATAGCCCAGACATACCCCACACCTACTGTCCTGTCTGGAAACCTAGCCCAGGCATACCCCACGCCTACTGTCCTATCTAGAAACCTAGCCCAGGCATAACACACACCTACTGTCCTGTCTGGAAACCTAGCCCAGGGATACACCACACCTACCGTCCTGTCTAGAAACCTAGCCCAGGCATAACACACGCCTACTGTCCTGTCTGGAAACCTAGCCCAGGCATACCCCACGCCTACTGTCCTGTCTGGAAACCTAGCCCAGGCATACCCCATACCTACTGTCCTGTCTAGAAACCTAGCCCAGGCATAACACACGCCTACTTTCCTGTCTGGAAACCTAGCCTAGGCATACCCCATGCCTACTGTCCTGTATGGAAACCTAGCCCAGGCATACCCCACGCCTACTGTCCTGTCTGGAAACCTAGCCCAGGCATACCCCACGCCTACTGTCCTGTCTGGAAACCTAGCCCAGGCATGCCTACTGTCCTGTCTGGAAACCTAGCCCAGGCATACCCCGTACCTACTGTCCTGTCTAGAAACCTAGCCCAGACATACCCCACGCCTACTGTCCTGTCTGGAAACCTAGCCCAGGCATACCCCACGCCTACTGTCCTGTCTAGAAAGCTAGCCCAGACATACCCAACGCCTACTGTCCTGTCTGGAAACCTAGCCCAGGCATACCCCACGCCTACTGTCCTGTCTAGAAACCTAGCCCAGGCATAACACACACCTACTGTCCTGTCTGGAAACCTAGCCCAGGCATACACCACACCTACCGTCCTGTCTAGAAACCTAGCCCAGGCATAACACACGCCTACTGTCCTGTCTGGAAACCTAGCCCAGGCATACCCCACGCCTACTGTCCTGTCTGGAAACCTAGCCCAGGCATACCCCACGCCTACTGTCCTGTCTGGAAACCTAGCCCAGGCATACCCCACGCCTACTGTCCTGTCTGGAAACCTAGCAAAGGCATACCCCATACCTACTGTCCTGTCTAGAAACCTAGCCCAGGCATAACACACGCCTACTTTCCTGTCTGGAAACCTAGCCCAGGCATACCCCACGCCTACTGTCCTGTCTAGAAACCTAGCCCAGGCATACCCCATGGCTACTGTCCTGTCTGGAAACCTAGCCCAGGCATACCCCACGCCTACTGTCCTGTCTGGAAACCTAGCCCAGGCATACCCCACGCCTACTGTCCTGTCTAGAAACCTAGCCCAGGCATAACACACACCTACTGTCCTGTCTGGAAACCTAGCCCAGGCATACACAACACCTACCGTCCTGTCTAGAAACCTAGCCCAGGCATAACACACGCCTACTTTCCTGTCTGGAAACCTAGCCCAGGCATACCCCACGCCTACTGTCCTGTCTAGAAACCTAGCCCAGGCATACCCCATGGCTACTGTCCTGTCTAGAAACCTAGCCCAGGCATTCCCCATGCCTACTGTCCCGTCTAGAAACCTAGCCCAGACATACACCACACCTACCGTCCTGTCTGGAAACCTAGCCTAGGCATACCCCACGCCTACTGTCCTGTCTAGAAACCTTGCCCAGACATACCCCACACCTACCGTCCTGTCTGGAAACCTAGCCTAGGCATAACCCACGCCTACTGTCATGTCTGCAAACCTGAACCAGGCATACCCCACACACCTACTGTCCTGTCTGCAAACCTAGCCCAGGCATACCGCACGCCTACTTTCCTATCTGGAAACCTGAACCAGGCATACCCCACACACCTACTGTCCTGTCTGCAAACCTAGCCCAGGCATACCCCATGCCTACTGTCCTGTCTGGAAACCTAGCCCAGGCATACCCCACGGCTACTGTCCTGTCTGGAAACCTAGCCCAGGCAAAACCCACGCCTACTGTCCTGTCTGGAAACCTAGCCCAGGCATACCCCACACCTACTGTCCTGTCTGGAAACCTAGCCCAGGCATACCCCATGGCTACTGTCCTGTCTGGAAACCTAGCCCAGGCAAAACCCACGCCTACTGTCCTGTCTGGAAAACCTGAACCAGGCATACCCCACACCTACTGTCCTGTCTGGAAACCTAGCCCAGGCATACCTCATGCCTACTGTCCAGTCTGGAAACCTGAACCAGGCATACCCCACACCTATTGTCCTGTCTGGAAACCTAGCCCAGGCATACCCCATGCCTACTGTCCAGTCTGGAAACCTGAATCAGGCATACCCCACACCTACTGTCCTGTCTGGAAACCTAGCCCAGGCATACCCCGTACCTACTGTCCTGTCTGGAAACCTAGCCCAGGCATACCCCGTACCTACTGTCCTGTCTGGAAACCTAGCCCAGGCATACCCCACACCTACTGTCCTGCCTGGAAACCTAGCCCAGGCATACCCCACCCCTACTGTCCTGCCGAAAGGTTGCAAGTTCATATCCCCGAGCTGACAAGGTACAAATCTGTCGTTCTGCCCCTGAACAGGCAGTTAACCCACTGTTCCTTGGCAGTCATTGAAAATAAGAATTTGTTCTTAACTGACTTGCTTAGTTAATTAAAGGTACAATTAAAAAAAAATACCGCACACCTACTGTCCTGTCTGGAAACCTAGCCTAGGCAGGACAGGTGTAGCCTTCCAATGGGCTGAGTGTGGATCATTTGTGATAGTGACAGCAAAACAAAGTTTGGTATCATGTAGTGTGTGTTCACATACTTGAACTCATCCTGCTTGGCCTTCTTGTAGTCCTCTCTGTACTTGGTGAAGGCATCAAACAGGTGGTAGATGATCTCAGCGCTGAACACCCTGACCCCCAGACTATCAGCCATCTCCTGAGAGTCCCTCTCCACCTTCACATCAAACGCCAGGATCGTTGCATACCTAGAACAGGACAGCATGGATTTTTATTGTCCAGTTTACACAGATAGGGTTAATTACGCTGAGACAGTAACCAATCAAACAAATGTATGACAGGGTATAGAAAGGAGAGAAGACAGAAGAGGTCACCCACTGTGGGTCATGCTCCAGCATAGTGGAAGCTTTCATCACGTCTTTCTTGTGGACTGGACCGATGTTGATGCCAGCGTACTGTTGGAGGAGACGGAAAAACATGAACATTACAGCACAGTATATCAATACTATATTGTAGTTTGATACGGTGTGTGTGTGTGTGTGTGTGTGTGTGTGTGTGTGTGTGTGTGTGTGTGTGTGTGTGTGTGTGTGTGTGTGTGTGGGATACTCACAGGCACTTTGGACACTCGTAGGAACTCGAGCAAGGCTTCCAGGGATCCGAGAGTGGAGGCCTGTACGTACACACCCTTCTCCTCCAGTTTGATGGAGTTCAGAGTCTGTTTCAGCTCCCGCACCAGCTCATCCTGCATGGGGATCATAACGCAGAGGATCTCAATACACTGTGTGTGTGTGTGTGTGTGTGTGTGTGTGTACTAGTAACTAACTAAGAGATGGAAAAAAAGACAAGGAGAGGAAGCAGGGAGCCATTCATAACTATTGACATGTAGCTGTAGGTGGCAGAGGGATCCAGTCTAACACTATTGAGACACAGCCCTGTTATCATACATAGCAGGGTTTCTTCAACTATGGATCGGG
Organism: Oncorhynchus masou masou; assembly: GCF_036934945.1. NCBI lineage: Eukaryota > Metazoa > Chordata > Actinopteri > Salmoniformes > Salmonidae > Oncorhynchus > Oncorhynchus masou. The sequence goes on along the minus strand of NC_088217.1, from coordinate 78,943,890 downwards.
TTCCAAGTGGGTCGCGAATTATGAGAATACATCTATAATCCCACACTATTTATTCTTAATTTGGGTGGTTGGAGGACGATTTGGGTCACAGGGTCAATTTCTCATTTGGGTCTCGAGCTGAACATTTTTAAGAACCTCTGATACACAGTACATTATAAACTGGGTGGTTCGAACTCTGAATGCTGATTGGCCGAAAGCTGTGGTATATCAGACCATATACCACGGGTATGACAAAACATGTATTTTTACTGCTCTAATTACGTTGGTAACCAGTTTATAACAGCAATAAGGCACCTCAAGTGTTTCTGGTATATTGCCAATATACCACGGCTAAGGCTGTAACCAGGCACTCTGCGTTGCATCTTGCTTAAGAACAGCCCTTAGCCGTGGTACATTGGCCATATACCACACCCACTCGGGCCTTATTGCTTAAATGTGCCAGTCTCACCCTGAGCACCGCCACCTCATCCTCCTTGTGGGCTACTAGCAGGGGGAGCCCTGCCAGGGTCTTCTCCAGATCTTTCCCCAGGATCTTCACTCCCTGGGCCGTACACACCTCCTTATGCTTCTCATACTGGTTCTAAAGAGGACAGGGGGTCAGATCATTCATTAATACTACCTACTGGTTCTAAAGAGGACAGGGGGTCAGATCATTCATTAATACTACCTACTGGTTCTAAAGAGGACAGGGGGTCAGATCATTCATTAATACTACCTACTGGTTCTAAAGAGGACAGGGGGTCAAATCATTCATTAATTCTACCTACTGGTTCTAAAGAGGACAGGGGGTCAGATCATTCATTATACCTACTGGTTCTAAAGAGGACAGGGGGTCAGATCATTCATTATACCTACTGGTTCTAAAGAGGACAGGGGGTCAGATCATTCATTATACCTACTGGTTCTAAAGAGGACAGGGGGTCAAATCATTCATTAATACTACACACAGATCATCATTATGGGGCCAATAGTTTTTTTTAAGGTTTTATTGTCACATACACCAGATAGGTGCAGTGAAATGTGTTGTTTTATACAGTCAGCAATAGTAGTATGGCGCCTCTTTCTCAAAGGCACAGACAGATTTTACACGTTGGCGGTTCGGGTATTCCAACCAGCGACTTTTCGGTTACTGGCCCAATGCTCTTACCGCTAGGCTACCTGCTGTTAATTCTAACTTCCACCGTCACATTATCGCTTAGTCTGCCATTGACATCAGTGAATTATTTAGTGAAAATGAGACGTGGAAGTTAGGATTAACCCTTAGCCAAGTCATGGACAGCATGACATTCCTGTGGAAATCAGGTCAGAACTGTCTGCTGCTCCTACAACTGCTCTTTAATATAAACATAAACATTTCCTCCATACCTTGACCCTGAGCTCCTTCATGGGTGGAGGCAGCAGCAGCCCCCTGATCTGGGTGACGATGGGTCCCTCCACCCCCGGGACGATGACAGTCATGCCCTCCCGGAGGACCCCGTTGATCAGGATCACGTCTATAGTGGTGCCCATACCAGGCAGGGCTTTCACCTGACGTTGGACAGGGTGTTAAGTGTTAGATGCCGCAACGGTAATGACACTGACGTAACGGTAGTGCGACTGGTGTAACGGAAACGACCCTAAAATAACAGCAATCTAACCGTGACAACAACAGGGAGGATTATTCTTCCTCGTCCCCATAAACTGTGACAGTAATGTAGTGATTGTCCCTCACCTCCATGACCTGAGCCCTGAGCTCGTCGCAGTGTGCCAGGCGTCGTGCCAGCATGGTCTGGGTGAGCTCCACCAGCAGAGCGATCAGGTTGCCCATGCCGTCTCCAGAGTGGGCCGAGGTGGGCACCAGAGACACAAAGGTCCTCGGGTCCTTGTTCTCATGGAAGAGGGCTGCGTTCAGACCCTGTACGAATACGCAATCAAATCAAAGTTCATTGGTCGCATACGCAGATTTGAAGATGTATAGATGCAGTGAAATGCGTATGTTTCTAGCTCTACCAGTGAAGTCCTGTCTAACACAATAACAACATACGAATGAAATGAAGAAATATCAGAACGAGCAATGTCAGAGACCAGAATATAAATATATATATACACATATAATAGTGTGTATAAACAGTATATCAACAGAAAAGGTGTGTACAGCAGTAGTTATATAGGATGAATCTTGACTAGAATACAGTACATACATATGAAGTGTGTAAAACAGTAGGTAAACATCATTAAAGTGACTAGTGTTCCATGTCTATGTACATAAGGCAGCAGTCTCTTAGGTGCAGGGACACTCAGGGTTCACACAATAGGTGCATCGCAATAGTGAAAAGTGCTGTCAACTACAAAACTCTTTCCCCCTCCGTTGTTCATATAGTAAGTGACCTGCTGGGCGAACTCAACGATGACAGCTTTGGCCCTCTCGTCAAACTCATCCTTGGTGTTCTTCTTCTGCTTCTTCAGTGTGGCCACCACGTCTGTGTCCGGACTCTTTTTCCAGTCGTACAGACGGTCAATCTGGAGTAGACATAGAAATGGAACGAATAGAAGGGACAAAAATACACGTGTCACATGGATGGGCAACTAATTAACTACTTGTGCAAAAAAAAAATACTTCTGCAAGCTATTGTAACCTGGTAGCTTTATTCCCAGTGAATTGTGGGCCATTGATTGCCTTTAATACATGCAAGTCCTCTACTAGACATCCATCCATCTAACTATCTGTCCATCTAACTATCCATCCCAGAGGCAAGCTATGAGAATGTCTGACCAGACAGACTGACCTTGTTAAGTGCTACAATGAAGGGACACTTCTTCTCCTTGAGCAGGTTGATGGACTCCAGGGTCTGAGGCTCCAGGCCGTGCATGATGTCCACCACCAGGATGGCTATGTCACACAGAGAGCTGCCCCGGTTCCTCAGGTTACTGGACACACAGACAGACGGAGCGAGACGCAGTCAGACAAACACATTTAGGGCAGTGGACACACATTTTTCTGAATGAGGGTTTACCTGAAAGACTCGTGGCCTGGGGTGTCGATGATCAGCATTCCTGGGATTTTAATGGCCTCGTTGTTGAACTGAAGAGGAAACAATTAAATGATTAAAGAGCCTTTAGACACCAACTATCTATTCAAATCCAATGCCATACATACACTGAGTGTACAAAATATTAGGAACACCTGCTCTTTCCATGACAGACTGACCAGGTGAATCCAGGTGACAGCTATGATCCCTTATTGATGTCACTTGTTAAATCCAATTCAATCAGTGTAGATGAAGGGGAGGAGACAGGTTAAAGAAGGATTTTTTTGAATGGACAAGACAAAACATTAAAGTGCCTTTGAACAGGGTATGGTAGTAGGTGTCAGGCGCACCGGTTTGAGTGTGTCAAGAACGGCAACGCTGCAGTGTTTTTCACATTCAACAGTTTCCTGTGTGTATCGAGAATGGTCTCGATTTGTATGACATTTTAATATTTGATTATTAACCAATGATATTAGGCCACTCCTGGTCATGATTACAGACACCTGTGTCCTTTGACACTATATAAACGAGTCATCCCGCAGTGTTTGTGATTATACCCTGATGAAGACAGCTTGGCTGTCGAAACGTTGGTATTAAATTTTTGCATCTGAGCTCCAAGATTGTGCGGCTCTCTTTTATTTTTATTTTCTAGTTTCTACTCCGCTAGCCAGCACCTCGTCTTTATAGGTGTGCGTTTCTTTTTCTTCTATATCGAGAATGGTCCACCACCCAATGGCCATACAGCCAACTTGACAACTGTGAAGCATAGGAGTCAACATTGGCCAGCATTCCTGTGGAACGCTTTTGACACTGCTTTTGACACTGTAGAGTCCATGCCACATTGAGACTGTTCTGAAGGCAAAAGGGGGTACAACTCAATATTAGGAAGGTGTTCCTAATGTTTTGTACACTCAGTGTACGGTCACTGTTCAGTGTATGACTGGGTCTGAGCTGCAGGGAGAGGAGCAGCAGTACTCACATTCTTCACCATCTTGGTCTGCTCTACGATGGCCTCCAGCGGTACGTTAGTGGCTCCGATCTGTTGGGTGATCCCTCCAGCCTCTCCGTCCTGTACGTGTGTATGCCTCAGCTTGTCCAGGATCTTGGTCTTGCCTGTGTCTACGTGGCCCAGTACACAGACGACGGGGGAGCGGAGCTTGTCCAGGTTTATGTTCTTTATGTTCTCTGCTCGCCGTTTCTACACAGGAGGAGCACAGAGGGAACAACATTACACTTCCCTACCGTTTAACAATGTTGATAGGATGTGTGTTTGTGAGTAAATGTGTGAGACTACCTCAATACGCTTCTTGGCCTTGTCGTAGATCCGCTCCTCTTTAGTGCGATCGTCATCGGAGTCGCTGTCACTACTGGACTCTGAGCTCTCCTTCCCTCCCTTCCTCTTAGTGGCTGGGACCTGCTGCGTTGTGTGACGCTGACTCTCCTTCTCTTCCTCCTCACTCTCCTCCTCTTCGTCATCCTCTTCCTCCTCGTCCTCTTCCTCGTCGTCGTCCTCTTCCTCCGGCTGTGACGAGGGTTTCTGTTGGTGCTGCTTTGGCGTCTCTGGCTTCACCTCGATGTGGACCGTCTTCAGCTCTGCAGAGGGAGAAGAGACGTCATGTGAGGTGGAAGCCACCAAGCCTTTGGGAGATATTGCCATATTGCTAAAAACCTAAAGTCTGTCCTGTCTTACCTTTGTCCTGATCGATGGTCTCAGCGATAGCCTCCCAGTCATCAACTGCAGACTCAGCTTTCTGCTCTACCTCTGGGGGGAGGGACAGGAAGACATGACACAAAATGTGACTGAGGCAATGAAAGTTGTCTGGCGTTACACCCAGATCTGGACAACAAGCGGAGGACATTAAGGCAGGCTCCGTCTCCAAGATCTATGGTCCATTTTACCTGCTGCTACTTTGGGAGTTTCCACCGCCATCGGTGAGATGATTGGCTCTGCCATCTCCGACGTGGGTGACATGACCTCTGAGATCTCTGACCGGGGAAGAGGAGGAATGAGGGGCGAGGCACAAACAAATAGATATATGACTTTGCAGTTGGACATGTATTTGATGTGGATTGGAAGAGGCTGTTACCTTCAGGGGTCTGTGCTTGTTGGGGCTTCTTTTTCCTCTTGTCTCCGTACACTGGCTTCTTCTTTGGCACCGAGTCGTCTTTGGATGGCACTTCAATACCCTGGGCCTTCAGGAGTTCAAGTGTGGCCTCTGCCCTGGCCCGGGCCTCTTTCTGGGCTTTGGTCAGCAGTTTGCCCTCCTTCTTCAGCCTCTCCTTCCTCTCTTTCTCCTTCTGTTTCTTCTTCTCCTTGCGCTCCTGTTCCAGACGCTCCTGTAGGTGTTACATTGAAGAGGTCAGTTGGTAAGAAGTCAGTGTGTGTGTGTATACAGTGTGTGTGTGTGTGCTTAACCTGCTCCAGTCTCTGAGCCTCCTGCTCTTCCAGGCGACGCAGGTTCTCCTCTTCCTCCTTCTTGGCGCGCTCCTCTTCCTCCTTCATGTGAGCCAGAGCCTCCTGCATGGCTTTCACTGTGGCCTTGCTGGGTCCCTTCTTCTTCTCCTCTTTCTCTTTCTCCTTGTCCCCCTTCTTCTTCTTCTTGTCTTTCTTGCCCTTCTTGTCTATCCCTTCCTCTTCTGAAGTAACAAAAATACCCCAGACAGAAATCAGTCATATTGCATGTAACTACACAGTAACGCCACTTAACTACTTTGAAAACATTACCATTGGGTTCATTCATTGTTTCCACCACCACATCGGCAGCTAATGGGTACAGAATTAAGATGAGTAGACTTCTACTATTGTAACAGCATGCAACTACACATTAACCTGTTGAGTGTAGGGGACAGTATTTTGATGTTTGGATGAAAAACGTACCCAAATGAAACTGCCTATTTCTCAGGCCCAGAAGCTAGAATATGCATATAATTGTCAGATTAGGATAGAAAACACTCTAAAGTTTCCAAAACTGTCAAAATATTGTCTGCGAGTATAACATAACTGATATTGCAGGCGAAAACCTGAGGAAAATCCAACCAGGAAGTGCCTCTTATTTTGAAAGCTCCCTGTTCCATTGCATGCCTTCCCTCCATTTAAAGGGATATCAATCAGATTCCTATCCCTATGGCTTCCACATGGTGTGAACAGTCTTTAGACATAGTTTCAGCCTTTTATTCTGAAGAAATGAGTGAGAACGATCACATCGCGTCAGTGGATGGCTGGATGCCAGCAGAGTTTTGCATGCGCAAAAGCTTGGAGAGGACATTTTCTCTCTCTCTCTCCTATTGAAAAAGCTACGGTCAGGTTGAAATATTATCAATTATTTATTGTAAAAACAACCTGATGTCACGCCCTGGTCTATATTTATTATGTTTATCTTCATTTATTGGGTCAGGCCAGGGTGTGACATGGGTTTATTTGTGGTGTGTTTCGTCTTGGGGTTGTGTGGGGTGTATAGCATAGTCATTGGCTTCCTGAGGCGGTTCTCAATCAGTCAGGTGATTATCGTTGTCTCTGATTGGGAACCATATTTAGGTAGCCATATTCTTTGTGTGTTTCGTGGGTGATTGTCCTTAGTGTCCTTGTTCCTGGCTCTATGTTAGTTTATCTAGTATAGGCTGTTTCGGTTTTCGTTACGTTCTTTTTGTTTTGTAGTATTTGTATTGATTCGTGTTTTACGTTTTCATTAAACATGGATCGCAATCTACACGCTGCATTTTGGTCCGACTCTCCTTCGCCTACAGAAAACCGTTACAGAATCACCCACCACAAATGGACCAAGCAACGTGTCAACAGGCAGGTGCAGCAAAGAGAGGAATGGACATGGGAGGACGAATTGTTCGGAGAAGGACCCTGGGATCAGCCTGGAGAATATCGCCGCCCCAAAGAAGAACTGGAGGCGGCGAGAGCTGAGAGACGCTGGTATGAGGAGGCAGCGCGGCGACGTGGATGGAAGCCCGAGAGTCAGCCCCAGAAATTTCTTGGGGGGGGCACAGGGAGAGTGTGGCAGAGTCAGGAGTCAGACCTGAGCCCACTCTCCCTGTTTATCATGAGGAGCCAAGGAGGAGACCAGAACCGGTGTTGGAGGTGAGCGAAGCAGAGACTGTGAAGGAGTTAATGGGGAAATTGGAGGAGAGAGAAATGAGGGAGTTGCTGTGTTGGTGCTTTTTGCAAGGAATTCGCCCAACGGAATGTGTCAGGGATTTGATGGCACCTGGGTCAGCGCTACATACTCGTCCTGAGGTGCGTGTTAGTCGGCTGGTGAAGTTGGTGCCAGCCTCACGCACCAGGCCTCCTGTACACATCCCTAGCCTTGCACGTCCTGTGCCAACACTGCTCTCAAGATCTCCAGTACGCCTTCACGGTCAAGCCCATCCTGTGCCACCTCCACACACCAGTCCTCCGGTGGCAGCTCCCCGCACCAGGCTTCCTGTGCGTGTCCTCGGCCCAGTACCACCAGTGCCAGCACCACGCATCAGGCCTACAGTGTGCCTCGCCTCTCCTGCGCTGCCGGAGTCTCCCGCCTGTTCAGCACTGTCGGAGCCTTCCTCCTCTACTGCGCTGCTGGAGTCTCCCACCTGTTTAGCGCAGCCCGAGCTGTCAGTCTGCCTGGAGCAGCCAGATCTGTCAGTCTACATGGAGCAGCCAGAGCTGTCAGTCTACATGGAGCAGCCAGAGCTGTCAGTCTACATGGAGCAGCCAGAGCTGTCAGTCTTCATGGAACAGCCGGAGCTGCCAGTCTGCATGGAGCTGTCAGTCTGCATGGAGCAGCCGGAGATGCCAGTCTGCATGGAGCTGTCAGTCTGCAAGGAACTGCCAGTCTACAAGGAGCTGTCAGTCTACAAGGAGCTGTCAGTCTGCAAGGAGCTGTCAGTCTGCAAGGAGCTGTCAGTCTGCAAGGAGCTGTCAGTCTGCAAGGAGCTGTCAGTCTGCATGGAGCTGCCAGTCTGCATGGAGCAGCCAGAGCTGTCAGTCTACATGGAGCAGCCAGAGCCGCCAGTCTGCATGGAGCAGCCAGATCTGCCAGTCAGCCAGACTCTTCCGGATCTGCCAGTCAGCCAGCCAGACTCTTCCGGATCTGCCAGTCAGCCAGACTCTTCCGGATCTGCCAGTCAGCCAGACTCTTCCGGATCTGCCAGTCAGCCAGACTCTTCCGGATCTGCCAGTCAACCAGATTCTTCCGGATCTGCCAGTCAACCAGACTCTTCCAGATCTGCCAGTCAGCCAGGATCTGCCAGAACTGTCAACCAGCCAGGATCTGCCGGATCCAAATACCTGGCTGAGCTTCCTCTCAGTGCTGGGCTTCCTCTCAGTGCCGGGCTTCCTCTCAGTGCCGAGCTGCCCCTCAGTCCCGAGCTGCCCCTCAGTCCCGAGCTGCCCCTCAGTCCCGAGCTGCCCCTCAGTCCCGAGCTGCCCCTCAGTCCCGAGCTGCCCCACAATCCAGTGAGATTCTGGGTGAGGACTGCTAGGCCATGGTCGGCGGCAAAGGTGGACTATCCTAGGACGCGAGGAGGGGGGACAAAGACATTTATAGAGTGGGTTCCACGTCCCGCACCGGAGCCGGAGCCGCCACCACGGACAGACGCCCACCCGGACCCTCCCTATTGTTTTGATGTGCGTCCGGGAGTCCCCACCTTAGGGGGGGGGTTCTGTCACGCCCTGGTCTATATTTATTATGTTTATCTTCATTTATTGGGTCAGGCCAGGGTGTGACATGGGTTTATTTGTGGTGTGTTTCGTCTTGGGGTTGTGTGGGGTGTATAGCATAGTCATTGGCTTCCTGAGGCGGTTCTCAATCAGAGTCAGGTGATTATCGTTGTCTCTGATTGGGAACCATATTTAGGTAGCCATATTCTTTGTGTGTTTCGTGGGTGATTGTCCTTAGTGTCCTTGTTCCTGGCTCTATGTTAGTTTATCTAGTATAGGCTGTTTCGGTTTTCGTTACGTTCTTTTTGTTTTGTAGTATATGTATTGATTCGTGTTTTACGTTTTCATTAAACATGGATCGCAATCTACACGCTGCATTTTGGTCCGACTCTCCTTCACCTACAGAAAACCGTTACACCTGAGGATTGATTATAAAAAACGCTTGACATGTTTCTACGAACTTTACGGATACTATTTGGAATTTTCGTCTGCCTGTCACAACCTGCACGAGCCTGTGGATTTCTGAACAAAACGTGCCAAACAAATGGAGGTTTTTGGATATAAAAATAATCTTTATCGAACAAAAGGAACATTTATTGTGTAGCTGGCAGTCTCTGGGAGTGCAAACATCTGAAGATCATCATTTCATTTTTATTGCTTTTCTGACTTTCGTGACCAATCTACTTTGCTGCTAGCTGTTTGTAATGTTTTGTCTGCTGAGACAGATGTCCTCACATAAACGATTGGTTTGCTTTCGCTGTAAAGCTTTTTTGAAATCTGACAAACCAGGTGGATTAACAACAAGCTAAGCTGTGTTTTGCTATATTGCACTTGTGATTTCATGAAAATTCAATATTTTTAGCAATTTAATTTGAATTTGGCGCTCTGCAATTCAGCAGATGTTGACGAAAATGATCCCGCTAACGGGATGGGTGCACCAAGAAGTTAACAACACGTGTATTAGTATGTATTATGGATCCACATTAGCTGCTCTTCCTGGGGTCCAGCAAAATGAAGGCATGTAACAAGCTAACTTGAAGCAGAAATCTGTTATTTTCCTTCTCTTATCATTAATTGCTTCAAGCACCTCATCGGCAGCTAATGGGTACAGATAAGCATTTACACATTAAAACGAAAGTAGTTCCGACATGGCATATGGGCAACTCATTGTAAAGTGTTGCCGTTTAGGCTGTGGAATGGATACAATATAAACCAATTGTAAATCTCACCCTCTCCTTGAGGATCAGCCCCTTCCTGATCTTCAATCTCTGCTGCTGCCCCTGTCTCTGCTGCTGCTGGGGTTGGGGCTGCTGCTGGGGTTGGGGCTGCTGCTGGGGTTGGGGCTGCTGCTGGGGTTGGGGCTGCTGCTGGGGTTGGGGCTGGCTCACTCTTCTTCACTACCTCTTTCTCTTTCTTAGGCACTGCTGCAACCTCAATACTCCCCTCTTTCTCCTCCTCCTTCTCCTTCTGCTTCTTCAGCTTAGCCCTGTCCTCCTCTTTCTTCTTGCGGTCTCTCTCCTTCTTCTCTGCCTTCTTCTGAGCTGCCGTCTTCATCTTGAAGGTTCCCTCCTCCTCTTCCTCTTCTTCACTGTCTGCCTTGGCTTTGCCCTTCTTCTTCTTGCCTTTCTTTCCGGCCTGCGACGCCACCGAGTCATCATCATCTGAATCATCCTCCCCTCCCCCCTCTCCTTTCCTCACACCTCCATCGTCATCCTCCTCTTCCTCGCCCGAGGCCTCCTTGCGGCCTCCCTTCTTCCCTGCCTTGGGTTTCCTCCGGGTCCGTGAGGCGTCGTCCTCTGAGTCTGAGCCAGCAGCAGCAGCAGCGGGGGCAGCAGACGTCTTCTTGTCCTTCTGCTTGTCTTCGTCTTCCACGTCAGCCGTACCCGAAACGTCTTCGTCATCCCCGTCGTCATCCTCCAGGCTGGCTCGCTTGCCCTTCCGCGTCTTCTTCTTCTCCGCTTTGGTGGGCGGCGGGGGCTCGGCGGCACTCTCCGGCTCGTCTGTGGCGTCTGGTTTCTGTGGATTGCGGAGGTGATGAGTACTCCATAGAAGCATGTGCTTTGCCAGCAGGGTCATTACATAAGCAGATTAGCATTGGGCTATAGCCTGGTATAAGGTCATTACATATGCAGATTAGCATTGGGCTATAGCCTGGTATAAACTCATTACATATGCAGATTAGCATTGGGCTATAGCCTGGTGCAGGGTCATTACAGATTAGCATTGGGCTATAGCCTGGTATAGGATCATTACATATGCAGATTAGCATTGGGCTATAGCCTGGTATAGGATCATTACATATGCAGATTAGCATTGGGCTATAGCCTGGTATAAGGTCATTACATATGCAGATTAGCATTGGGCTATAGCCTGGTATAAGGTCATTACATATGCAGATTAGCATTGGGCTATAGCCTGGTATAAGGTCATTACATATGCAGATTAGCATTGGGCTATAGCCTGGTATAAGGTCATTACATATGCAGATTAGCATTGGGCTATAGCCTGGTATAAGGTCATTACATATGCAGATTAGCATTGGGCTATAGCCTGGTATAAGGTCATTGTATATGAAGATTAGCATTGGGCTATAGCCTGGTATAAGGTCATTGCATATGAAGATTAGCATATGGCTACACTTCACCTTGCTGCCTTTAGCTCCTGTGGTTTCAAGAGACAGTTCCTCCAGCTCCTTCAGGATGTCGTCTTCACTGTTAAAGATTAAATCATTATGATCAATACACAGTAGGCTGCAAAGTCCAAGGCAAGTGTAGAAATATTTCCCTCCAGCAGTTGGTTCTTATTTCCATAATTATTTTAAAATGGAGCGTTCATTACTGTCGAAGAGAGAGAAATAAAGACTTACTCAAAATCATCTTTCTTTTTGTCTTTCTTCTTCTTAGCCTTTCCTTTACCTTGCTCCTTGGAGGCTCCCGCTCCTTCGATTTCTGCTGCTAGGGCGTCAAGGTCGATGCCATCGTCTTTGGCACTGAAACAAAGTCATGCAAATCACATATGATGCACATTACACATGGTAAAAAACAGCATTATCAAGCATAGCTGGGAACCACATGCTTCTTTCTCCATGCAGGCCCTACACCCAAACAAGTGCACTGCGTTCATCCACCTCTGGCCTGCTCGCCTCCCTACCACTGAGGAAGTACAGTTCCCGCTCAGCCCAGTCAAAACTGTTCGCTGCTCTGGCCCCCCAATGGTGGAACAAACTCCCTCACGACGCCAGGACAGCGGAGTCAAACAACACCTTCCGGAGACACCTGAAACCCCACCTCTTTAAGGAATACCTAGGATAGGATAAAGTAATCCTTCTCACCCCCCCTTAAATGATTTAGATGCACTATTGTAAAGTGGCTGTTCCACTGGATGTCATAAGGTGAATTCACCAATTTGTAAGTCGCTCTGGATAAGAGCGTCTGCCAAATGACTTAAATGTAAATGTAAATGTAATGCAGATTTCTGCCATATGCTATGTTACAAAAAATGCAGGCTTACAGGCTGACTACACCTCTCTCGTCGAGTGAGCGAGCATGCAAAATAAATGTAGAAATCTATGTTATTCAATTATTGCGCCAACGAGCGTCTGCGTTGCCAAGGGATAAAATAGAATTAAGTTCTATTTGTGACGCAGATCGCGCTGCAACTCCTGCCTCCCCCATCTCCTCATTGGTAAATAGAAGCAGGTACCCACGTGCCATCTCCTCATTGGTTATACCCACGTGGGTGACTGAAAGACGAACGAGGTCAGTGGCAGTAATGCACCTAATTTATGAAAGTTGCCAATCGCATTATAAAGTCAAGAGAAGAAAAGGCCTAGGAGAAGAGATGACTAGAAACGATTCAGTTGACCGTTTTATGTGTAGATTAATTGGCGGAGTAGAAAACCTTGTGCATTTCAGGTAAAATACCAACTGAATGTTTACATCCCAGGACAAATTAGCTAGCAACAGCAAGCTAGCTAAAAAGGACTAATTAGATAGCATGTGCAAGCTAGCTTGCGAGCTAAATTGCCATAAATGTTTCATGCTTTTCGACCTGTCCCCAAATTAATATAATTGGTTCAGAGTTTGTTTTAATATTTTAACCTTTGTGAGGTGATCGCGTTTGGTGTGGGGGGACAAAATACATGTATGCACGATGACACACGCGCTTAGCCGGTTTGGGTTCCGTGTTAGCAGCAAAATGATACAAACTAGCAATGAATGTGTGGTATTTCAAATATTTGCAGCCTTGATCCAATTAGCACATTTCATGCAAATATGATTTTCATATCCAGTCCAACAAAAAGACAGACCCAGTCAGTCAGTCCGACAAAAGACAGACCCAGTCAGTCATTCCGACCAAGACAGACCCAGTCAGTCATTCCGACCAAGACAGACCCAGTCAGTCATTCCGGCCAAGACAGACCCAGTCAGTCATTCCGACCAAGACAGACCCAGTCAGTCATTCCGACCAAGACAGACCCAGTCAGTCATTCCGACCAAGACAGACCCAGTCAGTCATTCCGACCAAGACAGACCCAGTCAGTCATTCCGACCAAGACAGACCCAGTCAGTCAGTCCGACCAAGACAGACCCAGTCAGTCAGTCCGACAAAAGACAGACCCAGTCAGTCATTCCGACCAAGACAGACCCAGTCAGTCATTCCGACCAAGACAGACCCAGTCAGTCATTCCGACCAAGACAGACCCAGTCAGTCATTCCGACCAAGACAGACCCAGTCAGTCATTCCGACCAAGACAGACCCAGTCAGTCATTCCGACCAAGACAGACCCAGTCAGTCATTCCGACCAAGACAGACCCAGTCAGTCAGACCCAGGACACTAAAAATTCTGTCAACAGAAAATGTTGACAGATTTGAAGGCTTTACTGCGGTCCTAAAATGACTTGCTGGTGGCCACAAATCAACCCTGCCAGTGGGAAGTGTGCATCCAACAAGAACACCACCACCACCTGAATGGCAGCTGCACACTTGACACTGTTACGCATTCAGTCCAAAAAAAATGCAATAACTAATTCTAGACCTTCAGTCTTATGTCAGAGGGGTGAAGATGAAAACCAAACATGAAAGACAAACAACTTCAGTCCCTAACCTGTAATGACCATTATGATCATCTCAACTACTAACCATCCACAATCCAACCACAACAACCTTACCTGAAGCAGCACATGGATCTTTGAGACTAAAAGCCCTACGTTTGCTCAGCCTCAGACTTTATACAGAGGGTGAGGCTAGCCTCCTTGCATGCCTGTTGCATCAGCAGTGGAAAGCACCTCTATGTTAGAATGGACAGGGCCCAACCCTGGGTAAAACACACAGGGTGCACAGTGCAGACACTCTTGCCTCTGGGCAATAAAATCATGAAGAAGCAGCTGATAGAACAGGATAACTCCATCAACATTCTGTCTATCAATGTTATTCCTTTCACTTATTTACCTGTAATAACTACTATGAATATTGCTTATATACAAGTGCCTTAGGGTTAGGGGCTAGTGGTTGTTTCTGGACCAGACCTGTAATAGTTGTTGGTTATGGGGAACAGAGAGGACCATAGTTAATCAAGCTTTAATATCCTTCCGCCATTGCTGTTCAGCGACCATCTTTAGCCCTGGCCTGGTATCATCTTGACCTCACAGCAGAGTTGACTGGAGCAGGCTGCAGATCAGCAGTATACAGTACAGGGGGTGAGAGCTCACCATCATGGCAGGTTAGTCAATATATATCCCTCAATAATCAACTTAAATGCCAGCACGACACTTAGCCTACTGTCGCTCTGTCTATTATCTGTCAAGGCTCATTCCCACAGTCAAAAGCAGACACCTGGTCTTGACTTACAAAGGGTGGATAAGAGTGTCTATTACAAGTAGCGAGTGTAGATTTGTGCACTTGGCAGACAAGCATCCGTTGTAGGGCTATGTCGTAATGAGACGTGAGTCAGTGTCAATTGACATCTCTATTCAGGAATGCATCATAATATATGAACAACAACATTGGTTTAGACTTTTGGTCGTAATGCCTAATACTTGGTAATGGAAATAGTATATATATTCTAGCCATTGAGATCAGTATACTGCTTTATTCTGAAGCACCCCCCAAACCGAGAACAACAACAAATCTCTAACTGGGGTATCAATCGCAAATCACCATGTTTACTCACACGGGGAAACATCCATTGGATGGATACTCAAGCCATAGAGGCGTCAGTTGGGACAATGAATGAGGGCCCTTTCTGACAGCACAATGAAAAGGGATGATGTTGCAGGCATGGGGCATAGCCAGGCTGGAGGTCCTCACTTGTGTTGTCAGTGACTCAAAGATTCAGCAATAGTTCGCTGCCAATGTCCTCCTAGAATTGCATCATGTATAGCTAGTTATCTGCGTTTCCCTATTAGTGGACGAGCAAGCTCGCTAAGTTAGATAGCTCACGAGCTAATGTAAATTAACTTAATTATGTGACTGCATGGAGTCTGGCTAGCTGGTAGTATGATGCCAATGTTGCTGCATAACATATGCTAGCTAATAGCGAGAATAATAGGTTTCATGTCTCTGTTGTTCAGCATCAAGTGTGTTTATACAAGATATAAATTGGTTAATTCATTGTCAATATGAAAGGTAGAAAACAAGTGCGCGAGGATAACGTTAGCTTATGAATAAGCCCGAGACCGGAGGCCGAGCCAAGGCAATCTGCCGCCACATGAAACTCATGGCTTCAGTATCATGCTAATGCTAGTCAGCTCAGCCCTTTCGACAAACGCTAACCGTTATAGTCATAGAAGTCTGTTGCATACATCACAACTTTCTCAAATCGTATGACACACGGGCCACACTATCATGTACCTGTCATCGCCTGACTTTTTCTGTTTCTTCCCCATTCTCCTTGTTTTTATTTTTATCCACAATGTTCAGCCTCGTTGTTCGCCGATACAGCACATATGGTTGGTCCAATGGGGGTTGTTCACACATCCTGCGCAGTTGCAGAGCGTTTTCTATTGCCTGTACTGAAGTGAAGGGCATCTTCACTGCGCAAACTGCGCAGGTATAATGGAGTAACACATTATTAATAGTATTAGTATTGTGACAGGTGCAAAGAAAGGTGTTGTTTTACAGGGTCAGCCAGTAGTACGGCATCCCAGGGGCAAATTACGGTTAAGTACCTTGCTCAAGGGACATCGATAGATTTTTCACCTTGTCGGTTCAGTTATTCAAACTAATAACCTTTCAGTTACTGGTCCAACACTAAACGCTAGGCCAAAGAGTTTTATAATCAACCCAAGATAGACAGAAGCATGTCATTTCCAATGAGAGCAACTTAATCATAGAGGGCACTGTGCAGAACAGGCAACCGGTGGGCAGAGCCATGCACGAGCTGGCGAGATCCTATTGTCACGTTCTAGCATGTATTTGCATATTTCAGTTAGGGAACGCCACTGTGTGCGTGTGAAATAAATCAATTGGCATTTCGCCCTTACACTCCTTTTAAATAAAGCTATTTTTTACAACTTTGGCAAAGGGTAAAGTCTATAAAACTTAGTCCACTCTGTTCGTAATAGATTTTAATTTTGGGAACAGAAAACGGTATTGGGATGAAATGTTTCATCGATGACAAAATTTGCAGAATGTCAGCCAAAATCCACATTTCTCCATCTTTCCCCACTGGGCTTCCTCTCATCACTTGTTTTTCAAAGCAGAGGATCATTGGCTGAAGGATGTGGGGGAAGCTAAGTTGTTAGCAGCACACTGACCCCCATTACAGAGGCAGCATATATTGCACTCGGGAAATGGATGTAACCTATAGGGTATATTTAAGAAATAAGGCCAGAGGGGGCATGGTATATGGCCAATATACCACGGCTAAGGGCTGTTCTTATGCACAACGCAATGCTGAGTGCCTGGACAGTCCTTGGTCGTGGTATATTGGCCATATATCACAAACCCCAGAGGTGCCTTATTGCTAAACTGGTTACCAGTGTAATTAGATGTTTATGCAGAATGCTATGGAAATACTTTGTGTGCATATAAAGCCAGGGTCTACAGATAACTTTGTAGAACGGCTATACAGAGAGCACCCCTTCCCTTGGTCCAGAGAATCTGGTGATTAAACTATCCCAATAACAAAACCCTGGACAACTCAGTATGTCATGCAGTAGTGCTTTATTCACATCATGAAGACAACTCTTCGGCACAGATTATACATCTTTCTTTCAAGTTCTTTATTTTGTGGGATTGTCCTCAGCAATTCTGCTGCGATTACTGATGTCTCGTAGGGACATAATTTCCCACCTATCAGGTTTAAGGACAACTCTCGAGACAACTCCACAGGTAGCCAGTCTGAGGGAACCTCAATGTCACAAGATTCTATAATGCCATTCTTGATGTCCATGTTTAGAGTTGCATTGCAGATAGACGTGTCATTTTTCAACTCAAAAGTCGTACAGATACTGAACTTAGGAGTCCTTCCAAATGTCCACTCCCATGCCAACAGTTCACGGGCCATTCTCTGGATACCAGGCAAGGACAGCTCATCACTTGGGTCCACAAGTGTTACAGGGCTGCTGAAACCAAACTCTGTGTTGTACTGGGATGCCACTGAATCCATGATAGTGTCACAGTCCAACGTCGGGTCCTCATCCAGCAGGTTTTTCACAGGGGATGGCACGCTTTGCGTTGCATTGCTCTTGATACCCTGGCAGGTGGGTTTCAGCACCGCGGACAGCAGTGCCCTGTCAGCCGAACACAGCAGAGTGCAGTGATGGTAAGCTGCTGTCCTTCCCAATTTTGCAGCGGTTCCTGAAATCTTGTGTTGGCCATTCAGCAAGATGTCAAACCTCTCTGTTGCACGTACATCCATGTCTGGCCGGAGTCCTTTCAGAGCACTTGTCACGACTTGGAGATTCCTGTGACGGTCATAGTTTTTCTTGGACGTGAAGAAAGTCAAATTGACATTTCCTAAATCGTGGAATACAGTCCCGCCCCCACTGCGTCGCCTGGCGAGCGGTATCCCTTTCTGTCTCATGACCTGAAGGTTGCACTCTTGCCACGGGTTCTGATGTCTCCCTATCACCACCGCTGGGGCATTACTCCATAAGAAGAGCATACTCCGGTTTTGGAGGTCAACATGATCGTGTATCCAGTCCTCCAATGCTAAGTTTTCAAATATGTCTGTTGACACAGATTTGAGGATAAGTCCTGATTTACCAGTCTCGTCAATGACAGCTGACAATGTGCTCTTGGCTCGAGCCGATCGAAAACAGGCTTGAGATTGTGCGCACAAATTCGAGAATGTTCTTAACATCATCGCGCCTCTATCTGTCGTTTCTTATGTGCATCTGAAAATACTTTATCAATTTTGTGGAATGAAACTTTGCCAAATACATGAATGGAAACGCTTAGAGTGAATACGTATTCAGATCGAATTCGTTTTTACACACATACTTCCGCTGTTCTTCCTCTTATTTTCTTAAAGGCACGGTTTATTTACCCTTGTTGTAACACTGCCACCAGCTGTGCTGGAGCGATATCGACTCCATGTTGCTCAAGTGGTTTTTGATGCTGGTTTTACAGCGCCACCCAGCGGGTTAATTCGTATATTGATTCAAAAAGGATTTACGAGTTCCTGAGTGTCTGGGTTGGATTTTAAATATGATTTTTGGCTTATTTTTCAAAATCAACAAACTAACAGGTTAACACTTCTGCAAAAGCAGCTACAAAAGGCTCACTATATGGAAGTATCATGTACTGCAGAGAGACAACAGCTAGGCTCCCACAAAACAGATTGACAGTGCAATTTATTATAGTAGCCTACTTTTTAATCCAGACGAAGGCAAAATAACTTTATTTGAAGCCTGGGGTGCATTCCTTTAATTTCAAAATGGTAGCATAAATTGCATAGAACACTGCAATGCAATCAATGCAATCAAGTCATTCTGATGCATAATACTTTTGCATTTAGACTTGGAATTTCACTAGGCTAACATGGTCTTCTGCTAACATTATCAGCACGTGTTGTCAGTGTGTGGAGTACCGGGTCACGACGTTGTCAAGGTAATGGACGCACACTGTGAAGAAAGGGCCTTTGCTGATTGGCTTGCAAGCTTGTGACATCTCGAATTCCGATCGAATCCTGACATCTGATTGGTCAGATCGTTTATCCCGTATGAAAAGCGGTTTAGGAGCCATTCAAGGTTTACAACAGCAAACCCCTGTGATTTATTCAGATAACCTCACGTAAACTATTTGATAGCTACAGCTATAACTATTTCATCCATAAAGTAAGTTGAAGATCTCTCTCTCAACCATTATTTGTTTTTGTTTACATCTAATGTTTTACTTAGACAAGCAGCAGCTTTAGCCTAATTATATGTAAGTGTTTAGCGAGTTTTCTTGCCATAATAAAATCCGTATCGCTTTCGACAATTCAAGGCTAGCGTCGTTAGCAAGATTGCAGTGATTGGAAGACACTACTTTGCAAACGAGCAACCTTTTGAAATCCAATACAGCGCTGTTTATAATACATTCATAATCAGTAGCAAGGTCAAGTTTGAATATGCTTGATTACCATGACAACGTAAAATGTTTTGAGCAGTGTGTCATAAATCAGGCACTCTTGTTAGTTTTTTTCTGACACATTTTCATATTTGATTTATTTTCACCTAATCCCCATTGCACTTCCTGTGTCAGGCTGCAGAGGTTAGTGTGGCTGGTGTGCAGGCTGAGGAGGTGCAGCTTCAGCAGGGGATGAGGGGAGGAGGAGGAGGTGGAGGAGCTGTCTTTGGAGAACCAGCAGGAGCCAGGCCATATCAGTACACCAGCTCAGCTGCAGGAAGAGCAGGACCAGCAGGGCCTCACACTGGACACAACAGAGGACCACACACAGCATGCAGAGGTAGACTTACTGTGTGCCTAAGAGGGGATGCGATGTGAATACTGAACACAATGGATGAGTGAATGTCTGATTGAATCAATGCAAGATTTCTTGGGGTCTGGTTTTGTAGAGCATCATCTAAAACCTGCAGAGGAAGATCACGTCAATAGAGGGCGCTATCACCAAAGTGACACCTGTAAGACCACGACTGATACCACTGTATTGCAATCTAATTCAACAGGCATAAAGAAAATAGTATAATCAATAGCCTACATTTACCATCCACCCTGGCTTCTGGGCTATGTCTCAGGATAGCGAGTCAGCAGACACTGAACCAATAGAACTTGAGACCCAGCTGAACCCCACAGTAGAGCAGAATCAGGAGCAGGACCTGCAGGCCTTACTGGACCAGTTGCACCAGGAGAGAGACAGTCTGAACAGACTGGTACAGAAGCTCAGCCTCACAGGTGAGTTACTCTGGGGCTGGACTGAGAGGAGAGGGGGTAGTGGAGAACGAGATGCCAGAATGTGATGTAGCATTGTTGGCTATCCTACAGAGAAAGAGCAGGTCCTGTTCACAGAGCCAGGCGGCAGGGGGAAACGTGGCTCTCGTCTGGACAGCTTCTTGCGGAGCGTGGAGGAGGAGAGGGACTACTACAGACAGGAAGCAGACAGCCTGAGGAGGATGCTGAGGGGCAGGTGCTCCTGTAGCCCCTGTCGGGGGCACCTCCAGAGCCGCAGCCCCACCCGCCAGTCCCCTGTCAAGGTAAAGGAATAGCTGTCTAATATTAACTAGAAATGTAAATAGGGATTTGTTACACCATCTTCAGTGTTATAAATGTATAAATGACGCTATATATATAATTTTTCAGAAATATTGGTAAATTAGCTTTGATTGCTTAAAGAAATTATGAAAAAGATTGGACATTTTTTTTCACTATCTAATCACGGCACGGGGTTGTTCACTGACAGACATGTCTTTTTTTAAAGTATATTACTTGATGGTTTCATTCAGAGAGACAAATAATCATATTTCTTAGCAAAATGCTATATATCCGGCTCACTCTCAGAGAAATAAGTAGCACTGCTAGGTTTTACACAGTCAAATGTAATACATGGTAACATTTTTAACTGTAGAAATTATACATTTTTGACATCAATATAATAAAATAATTCAATAAAATGAATTCAGTAATATAAGACCTGTGAAACATTTACATTTTTTCATTTTAGTCGTATAGCAGATGCTCTCATCCAGAGCGACTTAAAGTAAGTGCATTCATCTTACGGTAGCTAGGTGAGACAACCACATATCACAGTCAAATATTCAGGATACCAACATTTCATTCCAGCGAAACAATACAGCGTTTAGCAAAAAAAGCAACATTTTCATACACACTAAAATCTATTCATTAAACATCTGAGAACAGTAATATTTTACACACACATGAAGGTACCCATAAGCAATCAAATTTCTGACCAATGTCTCCTGGACTGTGAGCACTTTGTCATAATACTAATGTAACAGCTGATGTACTCTTTTGAAATCTGACATCATGTCTTGTTCCCCTGTTTTGGGCAGGGGGGCAGCTATGATTCTGAGCTGATCAGGGTCTTAAGAGAGCGGGACGAGATGCAGAACATGCTGGATAAGTATGAGCGCCACCTGTCAGAGATCCAGGCCAACGTGAAAGTTCTGACTGCCGACAGAGACAAGACCAGCATGCACTACCAGCAGGCCAGTACCATTCTTAAAGGAATAGTTAACTCCAACAAAACACATTTTGTCCGACTTTTTCTTCGCTCAGGACCAAATGAATGGGAAATAATTTTGCTGATAACAATCCCTTTCTTCATCAGGCCCAGCAGGAGATAGCGTCGCTGCGTCGCGAGGTACTGAAATCCAAGTCGTCGCGCGCAGCTAAGAGCAGTGTCACTGTGTCGGCTCAGAGCATCCTGAAACGCGTGGAGGCGGAGAGAGACGAGGCCAAGGTCGACCTCCACCATATGAGCACAGAGAGGGACAGTCTGAGGGAGAGACTCAAGGTCAATATATTAACCAGATTGGACAATAATCTACTTCTGAGTGTTCCAGCATTGCCATTTATTGACTACCAATTTTTCTTTTTAAATTGAACCTTTATTTAACCAGGAAGGGCTCATTGTGATTAAAATCTCTTTTTCAAGAGCGCCCTGGCCAAGATAGGCAGCACTACGTCATAACAAAAAATTACTGACAGACAACATGAAAAACTACAAGTAATCTAGTAAAAACCATTGAATTCACAAGAGTATAAAACAGCAAATTAAAAACATTGACAGGTCAGGGAATCAACCTCAAAATCCTTCATCAGTGATTTAAAAACACCAATCGGGACAAGTTCTTTCAGTTTAAAAGTGTTTTGTAAGGTGTTCCAAGACGATGGCGCAGAGTACATAAAAGCCCTTTTACCAAATTCAGTTGGGACATTTGGAACAGTTAGCAGGATATAGTCCAGTGAACAAAGAGAGTTCCCACCACATTTCTGAACAATAAAAATGCACAAATTAAAAGGTAGTAAACCCAAAATGGCTTTGTAAATAAAAGTATACCAGTGACTGAGCCTACGAGTGACTAGAGAAGACCAGCCAACCCTGGTATAGAAGGTGCAGTGGTGCGTAAGGGTTTTGCAGTTTAAAATAAATCTCAATGTGCCATGGTAAAGGGTGTCAATTGATCTCAAACATGAGCGGAAGCATTCATACATAAAACATCCCCATAGTCTAGTAAAGGCATAAATGTAGCTGATACCAGCCTCCTTCTGGCTTCAAAAGAAAAACAGGCCTTATTCCTAAAATAAAATCCCAATTTCAGCTTCAATTTTTTGTAAGTTGTTGAATATGCAATTTAAAAGAGAGGCCACCATCAATTAAAATTCCAAGATATTTATATGAGGTTACAACCTCCATCTCCTTGCCCTGACAGGTAGTAATAGGTGAAAGGTTCAGAGGTCTATTTCTTGCATTAGAAAACACCATTAGTTTAGTTGTCAGTGTTGAGGATAAGCTTCAATTGACACAAGGTATGTTGAACAGTATAAAAAGCAGTTTGCATGTTCTGGAAAGCTTTTGTAAGAGACGATGCACAACAGTAAATAACAGTATCATCAGCATAAAAATGAAGTTGTGCATTTTGGACATTTGTCTAAATCATTTATATAAATAGTGAATAAGAGAGGACCAAGTACAGAGCCTTGGGGCACACCATTCAAGACAGACAATTTAACAGACATAAGCCCATCAAATTGAGTGCACTGAGTTTTATCAGACAGATAGTTAGCAAACCATGCAACTGCATGCGCCGAAAGACCTACACTCGACAATCTCTGTCACGGCTTTCGTTGTGGGAAGGAGGAGCGGACCAAAATGCAGCGTAGTTGTGATTCATTTTATTTAATACAGAAACTATACACGCCAAAATAACAAACATACAAAAACCGAAACAGCCCTATCTGGTGCAAAACACAGAGACAGGAACAATCACCCACAAACACACAGTGAAACCCAGGCTACCTAAATATGGTTCCCAATCAGAGACAATGACTAACACCTGCCCCTGATTGAGAACCATATCAGGCCAAACACAGAAATAGACAAACAAGACATCCAACATAGAATGCCCACTCAGATCACACCCTGACCAATCAAAACATAGAAACATACAAAGTAAACTATGGCCAGGGCGTGACAATCTCTGCCATAGTATAGCATGATCAACTGTATCAAACGCCTTAGAGAGATCAATAAAAAGTGAGACACAGTGCTGTTTTTTGTCAATGGCTTCAGTGATATCATTTAAAACCTTCATGGCTGCTGTAATTGTGCTATGCTTATTCCTGAAGCCCGATTGGTACATTGATAAAATAGAGTTAGTAAATAAAAACTATTTTAGCTGTTCACTTACAAGGGTTTCAAGTATTTTCACCAGGGGTGACAGCTTTGAGATTGGCCTATAATTATTTAAAATAGTTGGATCTCCCCCTTTTAAAAGTGGTAGGACAAATGCTGATTTCCAGATCTTTGGAATTTCATTACATTCCAGGGTTAGATTGAACAGAGATGTAAGTGGTTCAGCTATGAAATCAGCTGCCAGATATAAAAAGCAGGGATCCAAAAGATCAGGACCTGCAGGCTTTCTCTGATCTAAGGATTTCAGGGCTTTATGTACCACCTGCACTGAGAATGGTAAAAAGCTAAAGGTTTGACCAGCTCTCACTGGTTCATCCACACAGGGTTGTACAGAGACAGAGGACACTGAATCAAACAGCCTACCAGGTGATACAAAGTGCTCATTGAAACAATTCAGCATTTCAGTTTTGTCATATATAGCAACAGTCCTTCAAAACACATGACGGTAATTCATTAACATTACTGTTACCAGACATAGACTTAATAGCCTTCCAAAACTTTCTAGGGTCATTCAGGTTATCGGTGGTAACAGACATAAAATATTCAGACTTGGCCTTCCTGAGAAGAAAAGAACACTTGTTTCGTAACTGCCTAAAAATAAGCCAATCAGCATCAACATGATTTCCTTGCTTTAGCCCAGGCTAGATTACGGTCTATTACCAATGAAAGTGTGGGTGTGTATCCTGCTGAGAGAAAGTGTCTTATGTGTGTGTTGCGTGTTGTCAGATCTCTCAGGAGAAAGCCATCAGTGAGAGGGCTCATCTGGAGCAGAGGGTGGAGGACCTGCAGACAGCCATTCTCACTGTGAGTGAGGAGGAGAAAACCTCCATAGAAACACAATGACTAGAACAGACACACTCTTTAAATGTCCTTAGTTTGGAATGGAATGTTCGTTCTGCTAATTGCATTTCATGGTGATTCTCCTTGCTGTAGCTGGAGCATGAGCGGGGGGACCAGAAGAGCCGTCTTGCCCTGATGAGAGAGTCCATGATGGGGCTGGAGGAGGAGGTCCACACCCTGGGCAGGAAGCTGACCGCTGCTGAGGACGAACACAGCAGGACCAGGAACGAGTGTGTCATGCTGAGGTAAGCAAGGAACCAGCTCTGATGTATGAAGTCATGTGGCTGGGGATTCACTTCCTGCATCAGCCACATACTGGACACGTGTGGGAACTGTTCAAATCAAATCAAATTTATTTAGATTTACATTAGCTGATATCTCAAAGTGCTGTACAGAAACCCAGCCTAAAACCCCAAACAGCAAGCAATGCAGGTGTAGAAGCACAGTGTCTAGGGAAATCTCCCTAGAAAGGCCAAAACCTAAGAAGAAACCTGGAGAGGAACCAGGCTATGAGGGGTGGCAGGTCCTCTTCTGGCTATGCCGGGTGGAGATTATAACAGAACATGGCCAAGATGTTCAAATGTTCAGAAATTACCAGCATGGTCGAATAATAATAATCACAGTAGTTGTCAAGGGTGCAGCAAGTCAGCACCTCAGGAGTAAATGTCAGTTGGCTTTTCATAGCCAATCATTAAGAGTATCTTTACCGCTCCTGCTGTCTCGAGAGAGTTGAAAACAGCAGGTCTGGGACAGGTAGCACGTTCGGTGAACAGGTCAGGGTTCCATAGCCGCAGGCAGAACAGTTGAAATTGGAGCAGCAGCACGTCCAGGTGGACTGGGGACAGCAAGGAGTCATGCCAGGTAGTCCTGAGGCATGGTCCTAGGGCTCAGGTCCTCCGAGAGGAAGAGAGAATTAGAGAGAGCATACTTAAATTCACACAGGACACCGAATAAGACACTCCAGATATAACAAACTGACCCTAGCCCCCCGACACATAAACAACTGCAGCATAAATACTGGAGACTGAGACAGGAGGGGTCAGGAGACACTGTGGCCCCAACCGTTGCTTCTATGGCTTCCATTTAATCCCTTTTAAGTGTGTACGCGCACGTGTGTGTTCAGACTGTCCAACAGTGAGACACAGAACGCTCTGAGTGACAGCCAACGCAGACTGACCTCCCGCATCGGAGAACTACAGAATTCCCTGGAGAGGAACAAACTGCTGGACGAGAAGAACGGTGAGGAGACAAGGTCTGCCTCTGTGTGTGTGTGTGTGTGCGTGTGCGTGTGCGTGTGTGTGTGTGTGTAATAACGCTATTTCAGGTAACCTTACCGAACTGAGCCTTATCTGTTGTGTCAGACTCTCTACTGAGGCAGATGTCTGGTCTAAGAGAGGAGGTGAGCAGTCTACAGTCCACCATCACTGACCTGGACCAGAGGAGAGACTCCCTGCAGGAGCAGATGGAGAACAAGACTGACCTCCTTAACTCAGCCCACAACCAGCTGGACAACAAAGTAATCAACTGAACACTAACTACACACACAGCCAATTGTACCTGCCAGCCACTATGTTTAGGAAGTTGACATGTCCACTTGGATATCACCTCTTGAGATGTGACACATTGGTCTAATATCAGTGATTGAGTGATGGTCTCTTTGGTTTCCATGTGTTTTTCTTCAGGAGAAATCCATCAGGAATCTCAGGTTGTCCATTGAGGATCTGGAGACATCAGCAGAGTGAGTCTGAGTTGTCCAGTACCACAAAGCTTCACACAGCAGCATCAGATGCCAGGTCACCATACTAAGGCTCACTCAGACACGCATACAGATTGCACCACCTGTGTAAGTTAACCTCGAAACTCTGACCCCTGGCTGTGACCTTTCTGTTCCCCAGGAGATTTCGTGAGGAGCTGGCAGGGCGGGAGAGGGAGCTGGAGGCTTTGAGGAGGAGGCTGGGGGATGCGGGGGAGGAGCTGGGGGCTTTGGCCAAGGTGAAGGATTCCACCCTGAGGGAGAATGCTCAACTCCAAGAGGAACTGGACATGAGCCGCCTCAACAACCAGGTCAGATACAGCACTTTCTGACCAAACCAGAGCACAATTATTATTTTTTAACTTTGAAATTATCAACCAAATTATTTAGGGAGGATGGTATGCAGCCTGGTATCTGTCTCTGTTCAGCTATTACATTCCACTCCTTGTACTCTGTGTCATTGCCAAGTGACAGGAGTGGCAAGGATTGGAATGTTAGCTAAGAAGACTGGAACCCAGACTAGATGCCATGGGCTCATGGTCCAGAATAGATTGGTTTGGGCAAACAGTAGTAGAAAACACTAGGATGCCATATTATTCATGATATACCAAACTTCATGGCCATCATCTCTTTAGAATCTCACAAACACTTTGTAAGGTCTAGTTTGATTTGCTGTCCAGGCCCTGGAGCTGAATTCTGAGGACTCTGCCCAGGAGGTGAATGAGCTGCAGAGGAAGGTACAGGACTATGTGGCTGACATCTCCCGCATCGAGAACCTGCTGTCCACCAAGGTACCCTCTGCTGTAACTGAATGGATGATATTTCAATCTGTGATCTGTTAGTTATGTCTTGTCAAACTAATTATAACTCATCCAGAGTAGCTATGGCTGCATTTACACAGGCAGCCCAATTCTGATATTTAGCCCAAACATTGTCAAAAGATCTGATCTGATTGGTCAAAATACCTATTAGTGGAAAAATAATCCAAATTAGGGTTCTGTGTCAACGCAGCCTTTGAGTTCCAGATCAATTCCTTTTTGAAAATGTGTTTTATTCCTTTCCTCCTTGTGCTTTACTATAAGCGCCAATCAATGTTTTCAGACTGGAGTTGGGTAGGGATTGATAGCCAAGACCTTTTCACTTGCACTGATTCATTGTGGAGCTAAACAAATAATCAAAATGTGTGTGTGTGTCCACCAGGAGCGGGAGTGCAGGGAGCACCAGGAGGCTCGGCGGCGTGCGTCGGCCCAGGCCGAGAGCTGGGAGGGGCAGGCGCGGCAGGCGGAGGGGAGCATCAGCGAGCTGAGGCTGGAGCTGATGTCCTCAGACATGGAGAGACGCAGACTCAAGGAGAAGGTGGAGGCTCTGGAGGCCAGTCTGCAGGAGGTCTGTCTAACCTCACTGTCTCTATCATTAGGGATTATCACTGGTTACACACAGGGTCATATTCATTAGACACCAAACAGACTGAAACAGGGTGGGACTACCTGAAGTTGTCCAATAACAAAAACACATTTTACTTTTCTGTTGTAAAAGGTTTTGCGACGTTTTACCATGTTGTGCATAATGAAGATGACCCTGGACTCCTATAGTTGTGTGTATCCTAGGCGTTGTCTGCAGAGCGGAGCTGCAGCAGCCAGGTGTCTCAGCTCAATAGGAGTCTGCTGCACACTGAGGAGCAGTTGAGACAGGCCCAGGGGGAACACACTGCCACTCAGACTGACCTGGAGAAGACCAGGGAGCTCTGTGTCAAACTGGATGCCAGCAAGGAGGCTGTGAGTCATGGAGGGGATGGTGTGTGTGTGTGTGTGTGTGTGTGTGTGTGTGTGTGTGTGTGTGTGTGTGTGTGTGTGTGTGTGTGTGTGTGTGTGTGTGTGTGTGTGTGTGTGTGTGTGTGTGTGTGTGTGTGTGTGTGTGTGTGTGTGTGTGTGTGTGTGTGGAATAATAGTGCAGACATCAAAACTGAAATAACACATATGGAATCATGTAGTAACCAAAACAGTATTAAACAAATCTAAATATATATTTTATATTTGAGATTCTTCAAATAGTCACCCTTTGCCTTGATGACAGCTTTGAACACTCTTGGCATTCTCTCAACCAGCTTCATGAGGTAGTCACCTGGAATTAATTTAAATTAACAGGTGTGCCTTCTTAAAAGTTAATTTGTGGAATTTATTTCCTCCTTAATGCGTTTGAGCAAATCAGTTGTGTTGTGACAAGGTAGGGGTGGTATACAGAAGATAGCCCTATTTGGTAAAATATAAAGTCCATATTATGGCAAGAACAGCTCAAATAAACAAAGAGAAACAACAGTCCATCATTACTTTAAAACAGGAAGGTCAGTCAATATGGAAAATGTCAAGAACTTTGAAAGTTTCTTCAAGTGCAATTGCAAAAACCACCAGGCGCTATGATGAAACTGGCTCTCATGAGGACCGCCACAGGAATGGAAGACCCAGATATACCTCTGATGCAGAGGATAAGTTCATTAGAGTTACAAGCCTCAGAAATTGCAGCCCAAGTAAATGCTTCACAGAGTTCAAGTAACGGGCACATCTCAACATCAACTGTTCAGAGGAGACTGCATGAATCAGTCCTTCGTGGTCGAATTGCTGCAAAGAAACCCCTACTAAAGGACACCAATAATAAGAAGAGACTTGGTTGGGCCCAGAAACACGAGCAATGGACATTAGACCAGTGGAAATCTGTCCTTTGGTCTGATGAGTCCAAATTGGAGATTTTTGGTTCCAACCGCCGTGTCTTTGTGAGACGCAGTGTGGGTGAATGGATGATCTCTGCATGTGTATTTCCCACCATAAAGCATGGAGGAGGTGTGATGGTGTGGGGGTGCTTTGCTGGTGACACTGTCTGTGATTTATTTAGAACTCAAGGCACACTTAACCAGCATGGCTACCACAGCATTCTGCAGTGTTACGCCATCCCATCTGGTTTGAGCTTAGTGGGACTATAATTTGTTTTTCAACAAGACAATAACCCAACACACCTTCAGGCTGTTTAAGGGCTATTTTACCAAGAAGGAGAGCGATGGACTGCTGCATCAGATGACCTGACCTCCACAATCCCCCGACCTCAACCAAATTGAGATGGTTTGGAATGAGTCGGACCACAGAGTGAAGGAAAAGCAGCCAACGAGTGCTCTGCATATGTGGGAACTCCTTCAAGACTGTTGGAAAAGCATTCCAGGTGAAGCTGGTTGAGAGAATGCCAAGAGTGTGCAATGCTGTCATCAAGGCAATGGGTGGCAATTTGAAGAATCTAAAATATATTTGGATTTGTTTAACACTGTTTTGGTTACTACATTATTCCATATGTGTTATTTCATAGCTTTGATGTCTTCACTATTATTCTACAATGTAGAACATAGTAAAAATAAAGAAAAACCCTTGAATGAGTAGGTGTTCTAAAACTTTTGATCGGTAGTGTATGTCAACATGTTTGTGTGTGTGTGTTAACAGTACACTGTGTGTGTGCTTGTAGGTGCACTGTGAGCTGGAGCTGCTCAGGAAGCAGCTGTCCAGTGAGCGTCTGAGCATGAAGAGCCTGGAATCCATGCTGGTGTCCACCAGGGAGAAGGAGCTACACCGACAGCTCAGCTCCCAGGAGAGACACACAGAGATCCAGCTGCTCAGGGACAAACTCACCGCGGCCGACAGCAAGGCGTGAGCAGACACTTGGTCGCCGTTGGAAGGGTTTCTGATTTGTTCGGTTCCCTGTTTTGACAGCTTCCCTCTTTGTTTCCCTCCCATCTTTTTCTCTCTTTTCATCTATCCACCTCCAACTCAATTCTCTCTCCCTCTCTACATTTTGTTTTATCTATCTATCTATCTATCTCTCCCTCTCTCTCTCTCTCTCTCTCTCTCTCAGGAGCTCTCAGCGTAGAGAGGTGGCTACATTGAGTACTCTTTCGGCACAGCTAGAGGCTGACCTGGACATGACCAAAAGACAGCTATCTACTGAGCGGTTTGAGAGGTCCGTCTGTCTGTCTGTCTGTCTGTCTGTCTGTCTGTCTCTCCTTGCTTGTCGTAAAGGCTTGGCTTGTGCTTAACTCTCTCTCTCTCTCTCTCTCTCTTAGGGAGAGGGCAGTGCAGGAGCTGCGTCGTCAGGGTCTGTCGTCATCGTCCTCTGGCCTGCATCCCTCCTCCCCTCACCTGCGTCGCTCCCTCAGCCCCAGCAGGCCCCTGTGGTCCACCGCAGACCACCTGGCCAGAGAGAGATCCCCAGAGAGGTGGGCCCCCTCCCTGAACACCTCACATTGAATACAGCACACATATATTTCTACATCTCACTCTGTGTGTGTGTGTGTGTGTGTGTGTGTGTGTGTGTGTGTGTGTGTGTGTGTGTGTGTGTGTGTGTGTGTGTGTGTGTGTGTGTGTGTGTGTGTGTGTGTGTGTGTGTGTGTGTGTGTGTGGTGACAGGAGCCTGGGGTTCAAGGACCTCTACGACTGAACAGATCTCTCTCTGGAGGAAAGACAACCCAACCTTCTCTCTAGTCCTCACTGTGCTATGATGTCATTCTTCAACTCAAACCTGTGATGTCATGATCAGGACCTCAGGTTCAGAACAACCCTCCTAGACCGGAAATAGTTTAACAAGTGTCATCTCAAATGTATGTTTTATTACATTTTACAAACTGACATCACTGTGTTTGGTTGTGTATTGATCTGTAAAATGAGTTACCATTCAGTATATTTTTGATGAAGATTTGATTCAAATGAAATGCAGCTAAAAGAGGGAAATGATGTTCTTTCATTAATATATTCTATTTTTTGTAAATTGTCTGAGAGAAGGGCTTTAATAAAAAAAAATGTTTTGTTCTTTTCAGTCATAAGTCAGTTGAACCTTGCAGAATGGTACTGTAGGCTACATGTTCAACTGGCCACTCAGTGTGTCTCTTCCCCTGGGATGCTTTGTTCTCTAAATCATAGATGGGAAACTGGTGGTTTTCACAGCCCCCTTTTGTAGGCTTGCGGATTAATTTACAAAATGTGGTATTTTGATTTATTGTTGCCGGGGTCTCAACTTACTGTTGAGAGTTAGAATAGTAGAAGGTGCAATTGTGCATCAGCAGTTTTTCTCTTGTAATGTCAGTCACTGACGGTCACTCAATTAGGCCGTCGGCAAATTTGAGTTATGATTGGTAAGTTAGTCGAGCCATCTAAACTTATAGTAATCATGGTCAAATTACCGACTGGGGGCCCCATTGATATTGTTATTCACTCTCACTCAGATATCATATTAAAAACTGCAATTATTTCTCTCCAACCTATGGCAAAAATTAATAGAATTGCAGGAAATTAGCTATAACACTGCTCATTTATCTCTGCCCCATTGCATAATGAGCAGAATTGCATGAAATTAGGCTCATGGTGAGAGCGTTGGGCCAGTAACCAAAAACTTGCTGGATCGAATCCCTGAGCTGACGAGGTAAAAATCGGTCGGTCTGCCCCTGAACAAGGCAGTTAACCCACTGTTCCCCAGTAGGCCTTCATTGTAAATAAGAATTTGTTCTTAACTGACTTGCCTAGTTAAATGAAGGTTAAATACAAGTTTTTTTTAAATAAAATATACAATTTAAGTCTTCTCTCAGCCCAATGGCAAAATGTTAATAATTGCCTCAAACTTGCTTTAAACTGCAACATTTTCTCTACGCCCCAAGGCAAAATGTGTAGAACTGCAGGAAATGAACTAAAACAAATGTTTTCTCTCTGCTGCCACTAAAATGTTTTGCTCACAAGGGCCCCCAAAGTGCTATGGCCGACTCGGACTGCATGTGTTCGGTATGCAGACCTGCTAGCTGCATGATGAGTTCAGTTTCCCCCGGGCCCCACCCCACACAGAAGGCAGGTACAGTAGGTTATACGTGCTATGACCGATCACCATGTTTACTGATTGACTAGACAGACACATGATAATCCTGCAATAAACTAAACAGATTGGACAGGCACAGTACACCCAACACGAGAAACAGCATTTACAATCATTAGGAAAGATAATATCACAGGGGTTTGTGAAACACAAGCGGCAATCTATTTGAATATACCGTATCTACGGCATGAACAGATACTCTCACATCACACATCAATCAACAACAACAAAAAGAAGCTTGCACTGTTTCTATCCAGCGTTATTTTATGACATTGTGTAATATTATGGTTCATTGGACGTGGAAAGATGTGCTTCGGAGAGATGAAATAAGACCAATAACCAGGAAAGACGTGAGAACAAGGTCACCTTCAGCATTAAAATGGGAAAGCCCTGAAGAGGGAAGCAGAACAGGAAGAGAGGGAGCAGTGAAGACACAGTGGGGGGTACCAGCTAGTTATACCTGTGGAGGGCGTTCTGTAGAAATTAGTATGGGGGAGGGGTGTGTGTGTGTGTAGTTTCATGGTGTGACTAGCAGTGTGTCATAACACTTCTGTTCTGTCTCAGAAGTAGATTGGGTAGGCTGAATGTCTGCTTCCTGCCCAAGGTAATGACTATCCAAAGGTTGCTGCCAGGTTGATGGCAGGGTTCTGCCTGACTACAGGATGCAGGAGAGCAGAATTTCTAGTCCCCCCAAGTTTTCTATATTTCATTTTATTGTTAATTTGGAAATCTGTTACAAAACATTCCTATGCAAGATAGAGATACACAGTGTATGTGATCCTATAGAAACGTAAACAAGGGTTGAAATTATTATGTTTTAGTCAAATATTAGATCTGTTTGTGCTTCTTGTGGTCAATCTGCAGTCTACAAATGATTTGTAATTATGTTCTGGCCCCCTGACCATCGTCCCGAGGCTGAATCTGGTTGATGATGTCTGTTCTAGCGGGTCTTTAAAATGGCAGAAATCATCTACATAGAAAAGAAAGAGTAGAATGGATATTAATGGGATTTTTTTCCACAACAAGACCATGGTACTGGCCTACCGAGCAGTAAGAGGAACTGCCCCTCCCTACCGTCAGGCTATGTTCAACACCCTACACCCCAACCTAAGCACTCCGTTCTGCCAGCCCTACAGGAGGGCAGCTCCCGCTCAGCCCAGTCCATGCTCTTCTCTGTCCTGGCACAGCAATGGTGGAACCAGCTTCCCCCTGACACCAAGGCAGCAGAGTCCCTGGCCATCTTCCGAAAACATCTAAAACTACACCTCTTCAAGGAGTATCTTAAATAATCACACCCCATCGTGAACTAACACTCGCACTTTACTTTTTCCCTCTTACCGGCGCTGACTTTGCTGATAGCTACTTTATTGAGGGAAAATGTACCTACTATGACTGTGTGTGGTTGTCCCACCTAGCTGTCTTAAGATGAATGCACTAACTGTAAGTCGCTCTGGATAAGAGCATCTGCTAAATGATTCAAATGTAAAAATGACAGTGGTATTCCCATTATAATGGATCAGCAGAAGTTGCCATTCATTGTTCCACGTATGTGAAGAACACTGAGAAATGCACTGAACTCTGAGAGACGAATGTGAAAAGCTTTGAAATGGGAAGATACTGTACCTTGCAATACCTTCATTTGGAATTCACCCAATATTCTTCGTAAATATGAGAGAAAGAAGTGGGTCTCAGTTAGGATAGTTAATAATCGAACCGATGTTAGCTCGCCTCTCCCTTGTCACACCATTCCTCTGGAAACCATGACAGCGAGGTTCATGTTTACACAAGCCTTCTTTGTTGGGGAGCAACACACAAGACATTGGACATTTCTATCTCTGGTAGTCCATGTTTTCCGGGCTGAGGTGTGCAGGTTCCTCCTTCACCTGTACAGGCAACATAAGGCCACACTCTTAGAGGTAGTGGTGTCAGAAAGGTCAGCTGTCTGACGCCTAACCGTTGATTGGGTGGGTGGGCTGTCAGGTAGACACATGAGGCTTTCAGGTAGACCCAGGAGGCTGTCAGGTAGACCCAACGCCTACAACGGGTCACTAATTACAACTTATGAGAAAAGTGACTTATTCACTCGAATTATTAACTCTTTATGAACACATACTGAGATATGTAACTGCATTCAGACATTTAAATACTTTTGAATGGGAGAACTTAGGAAATGTCTATAAATTTAGACATTTGCCGAAGAACCTAAAAGGTATAGAGGGGATATGATGCAGGACAACACAACACAAAGCATTACATGGGCTTGCTCCTACCTATCTCTCTGATTTGGTCCTACTGTACATACCTACACGTACGCTACGGTCACAAGACGCAGGCCTCCTAATTGTCCCTAGAATTTCTAAGCAAACAGCTGGAGGCAGGGCTTTCTCCTATAGAGCTCCATTTTTATGGAACGGTCTGCCTACCCATGTCAGAGACGCAAACTCGGTCTCAACCCTTAAGTCTTTACTGAAGACTCATCTCTTCAGTGGGTCATATGATTGAGTGTAGTCTGGCCCAGGATTGGGAAGGTGAACGGAAAGGCTCTGGAGCAACGAACCGCCCTTGCTGTCTCTGCCTGGCCGGTTCCCCTCTTTCCACTGGGATTCTCTGCCTCTAACCCTATTACAGGGGCTGAGTCACTGGCTTACTGGGGCTCTCTCATGCCGTCCCTGGAAGGGGTGCGTCACCTGAGTGGGTTGATTCACTGATGTGGTCAACCTGTCTGGGTTGGCGCCCCCCCTTGGGTTGTGCCATGGCGGATGTCTTTGTGGGCTATACTCAGCTTTGTCTCAGGATGGTAAGTTGGTGGTTGAAGCTTTCCCTCTAGTGGTGTGGGGGCTGTGCTTTGGCAAAGTGGGTGGGGTTATATCCTTCCTGTTTGGCCCTGTCCGGGGGTGTCCTCGGATGGGGCAACAGTGTCTCCTGACCCCTCCTGTCTCAGCCTCCAGTATTTATGCTGCAGTAGTTTATGTGTCGGGGGGCTGGGGTCAGTTTGTTATATCTGGAGTACTTCTCCTGTCCAATTCGGTGTCCTGTGTGAATCTAAGTGTGCATTCTCTAATTCTCTCCTTCTCTCTCTCTTTCTCTCTCTCGGAGGACCTGAGCCCTAGGACCATGCCCCAGGACTACCTGACATGATGACTCCTTGCTGTCCCCAGTCCACCTGGCCATGCTGCTGCTCCAGTTTCAACTGTTCTGCCTTATTATTATTCGACCATGCTGGTCATTTATGAACATTTGAACATCTTGACCATGTTCTGTTTTAATCTCCACCCGGCACAGCCGGAAGAGGACTGGCCACCCCACATATGCTCTCTCTAATTCTCTTTCTTTCTTTCTCTCGGAGGACCTGAGCCCTAGGACCATGCCCCAGGACTACCTGACATGATGACTCCTTGCTGTCCCCAGTCCACCTGGCCGTGCTGTTGCTCCAGTTTCAACTGTTCTGCTTTATTATTATTCGACCATGCTGGTCATTTATGAACATTTGAACATCTTGGCCATGTTCTGTTATAATCTGTACCCGGCACAGCCAGAAGAGGACTGGCCACCCCACATAGCCTGGTTCCTCTCTAGGTTTCTTCCTAGGTTTTGGCCTTTCTAGGGAGTTTTTCCTAACCACCGTGCTTCTACACCTGCATTGCTTGCTGTTTGGGGTTTTAGGCTGGGCTTCTGTACAGCACTTTGAGATATCAGCTGATGTACGAAGGGCTATATAAACAAATTTGATTTGATTTGATTTGAACACATTTGTTCTCTGTACACAGTTCATTTAAGACAGCTTTCCACTCCTGTCACTGATCCTATGAACACTACCCTTGCAGTGCCTCTCTCTCTCTCTCTCCCTCTCTCTCTCTCTCTCTCCACTCTCTCTCTCTCTCCACTCCCTCTCTCCCTTTCTGTCCTATCACCTCTCTCCTATCACCTCTCCTTCTCTCGTTCCCTTCATTTGCAGATGGCGGTGTAGTGAGGTGGCTGAGGACCAGTATGTGTGTGAGTGCGTGGAAGGAAACATCCTCCCCTTGGAGAGAAAGAGAAATCAGAGAAAGAGAGAGAGGAAGAAGAAGCAGCTGCTCTCCAGTAACAGGGTAAGACAATTCCACCCGACTGAACTTGACTCTTACTATAAATGAACTCGAAACCACCCACACGCAGTTGTATCTGTTGATAAAAATAATAATTGATAAGATAATTTGCAACATATGATCTTCCATGGTGTTGTACAGTATTTCAACTGTTTCTTGTTCCATAACCTTTGAACTTCTAACTACAGTGTGTTGAGCACGAGTTCTGCATTCCTAAATGGGATTAACTTATAAGAATCAAATCAGATCTGACGACCTAAACAATAACAACTGTTATGATCTTGAGAGTTTTTTTCCAGGTAAAAAAGGACGTGCTAGGGTTTTGAAAACTCCAGATTCTGTGTGATTATTTTACTGCCAAACCAGAAGCCTACAGATAGGCTTCAACCTGTTTCTTTAAAAACAACACTATGCACTCATCCAGCAAGGATGATTGCCATTACAGTGTTCGTCTTTCCTAAGTTAACCTTCATTGTCATCTTATAAAACTGCCTTTGGTAAACAACACTGCTCTGTATATAAAGCATAATGCTGGTTGTGAACAGGACCAGAGTAATCGCTGATCATTCACTGGACAATCAGATTTCATAACGGCTATTTGGTTAAAAGACCTTTATTAAAGGGAGAGCACAAAATCATTGAGTTCTGGTTCATATGGCTTTAGTCTAGTATCCAGAGATAGATTATCGGGGGTACCTCTCTACCTTAGTCCCTCCATTATCAACAGGTAATATTCCATGTGTTCACTGCACTGCTGTGATGTGTGGAGACTTGCTGAAAGTGTCAAGTCCCCTGGGCTTGTGTTGTTTGGCTCTCTGAGGAGTCCCTTGGCTCTCATTGTGCAGTGCTGTTACGTAGGACTTATCAGTCACACTTCCTTTTTAGAGGCTTTTTCCAGGGAGGGACCATGTTGGTACCTGGTTTCTATTTACTTCCATGGTAAGTAAGCAGCAGTGGGGGCTGCTGAGGGGAGGATGGCTCATAATAATGGCTGGAACGGAGCGAATGGAATGGTATCCAACACATAGAAACCAGGTGTTTGGTGTATTTGATACCATTTCACCCCTTCCACTCCAGCCATTACCACAATCTCGTCCTCCCCAGGTAAGGTGCCACCAGCCTCCTGAGGTACGCAGGTCATAAAATGTTAAGATATTCTATACTTTGAACTTTAAAAATAATTTACATAAATGTATGTATTTCTTTGTTTATTGTTCTTTAGACATTCAGGTGTATTTTCACAGCCATTTCCAGTTAATAATTCACTCATTGCCTACAGCTGAAATCTATTTCTATTCAAATGGCCGGATTCATTTCCACTCCGGAAACATTTAAACAGATAATTTTATTGTATGCGTGGCGCTGTAAAACGTAGATGGTTTCCTCTTATCTATACAGTAGCTCAGCTGTGGGGTTCCATTATAGCCTTGGGGGAACAACTGGCCATGCGGACGTCACTTCAGGCACTCGAGGACCTGAGGTGTCGCAGCTGCAGGTGTGTGTGTGTGTGTGAGGTCTAAAAGGTTACACAAGTTCATCATCTCATTAAACAGTAATATACAGGCGTATCCTCGCCAGATCCACAGATAGACAGAGCCATGGAGAGCCAGCCATCATATACAGTCTCTTGGCTTGATTTAGAATCTCAATAGACACCATGTTGACACTAAAACTTACATCTGAGACATTGACACTTCTAGTTACAATGCAAATTAGAATGTTTTAATCATGGAACGTTTGGTGCCAACAAGGAGGATAGTTAGCTGAACTCTATAGCTCTTAAAGGCTCTTCTACCACAGAGTGCATACATAGTATACAGATGCCGTATCTTAATTTGAGCCAGATAAAACAGAATAAATATAATCCTGCAGCAACAGGAAATGTGAATTGTTATGTGTATTATAATTAATGGACATGTTTTTTAGGGGTTGATACATTTATCATTAGGGCAAATCGAGTCGACAAAATCGACATTTTAAAGTGGAAATTACCATTCCTTCAACAACGGGATGATCAAGTTAAGATACGGCATCTGTACTGTGCTGTTTGTAGCTAGCTGGATCAGGACTGGCCAGCCAGCTTCAGTGATATCCTGTAGCTGCAGGATAGGATTTCACCAGAGACACCCCTGCTGTTCCCTATTGTTGGGCTTGTTCTCTGCAGATATCCATTCTGCTGGGCACCAGGGTTCAAGGTTCAAGGCCTGGTTGCTGTGTGTGGTTCAGTAGTTGGGTTGCTCAGTGAGCTGCACCGACCTTTAGTCTTCTACTCTGCAGGGAGATTATGTTCCAGTTGACAGCTAGATGCAGAGCAGGGTTGCTGTATTAGACTGGGTTGTTGTATTAAACAGGGTTGCTGTATTAGACAGGGTTGTTGTATTAGACTGGGTTGCTGTATTAGACAGGGTTGTTGTATTAGACAGGGTTGCTGTATTAGACAGGGTTGTTGTATTAGACTGGGTTGTTGTATTAAACAGGGTTGCTGTATTAGACAGGGTTGTTGCATTAGACTGGGTTGCTGTATTAGACAGGGTTGCTGTATTAGACAGGGTTGTTGTATTAGACAGGGTTGATGTATTAGACTGGGTTGTTGTATTAGACTGGGTTTCTGTATTAGACAGGGTTGCTGTATTAGACTGGGTTGTTGTATTAGACAGGGTTGCTGTATTAGACTGGGTTGTTGTATTAAACAGGGTTGCTGTATTAGACAGGGTTGCTGTATTAGACAGGGTTGCTGTATTAGACTGGGTTGTTGTATTAGACATGGTTGCTGTATTAGACTGGGTTGTTGTATTAGACAGGGTTGCTGTATTAGACAGGGTTGTTGTATTAGACTGGGTTGCTGTATTAGACTGGGTTGTTGTATTAGACAGGGTTGCTGTATTAGACTGGGTTGCTGTATTAGACAGGGTTGCTGTATTAGACTGGGTTGCTGTATTAGACTGGGTTGCTGTATTAGACTGGGTTGCTGTATTAGACAGGGTTGATGTATTAGACAGGGTTGTTGTATTATACTGGGTTGTTGTATTAAACAGGGTTGATGTATTAGACAGGGTTGATGTATTAGACAGGATAGTTGTATTAGACAGGGTTGATGTATTAGACTGGGTTGCTGTATTAGATAGGGTTGCTGTATTAGACAGGGTTGCTGTATTAGACAGGGTTGTTGTATTATACTGGGTTGTTGTATTAAACAGGGTTGATGTATTAGACAGGGTTGATGTATTAGACAGGATAGTTGTATTAGACAGGGTTGATGTATTAGACTGGGTTGCTGTATTAGATAGGGTTGCTGTATTAGACAGGGTTGCTGTATTAGACAGGGTTGTTGTATTTGACAGGGTTGTTGTATTAGACTGGGTTGTTGTATTAAACAGGGTTGCTGTATTAGACAGGGTTGTTGTATTAGACTGGGTTGCTGTATTAGACAGGGTTGCTGTATTAGACAGGGTTGATGTATTAGACTGGGTTGTTGTATTAGACTGGGTTTCTGTATTAGACAGGGTTGCTGTATTAGACTGGGTTGTTGTATTAGACTGGGTTGTTGTATTAGACTGGGTTGTTGTATTAGACAGGGTTGCTGTATTAGACAGGGTTGCTGTATTAGACAGGGTTGCTGTATTAGACAGGGTTGCTGTATTAGACAGGGTTGCTGTATTAGACAGGGTTGCTGCATGTGGTTTGGTGGCTGGGTTCAGTGCACTAACCCAGTCTTCTCCCTGAGTTCTCCCTGCTTGTATACGCCTTGGAGAAAGATGGATTGGGGGAGTTTGGGGGTGCTTAGAACTCTGGTGAACCTCTGGTTTTTGTTGTCTTCTTTCAGACATTGTGTGAAGGAGCTGTGCGCGTGTATGTATGTATGTATGTATGTATGTATGTATGTATGTATGTATGTATGTATGTATGAATGTATGTATGTATGTGTATGTGTGTGTGTGTGTGTGTGTGTGTGTGTGTGTGTGTGTGTGTGTGTGTGTGTGTGTGTGTGTGTGTGTGTGTGTGTGTGTGTGTGTGTGTGTGTGTGTGTGTGTGTGTGTGTGTGTGTGTGTGTGTGTGTAAGCATTATGAGTCTGGGAAAGGTTGAACTGGTGGGGTCGTGTTTAATTTGTCTCCTTGTTATTTAATGTCACATCACGTCACCAGTGGACTGCCAGGCAACTCCTATTCAGGACCAGGCACAAAGTCAACACAGGAGCTGAAAGCCTCTTGTCTGGTCCGCTTGCTCTAATCAAACGCTCCATGATATCTGCTGAAAGAGAAATACTGTTGAAACTAATTGGATCTGCTGACACAATAATCACTGAACTGGCAAACTTGACTTGAGAAAATGTTACATCAAATGAAAAGCGCTTATTTATTAACTATACATAGCTAGAACAATGACAATAGCAAAGCTAATATCTAACGCCTGACAAAAAGTAGACCATTTATCAGGTTTGTTAGGTTTCATAAACGTTGGCTTAGTTTAGAGGTGTTATCAGCTCGTTCAAGGAAAAGAGTGTGTGAAACTCTTTATTATCAATCAAGTAATTTACTGGTATGTCGGCTGGATTATCGAATGTGCTATTATTAATTATTAAATAAATAAATACATGTTATTAAAATACGACAACTCCAAAATCTGTTGACAAACAATGCATTAATATATATATACGTATATTTAATGGTTTTTAGTATTTTTGACAGTAGTGCAGGAAATGTAGAGGGAGACAGCTTGTAAGAGCATAGACAGAGGGGGCTGAGACAGAGGGGGCTGAGACAGAGGGGGCTGAGACAGACGGGGCTGAGACAGAGGGGGCTGAGACAGAGGGGGCTGAGACAGACGGGGCTGAGACAGAGGGGGCTGAGACAGGGCTCCAGGGGGCTGAGACAGAGGGGCCAGAGGGGGCTGAGACAGACAGGGGGCTGAGACAGAGGGGGCTGAGACAGAGGGGGCTGAGACAGACGGGGCTGAGACAGACAGGGGGCTGAGACAGAGGGGGCTGAGACAGAGGGGGCTGAGACAGACGGGGCTGAGACAGAGGGGGCTGAGACAGACGGGGCTGAGACAGAGGGGGCTGAGACAGAGGGGGCTGAGACAGAGGGGGCTGAGACAGAGGGGGCTGAGACAGAGGGGGCTGAGACAGACGGGGCTGAGACAGAGGGGGCTGAGACAGAGGGGGCTGAGACAGAGGGGGCTGAGACAGGGCTCCAACTTACATCACCAGGGGGTATAGACAGAGGGTGGCTGAGACAGGGCTCCAACCTACATCAACAGGGGGTATAGACAGAGGGTGGCTGAGACAGGGCTCCAACCTACATCAACAGGGAGGCATAGACAGAGGGGGCTGAGACAGGGCTCCAACCTACATCAACAGGGAGGCATAGACAGAGGGGGCTGAGACAGGGCTCCAACCTACATCAACAGGGAGGCATAGACAGAAGGGGCTGAGACAGGGCTCCAACCTACATCAACAGGGAGGTATAGACAGAGGGTGGCTGAGACAGGGCTCCAACCTACATCAACAGGGGGTATAGACAGAGGGTGGCTGAGACAGGGCTCCAACCTACATCAACAGGGGGTATAGACAGAGGGTGGCTGAGACAGGGCTCCAACCTACATCAACAGGGAGGCATAGACAGAGGGGGCTGAGACAGGGCTCCAACCCACATCACCAGGGGGTATAGACAGAGGGGGCTGAGACAGAGGGTGGCTGAGACAGGGCTCCAACCCACATCACCTGGGGGTATAGACAGAGGGTGGCTGAGACAGGGCTCCAACCCACATCACCTGGGGGTATAGACAGAGGGGGCTGAGACAGAGGGTGGCTAAGACAGGGCTCCAACCCACATCACCTGGGGGTATAGACAGAGGGGGCTGAGACAGGGCTCCAACCCACATCACCAGGGGGTATAGACAGAGGGGGCTGAGACAGAGGGTGGCTGAGACAGGGCTCCAACCCACATCACCTGGGGGTATAGACAGAGGGTGGCTGAGACAGGGCTCCAACCCACATCACCAGGGGGTATAGACAGAGGTATATTTGGCAGTGTGTGCACAGTACCAATACTCAGGCTGTAAGTCTGAGGCCTGTCCTGAAAGCACACTTTGTCCAGGGAGGGAATGGTGTGATAGAGGTGAGCTGTAACCTGCAGTCTACTGGCTCCTGAATGGCTCACAGGAAGAGCCATTGTTCAAACACAACCCTCTGGCGTTGCTAAATACGATGTTGTTGAATGGTTTTTGTCTTGCCCTGTCTCTCTTCCTAGGTAGGAGCAGCTAACTCCAGTCTCCTGTCATGGATACTAACGCTGGGGAAGTGGAGGACT
Source organism: Oncorhynchus masou masou (assembly GCF_036934945.1). Taxonomy (NCBI): domain Eukaryota; kingdom Metazoa; phylum Chordata; class Actinopteri; order Salmoniformes; family Salmonidae; genus Oncorhynchus; species Oncorhynchus masou. The sequence continues at coordinate 78,901,535 of NC_088217.1, read as the reverse complement.
CAGGAGAAGAGCTTACAGGTAGAACACCTGTCTACTTTCTTTTTGAATTATTGACATGCCTAAACCAATGTAAACAGAGATACGTAGCTGGCAAATCATTCACTCCTAATGCACCATTCATATACAGTGTATTATGCAATGCTAACAGGAATGAACTTCACAGCAAAAGTCTCATGTCTGACTCTGCAAACAAAACCAAATGTAGGACAGTAACTTCGTGGTGGTTTCAGGGAGGAAGAAGTCTCGGTTCAAGCTGCTGAAGAGTCGTCTGTTTGGGCGTCTGAAGAGGAAGGAGACTGAAGGACGGATGAAGCAGAGCCAGTCCGCCAGTGATGTCGCTGCTGATGTCATAGCTCCGGGAGACGACGACTCAGAGGATGACTGTTTGTAAGCATCTGACCTCTTTCACTCACTGGAAATAGTAGCATATCAGTTGATCAAGTTATCAAGTTTAAGTAGCATGTCCACTGGGAAATACTGTATGTATGTAGTAAACATATTTTTGGCCTGTGTCACTTACAGGGGCGGTCCAAATACACTGGGGTCCAGAGCTCTGTCACATGACAGCATCTTCCTGGCTGACCAATCACAGAGCTCCTCTGAGCCGACGAGGGTTCTGTCTCAGGAGAACATACACGGCAGGATACAAGAACTGCAGGTGAATCCGTAGGTGGGAGGGTCCTTATAGTCTAATCTACTGTTGTGATTGGTCCAGGAGTGTGCTCATCACACATGCACTGTTTCTGATTGGGCAGCTGAAACTGCGGAAGCAGAACATGTGTCTGGGCCCTCCCCCCTTGCTGATCCCTGGAAAGAGAATGGAAGATTCTGGAGCCACCTCTGAGGATGATGGTTTGCCCCAGAGCCCTCCAGAGATCTTGTTCCATGACCGAACAGCACAGGGGCCTTCCTACAAGGTGAATGGAGCTGATCACATATATTGCACACACAGAGATACGATTGATCTAACTTGTATTTATCCTGGATAGTCTCATTGAGATAACATCTATTTTTAGAGAACAAACCTTGCTGTCGTCAGTAGAGTCTGTTGGTACACTTGCAAGCAAAAAACAATGTAATCATCACCATTATCATCATCATTCCTCATTACTCTTCCACCACCTTGTGGGACTGATACCTCTCCCTCCATTCCATCCCCAGTTCCCATACACTCACAGGCACCATAGCTCTCTGAGTTTAGCAGGGACAGGAAGTGAGGAGGAGGAACAGGTGATGCAACTTCCTGTCTGCGTTACACCACATCCCACATTCACATACTGATCATCCTACCAACATTCACCGAAAACATGTTTGTTGGGTCCATTTCAGTTGTTAATGTGCTTTTCCACTTTCTCCTCAGTGCCTCTCCCAGCCCTCCTCCCGTCCTCTCTCCCCGAATCCTGCTTCCCCCTGTGATCCAGAGCCCTCCCCTGCAGTGGACTTCACCAGCCCAGCCCAGTACACTCCTAGCCTGGACAGCTCTGCCGCCCGTCACCGTATGTCTGTTAAACCCAGGAACCAGAGGGCCAGCGCCAAGGGAAGGAAAGGTCCCCTGGTAAGATCTCACTGTGTAGTGTAACATCAAAACACCACATAGTGGGTACTGGGCAGCATTTCAATCTCTAATACCTTCATTACAGTGTAAATATAAGACCATGGTTTAACGGGCTGTTTTTCTTGTCTGTGTCATTACTAGAGAGCAAGCAGACTTGGCTCAGAGAGCCTGAGTGACCTGGACCCAGACCAGCCCCTGTCTGAGAGGGAGGAAGAGCAGGATGGAACAGGGGACGAGGACAGAGAGGAAGAGGAGGAGAGGGAGAGACCGTTCTCTTCATCTCCAAAAGACTCTGAGGAGAAGCCCTGGCAGTCAGTACCCCCTGGTGGCCATAAAGAGGTATTACAGAGACAAGAGTCCTCCGAGACAGAGGGACGCGTCACCACCAACCCTCTCTACCTCCAGGCTATGACCTCTCCTCTACCAGAACCCATGACCAAGACCTCCATCCTGGAGACCCCGAGCCTGTCCACTCCCCCTTCAGCAGCAGTGGAGGAGCCACAGAAGCCCCCGGAACCTATCCGGGTCAAACGCCCAAGAACTCTCATCCAGGATAATTCAGACCAGGGAAGTCGGCCTGGGTCTGCATCTGAAAAGACCCTCTCCAGGCCTCTCAGTCCTGTCTATGGATCAGACTCCACCACAAATCAACTTCCCTCAAAAGAGAAGCCAGAGGAGAATATGACCCCAGCCACCTCTAACAAGGGAGACAGGTTGAGCAGAAACACACAGGGTGTGAGCCTAGCGGACACCAGCAGCTCTACACACCACTCTGCTCTACCTACCCCTGCCCCTCGCATTATAAGACAAACACAGAGACCTGCTTCTGAGAGAGAGTCTGTCAAAGAGACTACAGCAGTCTCACTGTCGGGCGTTAATGAAGAAACCTCCAAATTGGACCTGGTGCAGAGGAGGAGAGAGCCACCTACTGGCCATGAAGACACACTGCCTAGAGCAAACAGTTTCTCCACCTCCTCCTTGAGACAGCGTTCCAAGAGTGCCACTGGCAGAGCCCACACAGGGACGAGAAACAAGGAGATGAATGCAAAAGGAAAAGGAGGGGAGGGTTTGGTGGCCAAGAACCCTCATCAGGAGTCTGTCAGAAGGCAAGAGGTAAAACCAGAGCAGGACACATTTAAAGGCCTGAAGGAAAACCAACCACAACCCTCACCTCAGGAGAGAAAAGTACAAACAGAGGTAGAAGTCGTGGAGGAGACAGGACTGAAGGGAGGAGAGAAAAGGGATGGGCAGAGTGAGGGAAATGAGGAGCAGGAGAAGGAGCAGGAGCAGGAGAGGAGGAGTGCTTTTGGAGTGAAGCTGCGCACCACTTCTCAGTCTCTGAAGTATCGCTTGGAAAGGGACCAAGAATTCAGGGTTAAGTGTCATATTGTCTCAACAACTGCAGAACCAGTCAAAGGCGGAATTGGCACAAGTTCAAAGGTCAAGGGTGACTTGGCAAATAAGGCTTCGAGGAAGGGCCCGTCACAAGTGTCTGACTGCCCCCCCTCATACACCCCTGACAGAAACAGACTCAACGAGAACCAAGGTATGTGTGTCCTCGAGAACGTCGTCGATAGTTCAGGGGAGAAATTGAGCCTCGCGTTCAACGCTCTGAGTTGTTGCGGAAATTGACCTACTACGCTGTTTACTTTCTGAATCTACGTCATATCGCTGAGTCTATATTGAATAACTATTAACTTGGACTATGCACTAACTAACTTCGCGCTAACACGTTGTTCTAGCTCACGCGGTTGCAGCTATGTCAGTCTACTGAGGGCCCTGTTTCAATAGCATGTACTCACCTCTAGGCACTGTCTTGGTTCTATCCTTGGATGATGATGATACTGACCTGGTAGTAGATGCCTTTTCAGACCCAGGTAACATATATCCACTGAACCACTGAACACTTCTCTAATAATCATACAATAGTAGTTACAGTATAATGAGCACTTCTGAATCAGTGGGAAATTTCCCCTCCAATCAAAACTGGATCCAGATCTGTATAATAATATGTGTCCTCTGTAATTATTGGGACAGTGAAGCATTTTTTCTTCCTCTGGCTCTATACTCCAAAAGTTTGGATTTTAAATGATACAATGACTATGAGGTTAAAGTGCCGACTGTCAGCTTTAATTTCAGGGTATTTTCATCCATTACAGGTGAACCGTTGAGAAATTACAGCACTTTTTGTATATAGTCCTCCCATTTTAGGTGAGCAAAAGTATTGGGACAAATTCACTTATATGTTTATTAAAGTAGTAAAATGGATATTATTTGGTCCCATATTCCTAGCATTCAATGACTACATACATCTCGTGACTCTACAAATTTGCTGGATGCTTACATTTGCTGTTTGTTTTGGTTGTTTCAGATAATTTTGTGCCCAATAGAATTGAATGGTAAATAATGCATTGTGTCATTCTTGAGTCACTTTTATTGTAAAAAAGAATATAATATGTTTCTAAGCACTTCTACATTGAAGTGGATGCTACCATGATTACTGATAATCCTGAAAGTGAGAAAGTTACAGATGCACAAATATCCTACCCCCAAGACATGCTAACCTCACACCATTACATTTTTTTTTTTTTGGGGGGGGGGGGAGGATATTTGTGCATCTGTAACTTTCTCACTCATCATTATTGATGATTCATTCAGCATTATCCATAGTCATGGTAGCATGGTAGTGTTTAGAAACATATTCTATTCTTATTTTCAATAAAAGTGACTCCAAAATGACTCAACACATTTTTTAACATTAATTTCTATTGGGAACAAACTAATCTGAAACACAATCGAAAAAAGACAGAAAATGTACAAATGTGTAGTCACAAGCTTGAGGTAGTCATTGCGTGCTATGAATATGGGACCAAATACTTAACTTTTTACTACTTTAATACATATAAGTGAATTTGTCCCAAATCCTTTGCTTACCTAAAATGGAGGGAATTGCTGTAATTTCTAAACGGTTCACCCGATATGATGAAAATACCCTCATATTAAAGTCTGTACTTTAACCTCATAGTCATTGTTTTATTCAAAGTCCAAGCTTTTGGAGTATAGAGCCAAAAGAAGAAAACATGCTTCACTGTCCAAATTATTACAGGGGGCACTGTTTGTAATAAGATCTCTGTTTCACCTTGTAGTGGAAATTTCCTGTATTACCAAATCATGAGAGAAAACCACACACAAATCAGAGTTATCACAAAGTCCATATTTAATTATATGAGCTCCATCACAACCCTGTGACTCTCAGATCAATTCAGTATATATAAATGAATTCTCTGAAGGTGCTTACACATTGCAACTGAGATCCTTTATAGCAAAGACACACATAGCCAGACAGCATTGGCTATAAATTATCGTTCAGCTTTGTCTCCTAAACTATGTTCTTATCTCGCTCTTGGTACCACTCAGGACCAAAAACAAAACCTCATCCACTAGCATATATCAAATACACCCCCTCCTGGACAAGATCACAGAGAGACAGTGACTGGCACACAGACATTGTGGAGCCACCTATCTGGTTCCCCATTTATCACACCATCCCTTCACATGGTTTAGGAATAGTTTACAGACACATTCACAGATAAACTGCAAACAGTATTATCCAAAAGAAGACATTCTAATTACAAATATCTCACATAAGCATGCAATAAAATGAATAAAACATCTTATTTAAAAATGTTACCTCAAGAATTCTGATTCTGCCACAACAACCTCAATCATAATATCGCCAATATCGACCAAACCAAATGAACCACAGAATAAATTAGGATGATCTGATTAAGTAATGGATTCACAACTCCAGTCCTCAAACATCACAGTATCTTTTAAATAAAGCTTGATTTGATTTAGATAATGTCACCCATTGTTCCTCAGACAAAGGCCATTCCTTCAGACCTGCTCTGGGGCTCCCAAGAGGGGCTGAGACCCCTGGGTCTAATGGGTCAGCTGGATCGGAGCCTGTCTACATGTCCATGGCCCCGGAAAAGACCAGGAGTTTCCAACAGCATCTCAGTCCAGAGACAGAGGCTGGGACAGGGGGGACAACAACGCCCCAGTACACCACATCACCACGGCCAGCTCCAACCCCAGCCCCACAGCCAAGATTACAACCAACAGCTCAGCCATCAACACAACCTCCATCACAATCACAGCCAAGCACAAAAACAGCCTCGCAAAAACAAACATCACCCCCAGTGATACAATCACCATCTCAACCAATACCAATCGCTAGACCAATCCTATGGGGAATGCATCTGACAGCTAAACTCAAAACATTGCCTTCAGATCAGCCTAACACACAAACAGCATCACAACCGACACCACAAGGAACAGCTCAACAGCTGACACAACCGTCCTCCCAACCTCACATGCCAACCAGACCAACTCTACGAGGAGTGTCTGAGAGATCCTCCACGTCTCTGAAGAGAGCTGGGAAGATGCCTGTGGAGAAATGGACAGAAAGAGCGCTCCCGACTGGGACTATGGTAAATATTTGACTGTGCCCCCCCCCCCCCCCCCACTAGGGTTTGGCGTTTTTCATTTTTCCTGGTCAGTTCACGTGGTGAGGAAAAACAACTGACTCAACCAGAGTAAGTCTTCATTTTGTAACTAAGATGTAATGTGGCCAGTTTAGTTAGTAATATGTCATCTCTGTATTTTATCTTAGGAGGAATCTAGCAATGGTCAAATTGAGATTCACATCTCAAAGCCTGAGATACCTTCTTCATCGTCATCATCGTCATACCGGGGTCAGCCAACCTGGATGGAACTTGCCAAGAGGAAATCTCTGGCCTGGAGTGACATGGCTATGGACTAAGAGAAATGCACGTGGGTGTGTGTGTGTGTGTGTGTGTGTGTGTGTGTGTGTGTGTGTGTGTGTGTGTGTGTGTGTGTGTGTGTGTGTGTGTGTGTGTGTGTGTGTGTGTGTGTGTGTGTGTGTGAGGGAGGTAAAGGGGTTCCTAAAGAGTAAGGAGAAAACTGAAATAAAATAAGATTTGTTGCTGAATGTGTTATTTGAACCTACCGGATTCAGAGTTTAAAACCCATTTCCCATTACTGTGCCTTACTCTTCTAACCATTAAATATTAAAAAAACGACTTATATTTCACTTATATATCACTTCATATTTCACTTCATATCATATTTTACTGCATATAACATCACTAAACCAAGAGGTCTGGACTTTTATGGCACAAGAGGGCATACCTTTGTCCTGTAACTTGTTGGTTGCTGGTTCAAACTCCACTTCAATTTTTTCACTGCTTTTGACATATCACTCCATGCTAGATCCCTTCGAACAACTGTCTCAAAGTGTTGTCTGGAATAAATATACTGTCAATTGTATTCTGACTATTTTGAATTGTGTTCGTTTCAATCAATCATCAATGAGCTATTATCAACCAGAATGGGTCTGCCTCATCAATAGGGCCATCGTGGAAATGGTCAATAACTGCAAATTCGTTGGCGTACACATCTCAGAGAATCTGAAATGGTCTAACCACACGAACACCATAATGAAAAAGGCACGACAGAGATTCTTCAACTTCAGAATGCTGAAGAAATCTGGCATGTCCCCAAGGGCCCTCACAGTGTTCTACAGGAGCACCATCGAGAGTATACTGTCGGGCTGCATCACAGCCTGGTACGGCAAAACTCTGCAAAAAAAGAAACGTCCTCTCCCTGTCAACTGCATTTACTTTTAGGAAACTTAACGTGTAAATATTTGTATGAACATAACAAGATTCAACAACTGAAACAAACTGAACAAGTTCCACAGACACGTGACTAACAAAAATGGAATAATGTGTCCCTGAAAAAGGGGGGGGGGGTTCAAATCTAAATTAACAGTCAATATCTGGTGTGGCCACCAGCTGCATGAAGTAATGCAGTGTATCTCCTCCTCGCGGACTGCACCAGATTTACCAGTTCTTGCTGTGAGATGTTACCCCACTCTTCCACCAAGGCACCTGAAGGTTCTTGGACATTTCTGGGGGAATGGCCCTAGCCCTCACCCTCTGATCCAACAGGTCCCAGACTCGCTCAATGGGATTGAGATCCGGGCTCTTCACTGGCCATGGCAGAACACTGACATTCCTGTCTTGCAGGAAATCACTCACAGAATGAGCAGTATGGCTGGTGGCATTGTCATGCTGGAGGGTCATGTCAGGATGAGCCTGCAGGAAGGGTACCACATGAGGGAGGAGGATGTCTTCCCTGTAACGCACAGCGCTGAGATTGCCTGCAATGACAACAAGCTCAATCCGATGATGCCGTGACAGACCCTCCACCTTCAAATCGATCCCGCTCCAGAGTACAGGCCTCGTTGTAACGCTCATTCCTTCGACGATAAACGCGAATCCGACCATCAACCCTGGTGAAACAAAACCGCGACTCACTGGCAAAAAGAGCACTTTTTGCCAGTCCTGTCTGGTCCAGCGATGGTGGAAATGTGCCCATAGGCGACATTGTTGCCGTTGATGTCTAGTGAGGATCTGCCTTACAACAGATATTCAAGCCCTCAGTCCAGCCTCTCTCAGCCTATCGAAGACAGTCTGAGCACTGATGTAGAGATTGTGCATTCCTGGTGTAACTCAGGCAGTTGTTGTTGCCATCCTGTACCTGTCCCGCAGGTGGGATGTTCGGATGTACGATCTTGTGCAGGTGTTGTTACATGTGGTCTGCCACAGCGAGGATGATCAGCTCTCTGATCTTTCTTTTGGTGTTTTTCAGAGTCAGTAGAAAGGCCTCTTTAGTGTCCTACGTTTTCATAACTGTGACCTTAACTGCCTACCATCTGTAAAGTGTTAGTGTCTTACGAACCGTTCCACCAGTGCATGTTCATTAATTGTTTATGGTTGAACAAGCATGGGAAACAGTGTTTAAACCCTTTACAATGAAGATCTGTGAAGTTCTTTGGATTTTTATGAATTATCTTTGAAAGACAGGGTCCTGAAAAAGGGACATTTCTTTTTTTGCTGAGTTGACAAGAACAGGTGTCGCAGGAATGCCAAGAAGATCATCAGGGACCCCATAGCCATGCCCTGTTCTCCCTGCTTCAATTACTCAGAAGTGGGCAGTACAGGAGCACCAAGGCAAAAACTGAAAGACTGGCCAATAGTCTGAGGGTAGAAACTATCAGACTGCTGAATAGCCACCACTAGTCAGCTACCTGCACCCCGCTCCCCCCTCCCCCGTGCTACTCCACCTATGGACATTTGTCCCGCCCCCCGGTACTCCGCCCATCGACATTTCCTGCATGTTGGAGCTCGAAGCCTAGGATTTTACACTCACACCTGCAACCCTGCACGTGACTAATAAACACTCTGAATCGCCTATGCTATACTGCTTTTACACAGATATTCATTATACTGCCCATTTAATTTAAAAACACATGCAAAAATCCATATCCATACTTTTATTTTGGCTATGTCAGAGGGGAGTGGTGATATGCTATGATAGATTGTAATGCAACAAAGCTTGTTTAATTTCTTTCTGACTACAATTCCCAAGATGCAATGTCGAAGCGCCTCTTGTTCACTTACCGGAAGTTTCTACGTGTTCAGTTGTCCCGGAAGAGCTATTTTTTACTGAGGAAAAGGAACTTTCTTCTCAAAATAGGAGGTTAAGTAGGTACGTTTATCCAACATTCTTATCGCATTTTGCAACTAAACCATACATTCAGTTGTAGTCTTGGCTAACGTGCTACTAAGGCCAGCCAATTCCATGTCCATCAAAGGGTGTATGCAACAGACCTAACGTCAGCTAGCTACTTTGTTTAGTCTAACGTTTGTCTTTTGACACTCGCTGGCACAACTGACTTTAGTTTAAACAATATTGTTGGCAGGGAAAACCACAGTTTGCCAGCTGACGTTAGCTTTCAATAGCCATCTAGCTAGCTACTACGAGTCTGTTAGCCTGTCGTGACTGCTGGAGAGTCTGTTACAGACATATCAGATAGCTAGTAAGATGTCTAAACTAAACTACTGCAGACAGCCTGACGTTGTGACTGTTGCAATGACTTACTGTAATTGCATGGTAAAAGTCAATGTTGTACAGGTTCTTGGATGTTGACATGAGCTGACAGTACTGTGTCACCAGGTGAGCCCTATGCAGGGAGAAAGGGAAGACCGCACCTCCACTGTAAATCAAATTCTGTGTATCTATGGCTCTGATTTGGTCATTGTGATGCTTCCTGTGTTTCCCAGCACTATGTTACCGACCACCTTGCCGCAGAACGGAAGCCTGAGTGCCCGCGATGCGGCACGCCACACAGCGGGCGCCAAGCGCTACAAATATCTGAGGAGGCTGCTGCACTTCAAAGCCATGGACTTTGAGTTTGCCGTGTGGCAGATGCTCTACCTGTTCACCTCCCCACAGAGAGTCTATCGTAACTTCCACTACAGGAAGCAGACCAAGGACCAGTGGGCCAGAGACGACCCTGCCTTCCTGGTGTTACTCAGCATCTGGCTCTGTGGTCAGTATCTTGGGTGTTTCTGAACAAGTGTGCTTTATAAAAACAAGGAGTGGGAACTGTGTAGCAATCGTTTGACCACTAGAATAGCTTTTTGCAATTTAGAGAAAGTATATGCACAACCCCAACAAAAAGCAAAGCACCTTTTAAGGCATCATATTAAAGCCTTGATTAGAAATGAAGCAGCAACGGAAACCATTAACAAACTCAAAATAGGATGCAATAAGGCGTTCTTGTATAGGATGTAACCACCAATCAGACAGGAATGAATGTATCATTTGGAGTATTAATGCCTGGTTATGGGACCCTCTTTCCATTGACTTGGTCTCATCTCACATGTGATTAAAACAGATCAGAGACATAAAGTGTTTGTGATGAGACTGTGTAGTCTCAAGGAAATGTTTTGATGATCAGTGACTCCACGTGCTCGACACTGATGAATGACTGAAAGAAATTGATAGTAATATGATTGTGGAAGCTGTTTTGTTAGACTTGTACAGTAAAATAAATAACTGAGACACTTAACACAGAGCTCCAGACAGTTTTACAACGGGTAACTAGCAATAGGCTGGTGCTAAATATCTCAAACGAAGAGCATAATTTTTGGACAAATCACTCGCTCAATGCTAAACCTCGTTTAGATCTATTATTGAATAATGTGGCTATTTGGGGAGACTAACCTGCTGGTTGTAACCCTAGATAGCAAGCTGTCATGGTCAAAACATATAGACTCGATGGTTGCTTAAAAGGAAAGAGGTCTGTCCGTGACAGGGCGTTGCTCAGCCTTTTGACATCTCAGTTGTCCAGACAGGTCCTACAGGCCCTAGTTTTGCCGCACCTGGACGACTGCCCAATAGTGTGGTCATGTGCGGCAAAGAAGGACATGGGTAAATTGCAGTTGGTCCAGAACAAAGCAGCCCGTATCTCACTTAGATGTACATGGAGGGAAGTGTCAGGATAATGCACGTCAGTCTCTCCTTTCTCAACGTTGAGGAGAGATTGACTGCATCACTATTGGTCTTTGTGAGAGGTATTGATGTGATGAAGGTACCAAACTGTCTGCTCAAGCAGTTGGCACACAGTTCGGACACTAACCGGTACAACACAAGACATGCAACCAGAGGTCTCTTCACAGTCCCCAGGTCCAGATCATAGGCTGGGAAACACAAAGTATTAAATAGAGCCATGACGACATGGAACTCTCTGCCACCACAGGTAACTCAAGCTAGCAATAAAACCAGTAAAAAACAAACAGAAAATAGCACAACTTACTGCACAAAAGGGACTGTGAAGAGAAACAGCAATGTAATATATCTTGTATAGTAATTTGCACTGTACTACTATGTATTAGACCTAGATAGTGTGGATGTACTGAAATGTAGACTGTGTGATGATTTAAATGTATGTATTTCAGTCCTTTACTAATAATGTTCTGCATTGTCATGTTTCATGTGGACCCCAGGAAGAGTAGCTTCTGGAGATCCTAATAAATAACAAATATATTACAAATTACAATATCATCTTTCTGCTTTTGTCCTGTGGCTGTGGTTGACACCTGTCTCTCGTCCTCTGTGTGTAGTGTCCACAGTGGGCTTTGGGCTGGTGCTGGACATGGGCTTTGTGGAGACTCTGAAGCTGCTGCTGTGGGTGGTGTTCATAGACTGCATCGGCGTGGGCCTGCTCATCTCCACACTCATGTGGTGAGTAGAGATTTACAGAAAGAGCTAGATGGACATAAGGTGTATGGAATGGCTGGAAGCCTATGAGGCCAGATGGAGCCAGAAGCATCATTGTGAGTATGTCTATCTGGTCCCTTCAGATACAGAGTAGAGGTTGTCTTCGGGCTGTGCAAATGTTGGTCCTTCCCCAGGCTCTTCTAAAGGCCCTTTCCTGTCCGTGCTGTATCCTCAGGTTCATCACCAATAAGTACCTGCTGAAGCCGCCCAGTAAGGACTATGATGTAGAGTGGGGCTACGCCTTCGATGTGCATCTCAATGCCTTCTACCCCCTGCTTGTCATCCTGCACTTCCTACAGCTCTTCTTTATAAACCGTGAGTGCAGACTTGTTATTACACATTTCTAACATGTTACGGTGTTATTTGTTGTAACGGTGTCTGATCTCTGCTGTTTGTTTCAGATATCGTAGTGATAAACTCAGACTGGTTCCTGGGGTACTTTGTAGGGAACAGTCTGTGGCTGACAGCCATCAGCTACTATCTATACATTACATTCCTGGGATACAACGGTGAGGTCCCCTTTTAACAAAGATTTTTTTATAGCTAAACCAAGATAGACCACAGCCTGTTCCAATGGGAACAAATGAGTCATAGTGGGCAGAACAAGCAAGGAGGTGGGCATAGCCAAGCACGAGCCAGCGAGATCATCTTGGCCCATTCTAGCATGCATCTGCATATTTCCGTTAGAGAGAACCTACTCTGTTAAGTGCCCATGTGCTGTAACTCAATTCCCCTTTGCACTCCTAAACAATGTGTTTTTTTACAACTTTTGCAAAGGGTAAAGTCCATAAGACTTAGTCCACTCTGTTCATAACATATTCTAGTTTTGGGAACAGAAAACTGTATTGAGATCAAATGTTTCAAAACTTGCAGTATGTCGGTCATCCTTCCTCTGCTGGCCACTGGGCATAATTTTACATTTAATTTAACAGACGCTATTATCCAGAGCAATTACAGGGGCAATCAGGACATAGACAGATTTTCCCCACCCAATCGGCTCAGGGATTCAAACCAGGACCCTTTTGGTTACTGGCCCAATGCTCTTAACCACTAGGCTACCTGCCGCTTCCTCTCACTGCCATATTTGGTAGTGAGTGGAAACATCACTTTTATATATTTGTTCTGTGGTTTTATTCACTGGAGGTGAAACCATCAGACCCTCTACCAACTGTATATTTACTTCATTTCCTCTCTCTGTCCCTCCTCAGCCTTGCCCCAACTGCAGAACACAGTGGTTCTTCTCTACCCCTTCGCCCTGCTAGTTCTCCTCTACATCCTGTCTCTCTCCCTGGGATGGAACTTCACCAAGGGCCTCTGCTGGTTCTACAAGTACCGTGTCCAGTAGACACTAGTCAGGACCAGAGCTCAGTCAGGTGGCTCTGAGGACTCATGGACAATGCTTTCATTCTGGAATGTGATTGGATGGGGTGATGCAGTTTTGTATACTTTGTAAATAATACTTTGGCTGTAAGATACACAAATCGTGGATTGTTTAAGATTATCTCGGTTTGTTTTCTTTTTTTTTAATATGACATACTGAAAATCTTGTTTATTGAAGAGAAATAGAAGTAAAGAAGTGGTGAATTTGTATTTCAATTGGACTAAGGGGCGTTTCTCTGAGTGTACATTCCTGAGCACCTTCAATAAAGAGGTTTTACTTCATCCCCTTTTCATTAACAGGAAAGTAATGCAAACATCACTCATGGACATTTGCTGTTGACCTCAAGACTATTGTAGAATATTTATTTCCTGATAAAGTAAAATGATTGGTGATTCAGAACATATAATGGCAAGTCAAAACAACACGAGACATATCCACCACCTCAAACTGTCTCCCTCTTATCAAGATCTATCTGTACAAAACTCATTATGAAGAGTGGATTTTGGAGCCCCCCCTATAATTTTGTAAAAATAAACAATTGAAAGTAATATGGGACAGCGGTATCAGTGTAGTTCCCTTATTACTTCAGGGAGTCCAACATCCGCTTGAAGCTCTCCAGGTCCACTGTCCTCATGATGACAACTTGGTGCTCCTTCTCCAGGACCATCATGCCCTGGGTGTCGGTCCCCTGAAGCTCCACGGTAACCGACACCCACACGATGGCCGTCGCCATGGTGTACGAGTTGCACGTCACGAAACTCGGGCCAGCCGTCATCTCACGTTGGTAGCGATGGCCACGGTGTCCATGGTGTGTTTGAAGATGTTCTTCACGAAGCGGGCCTTGTCTGAGTCCTGGGCCAGCCAGTTGTCACAGAACGACTGCAGGGTACAGATTAGAGACAGATGGGACAAGTGTGTTTGGAGAAAAGACTAATCAATTTGCTCAAACAAAATGTAAAATCTTTGTAAAAAGTCTGCAAGTGATATTTCGATAGACAATTCATTACTAAGTAAGCCAGTGAATGCATCTCAATTGAAAGTGGCCACCTCTCCTTGTCTCATTTCCTCCCATCTGCTCTGATGTGAGAGCTGGACCAGTACTTACAACAAGCCTGGTAGTGTGTGAGCCTTTATTTAGCCTGTATAGGTAGATGACCAGAATCTGTGTTCTTACCCATGGTAGCTTGTTCTCACAGCAGAACTCCCAGGTACGATGTAGGTTGGACAGAAGAAGCGGTTCAGGACGATGTAAGCAGTCTCCGGGTCGGCAGCAAAGTTGAACTCTGCACACACTGGTGTTCCCCCTCGCTGCAAACACATAACAATTTCCAAGAAACAAATACGTTATTATTAGGTCATTATTATTTACATCATTTCATAACATCCTACCAGGTCAATTGACTGTATGGCAAAGTATGTTGATAAGTCACTAGGCCTATGCAAATGACATTATAGACAAAACCCTTACAGTCAAGTGTTGCCTCCCATGATGAAGAGACCTTTGAGTTTCTGAGGGAGGGTCGGGGTCAATCTTCACTGCAAGGGCCAGGTTGGTCAACGGGGCCATAGCTACCAGGCACACATAGACAGAGAAAAACACTGAGTCAATCCAGACATCTGCTATGAAGGGGGAAAAAATGCCATTAATGTCTTGGCAACAAAGCACTAGACCTTGTTATAAACTGGTCCTGAACATCTCAAACTAAGAACATTGTATTTGGTACAAATCATTCATTAAGTGCTAGACCTCAGCTGAATCTGGTAATGAATGGTGTGGCCGTTGAACAAGTTGAGGAGACTAAACTACTTGGCGTTACCTTAGATTGTAAACTGTCATGGTCAAAACATATAGATTCAATGGTTGTAATCAGAGGGCTGATATAAATACTATGCATGCCAGTCTCTCTCGGGCTAAAAGAGTTGAGGAGAGACTGTTTCTTAAAAAGAAGTGATGCAGTCAATGTGTTGAAAATCCCAAATTGTTTGTATAGTCAACTTACACACACTTATCCCACCATGTATCTGTTCATAGTCCCCAAATCCAGAAAAAAAAGGTACAGTATTATATTGAGCCCTAATTGCATGGAACTTCCTTCCTTCTCATATTACTCAAATAAACAGCAAACCTGGTTTAAAGAAAGCGATAAAGCAACACCTCAACGCACAACGCCTCTCCCTATTTGATGTAGGTGTGTGTGCCTTTTTAAAAATGTAGTTCTGTCCTTGTCTAATAATGTTCTGTATTATGTTTCATGTTTTGTGTGGACCCCAGGAAGAGTAGCTGCTGCTTTCTCAACAGTTAATGGGGATCCTAATAAAATACCTTTTTGTTTGGATTCCAAGCCCCAATGCAAAAGACATTTCTCATAGATCTAGGGGTGCTGGGGTTTGGTTTTATTAGCCTAGGAACCTAACCCTTTTGTTACCGACCTCTCCAGGGTTCTCATTGACCAGCCTGATGACAGCCCCTTCTGTCTGCAGCAGCTCCAGGCCCGGGGCATCTGGGTCAGGGGCGTCCCCCAGCCCATCCTGCCCGTGGAAAGAGCCTGCCGACAGGGGGTGGCCAATCAGAGGCTCCGCAGTGCCACCAAACACTGGGATCTAACGCAACACAGCAGATATAATACATACTGACATTAGTCTATAACAGAGTATAAGCTTACCACCAAAATTGTATGATTGTTACAAATGAAATCGTTGTTTAATGAAGTGAGCATCTTTCCACCAGGCCTACCTCAAGTCTCTGGCAGACCTTGAGGACTCGGTGTGTTCCTGTAGGAGTTTTCCAGGGAGGCGTTGCCGCTTACGCAGGTGACCCCCAGGACCTCCACATTGGGAGAGCCATCATGATGGCCTGAGCGTCATCCACCCCCGTGTCCACGTCAAGCACCAGTTTCTTCTCGAACCTCCTTGAACGCGTAGAGGTCCATTCAACGACAGGCAGAACAGCAGTAACATTAAATGGGACATTACACTCCAAAATCTAAGTTTGTCAACAATTTCTTTACCCGCAAGATTGTGCTTTATGATTGTTTGATATTATATTTGTAATGGTTCAGTGCTACGCGAAATCCATTGACAAATATCCTGCACACGTGGGTGGATAACCAGAGTTTTCCGGCCTGTCACAGGTCAAACGGTTGGTAAACTGTAGCCTGTTATTACCAAGCTGATTACCGCTGGAGACCACGTAGCGAACCGGAGTGTAAGCTCGAGACTGTCGGGTGGTTGTTCGAGGACAGGTAAAAAACAAATACCACCACCACTACACCGCTGTATGTGAGGGTGTAACATCCCCAACGTTGTGGCAGCGTAATGGCAATGCTCCAGATCCAGGCCACCTTTTTCTTGCCTGTTCTCTTAGCTTTGTGTCAGTGTCTATCACCATTCGAATCCCTTTTGTCACCTCGTTTCTTTCACACTGTTCAAACAATGCAAAACTTAATACATTTCTAATTAAAGTTTTTTTATACTGTCCCATTACGATTTTTATTTTGTCCTGGAAAACATTACATTGAAATATTCTTATGACGGACCATGGCTGTAAAACAGTGCCCCCTGTCCGCAGATATGTAGGCTAAACGACTATGGACACAAGCAAAAAAAGAGTCATCTACAAATGGAAGTTAGCTACCTCATTTTTGGACGCACTCCTTTATAATGTGATAAGACATTTCTGCCACCGTGTATACAAGTCAGATGTATGGTCACATAATTCCACTTAGGATTGTAATGGTGCCTTGGATTTAATCGTCTGACTTTCTTAATTGTTCTTGCGTCGCGGCGGTAAAACTGGACAAAAGTCTCATTTTCGAATGTGGTGAGCACATTATTAAAGTCTGTATAATTTGAGTATGTCGAACCAACATTAATAAGAGAAGCCATTCCTCTGCGCGAAACAAAGACGTCCGAACCGCAGCCACTACAATAGAGTTCTTCTTATTCCCCTTTTTGTTTGTTCTTCAGTGTGCAAACCAGGTGTTGAGTGCATTACTGCCACCCTCTGGACTGGAGTGTGATTGAGCGTAATAGACCACATGAATGTGGACTGCTTATGTCTGCCAAGGCTGTATTCTTAGCAGACTAGTTCTCCAAAACATTTTCCTAACGCAGTCAACCGTATTAAAATACCAATCTTTGGACATATCCTGAACAGTGGAGGAAAATATGTATATATTCCAGAGATGTTTTAGTCAAAATAAAGTGTGTCCAATATTAATGATTAAATAAAAATAATACAGGGTTACAAATGGGGCTAAAGGCAGAGTAGATTTGCATTCACTGTGCGTCACTACGGGCCTGACAGTTGTCCAAGAAATTCGACCCGGCACTCCTTTGCAAAATGAGAAGTGAAAAGTAAACCTAATTACCTCCACCTCTGGAAACGAGACGCTGATCTTCATAGTGTGCCATATGCCAATGGGGCTGCCAATGTCTTCAAGCAGCACTGTATTTTAGGAATCAAAATGTGTTGAACCTTGTTTCTTTCTAGTTGTGACTATGAGTACATCACCACAGACATTATAACTGCCTTCATATCTCTACAGCTTTGCTACTGTATAACAAGTGGCATCTTACAGAGAACAAAAAAAAATCCTACTAGCCAGACAAGGTCTTTTGTTTTACTGTGGCTGTGACCTGGCTGGATGACATTTCACTCTAGCTGGAGTCACCCAGAGAAGATTCTGGAATACAATGAATTGCAATGAGAAGAACGGAACCTTCCAACACCCAACATCTTGATGTAAACTTTCAAGTCTTCCATTACAAAGACAAAACAAAGACGTTGAACATTATTTTATTAGCGTCAGATATTGATGAAAGCTTCATCTAAAGCAACAGTCAGGCCTATACAAATATCCTCTTTGTGCAGGATACAAGATATGCGCTCATTACAATAGAAAGAAATACAAATCCAATCCCAACACTTATTGAATTATACCCTATAGTATAGTACATAAATGCAAAATAAAGTCTGCAGATAGCAAAATATGTTTCCAATAATACTAAAAATATTTATGAGCATGAAAGACACTACAGTAAACAGACTAAATGTACACAAACTGCATCTCACAGTTGAGTCTATGGGTAAATCCTGTTGTGTGCAGTACAGAAGTGCCTGTTGAAAAGCAAACATATGTGAAGCTTTGCTACATACACACACACACGACTCATTTGTAGGGTCAAGTCTCCTCTGGCTCAATTGTGTATCAAATTGCGATCTCATTAAATGTTGCAAAACAGAAAGTCGACATTGCCGCTTGGTGGTGAAAATAGACGTGACAAATATGTTGTTGTTGAGCAGCACAGTTTCCAGATTAACGTACAATGTAACTCCCATACCGATAACATTCTACTGACTATTTTACCCTGGTCAACAACGCCTGCCAACAAGACAATCCTAAAATAACAGTGCAACAAATGCAGAAAATGATCTTAAAGAAAAGTGCTTCTTGGGTGTTTAAATGGTTTACTACTGGCCTTTACTTGGTTCAACATGAGAAAGGAAAATAATCTACTCGATTTCCTTTACAAGTCAATGTTATAATGTATTGTTTCATTTATTACCCTCAAACCAAACTTTTTCCAGAAATGAACTTGGTAAAAGAGGATCTTTCTAGAACATTCATAGCTTTTTAATATCCCTCTTTAAGTCTTAAAGGAATAGTTCAGGATTTTGGCAATGAGGCCCCCTTTGTGCTAAGCTAGTTAGCATTGGCTCAGGAAACTACCTCTAACTTCACCCGACTCCCGGGTGAACTCGTGCCAAAATCCCAAACTATCCCTTTAAGACAGTGCTAAGTCTTCACAGTGAGCTGCCAGATAATGCCACACAGCAAAATCCATTCACAATCACAACCCTTCATTTGGCAAAGAAGTTAAACACAGGCTTTACAGATATGAAAAGGGAAACAGGACATAGGTGAGGTATGCATCAGACACTGAAAGCTCTGGTTGGTCTTGGGTTGCCATTGCAGTCTGTGGGACGTCTCTCTACTTAAACTATGGGTCGGGTTCCAAAGTGGGCCCTGGGCATGCAAGAGGTGGGTCGTGAGTTATGAGAATACATCTCTAATCACACACTATTTCGTCTTCATTTGGGTCACTGGTGAACCATTTGGGTCACAGGAGGATGGTCAATTTCTTATTTAGTTCTGGAGCTGAAACCATTGAAAGATCCCCTGCTCTACAGGATTAGAGTACTGCTAAATCCACGTGGGGAAGGAATCCTTCATCAAGTCTGTCAGACTAGCTTGACTACCACAATGTGTAGTCCATACGTAAAACACTCCCTAAATAAGAACTCTGAAATGCATAGGCTCTGGCCAATGACGCCAACCAAATGTACAAATCCCAGTCAAGTGTCAACCTTCCCAAACGTTCCGTCGGGGGGCCTGTAATGTTTGGGGAAGGCCTTGAGCTGCAGACAGTTAAAAGCATACTTGCGACATCCCACGTTCTTCATGGTATTCTCCCGTCTGCAGCCCTCACTGGGAAAAGGGAGGAGGGAGGGAGGGAAGGGAAGAGAGGGAAGGGGAGGGAAGAGTTGGAAGGGAAGGGGAGGGAAGGGAAGGGGAGGGAAGAGAAGGGAAGAGAGGGAGGGAAGGGAAGAGAGGGAGGGAAGGGAAGAGAAGGGAAGAGAGGGAGGGAAGGGAAGAGAAGGGAAGAGAGGGAAGGGAAGGGAAGAAGAGAAGGGAAGAGAGGGGGAAGGGAAGGGAAGAGAAGGGAAGAGAGGGAGGGAAGGGAAGAGAAGGGAAGAGAGGGAGGGAAGGGAAGAGAAGGGAAGAGAGGGAGGGAAGGGAAGAGAAGGGAAGAGAGGGAGGGAAGGGAAGAGAAGAGAGGAAGGGAAGAGAGGGAGGGAAGGGAAAAGAGGGAGGGAAGGGAGGGGAGCAAGCACAGATAGAGAGGATGACAGCAAAGTGAAGAAAACAAAAACAAAAAAGGGCTTGTGTTAAAAGACAATGAGAAACCCAAAAACCAACCAACACATTCACGCCACTGTCAAAGAAACAAGGGGGCAACAGCTAAAGGAACGGACGGATTGTCCCGGGAAATATTGGGATGTTGGAGGGAGCGGTACAGAACACTAATACTGTGTACAGAAGACCTGCTTTCTAGGTAGAGTTACGAGCACCACAGATAACGTGAAACAAGAGCAATAGCAAAAGACACAGACTTAAATGTTCTACATTCTAATTTCAATGCAACAGTTCCATTCCAGGGAAAACAAACAGAACTATTCAAATACTCTATAGTGAAGTATACACCTTCTCCTCTGATACATTTGGCATGATGTTTATTGCATGACGTTTATTATATAACAACATTAAAGCTGATTCTTTGGGCTGCTGACTAATTGACTGCTATTTCACTTTCCAGAGAGAAGCATTAGAGAGAAAGGGAGAAAAGTCTACTGTTTCAGAGCGAAAGGGAGAAAAGTCTACTATTTCAGAGCATATTCATAAATGGTTATCCAAGCAACCCTGATATTGGGTTGGAACTTGGCAAAGTACCAGACAAGGGTTGATACAATGATATCTGGAACAGCAACGAGAATTTCTCCCTCTCATTATAGTGACACCTGCATGACAATAATGTAATCACATCAAACTTTCCATAAGAATACATATATTTAGCAAATCTTGAGTATTTAGACAGACAAGCATGAAAATATAATGCAACGCAATATAAATATATTCTCTATCATCAAAAGCACTAAGGAATTCAAGAGAAACAAAAAAATAAAACTTGAGAATTGAGTCAGGAACTTGGTTTTAGTTGGAATATTCCTGGATTTAGCATCACTATGGTTACAACATGTTTAACGCAGTGGGTTTCTTCATGGGAATTAAATACACCAGCAGAACAAACTGCCACCAGCACATTCTGCAATTCTCTACAACTTTAGAATGGGCTCCTAATTGCATGTATCCCCAGAATGGAGCAATCCAACTCTTTTCTTAGGACCAACTGGGTGACCAGCTTCTGTAGTATCATTACCAACCAGCAGGAGGAGCTATTTCACATTTGGTTGAAGCAAACGCCATCCTAATGTTGTACATACTGGGGATGTGTCCTAAATGGCGCCCTATTCCCTATATACTACACTACTTTGACCAGGACCTATAGGGCTCTGGTCAAAATTAGTGCACTACATAGGGAAAAGTGTGCTATTTGGGACAGAACTTGGGTGATGCTCTCATGGAGCACATTTTCCCCTCGCTGTCCCCTCAGCTCTCCTCCCCTGGCTGACAGTCAGATGGTGTTTTCATGGGACAAGAGGTAGTTCTACACCAGCATACTTATCAATAGATGATCTGATTTTATACATTTCTATTATTTACAATATGGATTTACAAGATTGAAAAAGTAAATACTGTAGAATACTGAGAAAGAAATACTGCATGTACTTACGTATTTGTTGATCATGTAAAACAGTAACATTGCACAAAAATCGGTAAAAATAAAAAACCTCTGAATATTCAAAACCAAACCATTGAACTAACCTAAATACACTATTAACCCCAGCCTAGCTCTCATACCAGTCACACAGGTGAGAGGCCTATAAGAAGCTTGCATAAAGCTCAACCAACAAGGACAAAATAATCCCTCCAGTTTTCCATTGTGGGGGTCGAGGAGTTGGAAATGAGGGGTGGAGGGGATGTAAGACAAGCGTGACAATCTCACAGAGGAGGCTATTTTGGGACGGATGGTCCATTTCTTTAGTAGGTCACTTTAGATTGGATTGAGTGTGGCCGTCTTGGGACGTAACACTGAAGACAGGTATTATACTGATTCAAATGGAGAGAGGCTATGGGGCTAGAAAACGATATTACCACTAGTCTACATATTAATGAGTGCATATACCATTAGATAGCTAATCATGTTTTATGGGACTAGATAGCAACTACTGTATATGATAATGGTGTGTGGACTCTCTCAGCAGACACCAGGAAGTCCAGAGTGCAAGGCTTGGAAGTAACCCAAAGAGTCTGATATCAAATCTCCCTTTCTAGGGCACTTCTCTGTGGAAGCGGGATGGATTTGGGCTACTGGGAGATCTGGAAGTAATACTTTGACCTGGAATAAAGATCCAAGACCTGTATCTACCATCTGAGACCTGGCTAAAACATTTGGCACAACAAGCATGGGTTGGGTCTCAAATCATCCCCTATATTTAGTGCACTACTGGTCAGAGGTAGTGCATCATTTGGTGGTAGGGAGCCATTTGAGGTTTGCCCATGTACATTCTCTCCACTCTCTCTGTCATTTCCATAGAACTGCAACCCTTATAGGTTCTCAAACAAAGAACCAATTCATATATACAAACTCTATAGTAAATAGGAAACTTGGTTCAGACATTAAATGAAATTTGATAAACTAAAAATTAACACTTCGGAAAAACTACACTGCATAATCAAACAAGTCAACAAAGGTCCCCTGAAATACCATACATTCCCAGAATTAGCCAATTCAAATTGCTCCGACCAAGATGAAACTGTGTCAATTGGCAAGACAAGCAAATAACCTTCATTAAGATGACAACGTTGAGAAAAAAAGTGCATTGGTTTAAAGTGAAAGCGGACACAAGTCTCTCCTGCTGTAAGAGTAGGAAGGCCTGAGGAACAACAACAAAATGGCCACCAGATCAAAACATCCGCTTGATATTGCATGGCCAAGCCATCCCTTGGCTTATGCTTTATGCAAACCTTATGGAAGACGTAAACGTCAAGCAAGCCAGAACATTTGCATGACTGAAAATAAGCTCTGTGCAAAACCAAAGGATCCATTACATCATATTATCATGGTTATAATCATGTCATGAGTTGGGAAGCGGCATTATAAATACTCAAGGACAACTGGGACAAAACATCCATTAAATTCAGCTAAAACTTCTTACCGGCTATATTTCACTAAGTTTCTCTCCATACTCTCAGTTTGTATTTGATTGTTGCAAAACAATGGGTGTTAAACTGAGAAATATGTCAGAACACTGACAGTAACAGTCTCATACAGTTCTGCACATAGACCTTTAGACCAGCCTCCTGCTCTGACTGGATTGGTTAGGACAGAGAGCAGGGCGGGAGGAGTGCTGGCTGCCCATTGGGTGGAACAGCTGGCAGTTTAGCCGAGTGACGCACATAAAGTCCAGTCAGGTACACACGGTCTGCCCTTGACCAATCAGAGGGTTCTCCCGGCCGAGCTCCCGACAGACTGACATAGAGCGACTGACTGACTCCCTGTCTTCCTCCTTGACTGACAAACTAACCTTTTGCCTTTCTTCCTGACCGACTGACTGACTGACTGACTGACTGACTGATGGACACACTGGGGGGAACGGGCAGAGAGAAGAGGTGAGTAGAGGTCGAGAGTAGGTGGGGCTGGGTGGCAGAGGGGCTGTGCCTTCAGCTGCAGCGGAGCTTGGCCAGGAAGTAGGCGACGCTGAGGAACAGCCAGACGACCAGCAGGTTGGGGCTGAGGGCCAGCAGGGGCAGGGAGTACAGCAGGCTGGGGTCCAGCCTGAAATCCCGCACAGGCAACAGGCCACTCAGGTTCTTCTGGGTGACCCCCTCCCTGGTCCCAATGCTGCGGAGAGGTGGGGGGGGAGAAGCCGGGGCCAAAAAGTATAGGTGGCATGGATGGATGGATAGATGGACACGTGCATTGGGACAGGGATGAAGTGGCCAATAAGAGTGGAGGAGATGGTAATACACAATATGAATGATATGTGGTGGCCATGATCAGCCGTGGATAACAAAGAGTGATACCAGTGATGGTGCAGGTGGGGTGTGATAACATTAAGGTTAGGGCCACAGCCAGTGGAATGGAACGTGAAAAGACCCATTCAGCCAGAAACAAATCCCAAACAATAAACACCCCAAATTAAAAATGGATAAAGGAAGTCATTCCAACCAAAAACACGAGAAATGATAGACAAATACATTGTCATAAAAGAGGAAGAGAAAGAGAGAAAGGAAAAAATTAAGAGAAATGTTCTGCATCTTTATGAAAGAAAAGATCAAGAGGTAAGAAGAGAAGACAGTGATGATTCTCCATGTTCATACCACTGACAACAGATATGGGGGGGGGGGGGGGTTGTGCTCCAATCCATTTCATTTCAGTCAAGTCATTGAATTTGGATTCACTTCCTGAAAAGCAGGTGGGGGGAGGGAGGGGGGAGCCTCAAGCCATGCACTTAAAATTCCCCATACCAAATAGGAACAGGAAGTGGGCAGGTGAAGAGAGGAGTGAGAGACCATGCAGGGAGCTGCAGGACAGCATGGCATTACTACCCAACAGATCTTTCACATAACCTACTGTACTCTACAGGGCTTCTGTTCTGGGAGTCGTCACATCTTTACACAAGGTTTCTGCTCCTTCTACCCTCCTCCACTTCATCTAGCCCTTCTCATCTTCTCAGCAAGCAGTGTCAGAGAACAGGGGGATGGGGTTGGAGGAGAGCTGGATAGGGGGGTGATGTGGGGGTATGGAAAGCGAGCTCTGTCATCATGGGGGAGCATTCTCCACAAACTGGCTGGACAGACTGTCAAGCAGATGCAGCATGAGGAACCAATGCTAATTACAGAGAATTAAAATAGAACTTAAATTTTATTATTTTTAAAATGGGGGAGAAGGGACCCTGTAGTTGGCACTGTCCCAGCATATGTAGCGAGCAATATGTGTGCGTTTCATTTTAGTTCAGGCAGTGGGCTGGACACCTACCTGCGCATGCAGTCGAGGGCCTGGGAGAAGACCTGTGGGGCCATGCCATGTTCGTGCTGTAGGATCAGACACTGCTCCAGGGTGACGGACATGGCCGTGCGGTCCTTAGCACTCTTACAGCTGGTGAAACGCACACCGTTCAGACGAAATAATAGACAGATCTGGGGAGGAGAGATACCAGGAAATAATAGACAGCAGGCTGGACTGCCCTCAACATCCATACAGAAGGAAATGGACTGGACCCTTTATAACATCCATACAGGCATCCATACAGAAGGAAATGGACTGTAACATCCATACAGAAGACCTGGACCCTCATTAGTAACATCCATACAGAAGGAAATGGACTGGACCCTCATTAGTAACATCCATACAGAAGGAAATGGACTGGACCCTCATTAGTAACATCCATACAGAAGGAAATGGACTGGACCCTCATTAGTAACATCCATACAGAAGGAAATGGACTGGACCCTCATTAGTAACATCCATACAGAAGGAAATGGACTGGACCCTCATTAGTAACATCCATACAGAAGGAAATGGACTGGACCCTCAGTAGTAACATCCATACAGAAGGAAATGGACTGGACCCTCATTAGTAACATCCATACAGAAGGAAATGGACTGGACTCAAAAGGATCATCTCCAATAATTCATTAATGGACCTGCAGCGAAAAATGGGCTTACCTCTGCTGCCTGCCACAGGATGTCTACGTTCTTGTTCTTCCTGGCGTGGACGTTCTGTCCCAGGAACCTCAGCAGCTCTGGTAGACACGTCTGGGAACGGGACCTGGGCAGGCCTGAGACCAGGAGAGAGAGAGGGGGGGGATGTTATAGGCTACATCTTAACAATATTCTCCATATAGGGCCAAATACTTCAGGTAGGACCAGATAGGGCCAAATACTTCATGGTGACTTACAGTCCTCAGGTAGGACCTCCTTGAACTGTTGATAGTAGGAGTTGAGTCTGGCCAGACTCTCTAGGTTAATGATCTCCTGCAGAGACGTGTCTCCAAACCTGTCACAAACAGGAGACATGTCAACAATACAGGGACATCACCACTCTTCATCCCTCCATCATTCCTCCCCCCTGCTCACTTCTCTGCCAGCGTCTGCTGTTCGTTGATTCCCACGTTGAAGAGCACCGGCTGGACGCGCAGCAGCATGCCGTTCTGGATCTCCCGCGGCAACGCGTCAAACATGGTCTCCGGCAACGGGATGCGGACGTTGAAGCCGTCCCGGTTGCCAGTGATGACCGGCAGCATGTCGGGGGAGGAGCTCGAGGTTGCCTGGGTCACCTTGAAGGTAACGTTCCGTAGGTCCATGATACCAACAGACATGTCCTCCAACATTGACAGCTCCTCGCCTGGGAGGTGGGAGGCATGTGAGAGAGTGAACAATCATTAAACAGAGAAAGAAAGAGAGATAAAGAACGAGAGTGGAGAGTGTGTACTTTACCGTAGGTGCTGAGCAGAGACTCAAACTGGGCCAGCAGGCCGATGGTGTAGAGCTGCCTGAGGAAGCCATCGTCACGGAGACAGTTCCTCAGCTTGATGATGAAGCCACAGATGAGAGCAGTGAGCTGGAGACAGATATTAACATTAACACTGAGTATACAAAACATTAGGAACACCTGCTCTTTCCATGACACTGACCAAACTATGATCCCTTATTGATGTCACCTGTTAAATCCCCCTTCATATCAGTGTAGATAAAGGGGAGGAGACCGTTTAAAGAAGGATTTTTAAGCATTGAGACAATTAACACATGGATTGTATGTGTGTGCATTGAGAGGGTGAAAGGACAAGACAAAACATTGAATTGCCTTTGAACAGAGTATGGTAGTAGGTGTCAGGTGCACCGGTTTGAGTGTGTCAAGAACTGCAACGCTGCTGGGTTTTTCACACTCACATAACAGTTTCCCGTGTGTATCAAGAAGGGTCCACCAACCAAAGGACATCCAGCCAACAAGACAACTGTGGGAAGTATTAGAGTCAACATGGGCCAGCATCCCTGTGGAACGCTTTCGACACCTTGTAGCCAATGCTGCCCTGACAAATTGAGGCTGTTCTGAGGGCAAAAAGAGGGGCGGTGCTACTCAATATTAGGAATTGTTCCTAATTTTGTTATACCATAATTGCTGGACTATTAAGCGCACCTGAATATAAACCGCACCCACTGAATTATTTAAAAAAATATGTGTTTTGTACATAAATAAGCCGCACATGTCTATAAGCCGCAGGTGCCTACCGGTACATTGAAACAAATGAACTTGGTCACTATCTTCCTCCTCCTGTGCACTGAAACCACTGAAGTCATCTCCTTCGGTGTCGGAGTTGAATAGCCTCAGAATTGCTTCATCCGATGTTGGATCGCTTTCACTGTCGCTCTCGTCACTTTCATCCGGAGGCAAATACCCCGCTGAGCTCATGCTGCCCCTTCAACACGCAGCAGTCCAGCCTTTCGAAACCCGTTGATGATAGTGGATTTTTTGACACTGCTCCACGCTGTCAGGACCACTTGGCAGACTTGACCATAAGTTGCTCTTCGCATGCGGCCCGTTTTAGTGAAGGATTTCTCCCAACTTGTCATCCAAGCCTCCCACTGAACAAGGAGCGCCACCTTAAATGCACAATTCTGTGCATGCAGATCTGCTTTTCTTCCCTCTTCCCTCTGAAAGCTTTTGTTGTCTTTTTGCACTGAGTCAGTTCCTCACGCTGCTGTTTCCAACGTCTTATCATCGACTCATTAAGGCCAAGCTCCCGTGCAGCAGCTCTATTTCCTTTTCCAACAGCCAGATCGATCGCCTTCAACTTGAAAGCTGCATCATATGCATTTCTCCGTGTCTTTGCCATGATGAGGGTGACAAAATTACTGCCGTAATCAGAATGATGGGAAGTTTGAGCGCGCTCGATTTACGTCACATTATGTGACGGTGCTCAGTTTTTTGGCGGAATGAATCTTGTGAAAGCGGGAAAAATCCATAAATTAGCCGCGTCATTGTATAAACCGCGAGGTTCAAAGCGTGGGAATAAAGTAGCGGCTTAATAGTCCGGAAATTACAGTACACAGTGTATATTAACATTTTTTATTTACACATATTACTCTACCTCACTGCTTGTGTGTCTGTAAGTATGCACACATGTGTGTTTGCTAATGGGTGTCTGTGCACACAAGTATTTGCATCTGCGTGTGTGCGCACGTCAGTATGTGTGCATGTGTCCTGTGCTGACCGTCTGGCAGAAGACCACGTCTCGTCTGTACTGCAGGGAGAGGTCCATGGCGATGGTAGGAGCACTGTCCTGCATCAACAGGAACACCATGGAGCTCTTAGCCTTGTCACTCATCATAGCCACACACTCTGTCAGCGTGGTGAGGAGAGGGTACAGGGCCTCGCTCCACTCCCCTGGGCCAGACACACAGTAACAAAAACAGTAACACACACACACACAATGTACTCTTCTGCATTGAAAGCATCGTGAGACCCTTAAACTGCTGCTGCAACTCCTTCATATAATGTGAGTCAATAACATGTGACAACACATTGACCTTTAACCTCTTGAACCTCTGGGGTTCAGTATTTCATTTTTGAATGAAAAACGTTCCCGTTTTAAACAAGATATTTTGTCACGAAAAGATGCTCGACTATGCATATAATTGACAGCTTTGGAAAGAAAACACTGACGTTTCCAAAACTGCAAAGATATTATCTGTGAGTGCCACAGAACTGATGCTACAGGCGAAACCAAGATGAAATTTCAAACAGGAAATGCCCCAGATTTTGAATGTGCTGTGTTCCAATGTCTCCTTATATGGCTGTGAATGCGCAAGGAATGAGCCTACACTTTCTGTCGTTTCCCCAAGGTGTCTGCAGCATTGTGACGTATTTGTAGGCATATCATTGGAAGATTGTCCATAAGATCAAATCAAATTTTATTTGTCACATACACATGGTTAGCAGATGTTAATGCGAGTGTAGCGAAATGTTTGTGCTTCTAGTTCCGACAATGCAGTAATAACCAACAAGTAATCTAACTAACAATTCCTAAACTGCTGTCTTATACACAGTGTAAGGGGATAAAGAATATGTACATAAGGATATATGAATGAGACTACATTTACCAGGTGTCCGCCTGGTGTCCTCCGTCGAAATTATTGCATAAACTCCAGCTGCATGCACGTTTCCATTTGGTTCAGAAGAGAAAGGCAACTGCCACGAATGATTTACCATCGAATAGATATGTGAAAAACACCTTGAGGATTGATTCTAAACAATGTTTGCCATGTTTCTGTCGATATTATGGAGTTAATTTGGAAAAAAGTTTGGCGTTGTAATGACTGAATTTGTTTTTTTCAAAACAGAGCGATTTCTCCTACACAAATAATCTTTTTGGAAAAACTGAACATTTGCTATCTAACTGAGAGTCTCCTCATTGAAAACATCCAAAGTTCTTCAAAGGTAAATTATTTTATTTGAATGCTTTTCTTGTTTTTGTGAAAATGTTTGTGAAAATGCTAGGCTTAATGCTATGCTAGCTATCAATACTCTTACACAAATGCTTGTGTAGCTATGGTTGAAAAGCATATTTTGAAAATCTGAGATGACAGTGTTGTTAACAAAAGGCTAAGCATGTGAGCCAATATATTTATTTCATTTCATTTGCGATTTTCAAAAAAAGTTAACGTTGCGTTATGGTAATGAGCTTGAGGCTATAATTACGCTCCCGGATACGGGATTGCTCGTCGCTAGAGGTTAAGTCCTTCATTTCTGATAAGGTACTAGAAACAGAGGTGTCATACAGACGGTGATCTATAGAGCTAGACGAAGCAGTGGCACTGAGCTGGGCTGCAGCTAGAAGCAGTCAGAGAGACAGGGGGACAGAAGCTGGGGAGAGGACAGAGCTCTTACCTGGGAAAGCCTCCTCGCCACTGGGGCTGCCATCTGGAAGGGGTGGAGGTGCCACATGCATGGTTAGGGAGCACCACCAGCAACATGGCAGACAGCACACAGTACAGTAAGCACATAATAAGCTAGTTGGCTACAGTACGTAGGCTGAGCTGGCACATAGGAGGCCACAGCAACAGGACTTTGGCTGGCCTCCAGAATACAACAAGCACTGACAGACCTACCTAACACAGAGAAAAATGAACCATTCACACATAGGAAATATACATCTTTGGAATGTTTAATACTGCACAAAAGGTAGGTAGACCAATTCTAATAGGTTGAGATATGATGAATATGATAGCAGTATGTTGATAGGACAAATGTGCATGACAAAGCAAAAAAGCAAGTGAAGTAAGAAAGGAAAGAAACCTACATGGGTTTTTGTCAGGGCTGGGTGGGCATGCATGAGTCAGATTCAGGGTGAGAGCAGGCAGGAGGGAGGATGATGATGGGGAGGAAGGTAGTGATGATGAAGGCTCCTCCTGGGTCATGCAATCGGGGTTGATCCAGAATGCCCTGGTACTCCGGTTACCTTTCTTACTGCTGCCGCCCTGCTGGTGGCCTGGCGTAGTGTCCCCCTGGCTGCTGTCTCCGGGCAGACGGTCCTTCTGAAGGAGTTTGTCCACCCGCTGGATGATACACTCCAGACTCTTGTCTACATTTACCCACACCTTCTCCTGGGGGGAGGGAATGAAGAAGAGGAATAGAAAAGAGAAGAACAGGGGAAGAGTGTAGGGGAAGAGAGAGAAGGGTGGAAGTGAGGAGAAGGGAGGAGAGACAAGAATAAACAAAAGCCAATAAAATGTAGAGTTCCAGTCTAGACATCTGATGGACCAACAAACCAAACAAAAACACAAATCCCTCAGTAAACACAGTAAACGCTTTCTTCCTTACATACTGGAACTGGATTTAAGTGCTCCTAAACCACGAAGGCTAAACTGGAGCTGTGAACCCCTGAGCCCTGGTGACCCCTTGCCTTACCCACTCCTCCTCGTGCCAGTCGACGTGCAGCGAGGACCGGCTGTTGCATCCGCTCCACTTGGCCAGCAGCGTGTCCTGGTCGTTGCGCAGGACTACTTGATCGGTGGCGTCGGCGGAGGGTGACGCCTTGGAGGCGATGTACTCGGGACGTGCCGCGTTCAGCGCCTGGATGGCCGAGGCCAGCAGTTTGCAGTCGCACTCCGTCACCAGCTGGCGAGTCTAAAGGGTAAAGGTCATACGAACCACACAGCGGGAATTGAGCCAAGCAAGAGAGGCCGTTCTGTATTCTCGTCCGTCCACATGATGACAAATTACACTGGTCAAATAATATATCAATCTCTTTGGGTTTATGACTGAAGAGTAAATACACACCCCAAAGGTCAGTAAAACAGCATAAACATACCTGCTACCAGGCCAGGGGCTCTCCTTCCCCAACAGACCTGCTACCAGGCCAGGGGCTCTCCTTCCCCAACAGACCTGCTACCAGGCCAGGGCTCTCCCCCAACAGACCTGGTACCAGGCCAACAACAGACCTGCTACCAGGCCAGGGGCTCTCCTTCCCCAACAGACCTGCTACCAGGCCAGGGGCTCTCCTTCCCCAACAGACCTGCTACCAGGCCAGGGGCTCTCCTTCCCCAGCAGACCTGGTACCAGGCCAGGGGCTCTCCTTCCCCAACAGACCTGCTACCAGGCCAGGGGCTCTCCTTCCCCAACAGACCTGCTACCAGGCCAGGGGCTCCCTGCTACCAGGCCAGGGGCTCTCCTTCCCCAACAGACCTGCTACCAGGCCAGGGGCTCTCCTTCCCCAACAGACCTGGTACCAGGCCAGGGGCTCTCCTTCCCCAACAGACCTGGTACCAGGCCAGGGGCTCTCCTTCCCCAACAGACCTGGTACCAGGCCAGGGGCTCTCCTTCCCCAACAGACCTGCTACCAGGCCAGGGGCTCTCCTTCCCCAACAGACCTGCTACCAGGCCAGGGGCTCTCCTTCCCCAACAGACCTGCTACCAGGCCAGGGGCTCTCCTTCCCCAACAGACCTGCTACCAGGCCAGGGGCTCTCCTTCCCCAACAGACCTGGTACCAGGCCAGGGGCTCTCCTTCCCCAACAGACCTGGTACCAGGCCAGGGCTCTCCTTCCCCAACAGACCTGGTACCAGGCCAGGGCTCTCCTTACCCAACAGACCTGGTACCAGGCCAGGGGCTCTCCTTCCCCAACAGACCTGGTACCAGGCCAGGGGCTCTCCTTCCCCAACAGAACAGACCTGGTACCAGGCCAGGGGCTCTCCTTCCCCAACAGAACAGACCTGGTACCAGGCCAGGGGCTCTCCTTCCCCAACAGACCTGGTACCAGGCCAGGGGCTCTCCTTCCCCAGCAGACCTGGTACCAGGCCAGGGGCTCTCCTTCCCCAACAGACCTGGTACCAGGCCAGGGGCTCTCCTTCCCCAACAGACCTGGTACCAGGCCAGGGGCTCTCCCTCCCCAACAGACCTGGTACCAGGCCAGGGGCTCTCCCTCCCCAACAGACCTGGTACCAGGCCAGGGGCTCTCCCTCACAAACAGACCTGGTACCAGGCCAGGGGCAAACCTTCACAAAGAGACCTGGTACCAGGCCAGGGGCTCTCCTTCACCAACAGACCTGGTACCAGGCCAGGGGCTCTCCTTTACCAACAGACCTGGTATCAGGCCAGGGGCTCTCCTTCACCAACAGACCTGGTACCAGGCCATGGGCTCTCCTTCACCAACAGACCTGGTACCAGGCCAGGGGCTCTCCCGCACACACAGACCTGGTACCAGGCTAGGGGCTCTCCCTCACCTTATCAGCCAGGATGGCGAGGGTCCTCTCCAGACCATTGGCAGAGCGGTCTTTGGCGGCGCGGGACAGCCTCTCAGCATAGTAGCTGACCTGGGTCTTCAGGGTGTTGATGTGGGAGATGATCTCCTTGGCCCGGACAATGTCCTGGGGGATGTACACTATAGACTGACAGCTGGACAGGGCACTGCTGCAGGGACAGACAGGGTGAGGTGTTAAGAGAACACAGCATTTACCCTGAATCACAGACATGTAGACAGAGTAGTCACAGACACACAGAGACAATAGTCAGTAGTCACAGACAGACAAGAGACAGTAGTCACAGACACAGTAGTCAGACAGACATAGACGCACAGACAGTAGACGTAGACGCAGAGGCAGTAGTCACAGACACGCAGAGGCAGTAGTCACAGACACGTAGACGCAGACACGTAGACGCAGACAGAGACAGTAGTCAGACACGTAGACAGTAGACGCAGACAGAGACAGTAGTCAGACACGTAGACAGTAGACGCAGACAGAGACAGTAGTCAGACGCAGACAGAGACAGTAGTCAGACACGTAGACGCAGACAGATACAGTAGTCAGACACGTAGACGCAGACAGTAGACGCAGACAGAGACAGTAGTCAGACACGTAGACGCAGACAGAGACAGTAGTCAGACACGTAGACAGAGACAGTAGTCAGACACGTAGACAGAGACAGTAGTCAGACACGTAGACGCCGACAGAGACAGTAGTCAGACACGTAGACGCAGACAGTAGACGCAGACAGAGACAGTAGTCAGACACGTAGACGCAGACAGTAGACGCAGACAGAGACAGTAGTCAGACACGTAGACGCCGACAGAGACAGTAGTCAGACACGTAGACGCCGACAGAGACAGTAGTCAGACACGTAGACGCCGACAGAGACAGTAGTCAGACACGTAGACGCAGACAGAGACAGTAGTCAGACACGTAGACGCAGACAGAGACAGTAGTCAGACACGTAGACGCAGACAGAGACAGTAGTCAGACACGTAGACGCAGACAGAGACAGTAGTCAGACACGTAGACGCAGACAGAGACAGTAGTCAGACACGTAGACGCAGACAGAGACAGTAGTCAGACACGTAGACGCAGACAGAGACAGTAGTCAGACACGTAGACGCAGACAGAGACAGTAGTCAGACACGTAGACGCAGACAGAGACAGTAGTCAGACACGTAGACGCAGACAGTAGACGCAGACAGAGACAGTAGTCAGACACGTAGACGCAGACAGAGACAGTAGTCAGACACGTAGACGCAGACAGTAGACGCAGACAGAGACAGTAGTCAGACACGTACGCAGACAGAGACCGACAGAGACAGTAGTCAGACACGTAGACGCAGACAGAGACAGTAGTCAGACACGTAGACGCCGACAGAGACAGTAGTCAGACACGTAGACGCCGACAGAGACAGTAGTCAGACACGTTTCCGCCGACCGTAGACGCAGACAGAGACAGTAGTCAGACACGTAGACGCAGACAGAGACAGTAGTCAGACACGTAGACGCAGACAGAGACAGTAGTCAGACACGTAGACGCAGACAGAGACAGTAGTCAGACACGTAGACGCAGACAGAGACAGTAGTCAGACACGTAGACGCAGACAGAGACAGTAGTCAGACACGTAGACGCAGACAGAGACAGTAGTCAGACACGCAGACGCAGAGACAGTAGTCAGACACGTAGACAGACAGAGACAGTAGTCAGACACGTAGACGCAGACAGAGACAGTAGTCAGACACGTAGACGCAGACAGTAGACGCAGACAGAGACAGTAGTCAGACACGTAGACGCAGACAGAGACAGTAGTCAGACACGTAGACGCAGACAGTAGACGCAGACAGAGACAGTAGTCAGACACGTAGACGCCGACAGAGACAGTAGTCAGACACGTAGACGCCGACAGAGACAGTAGTCAGACACGTAGACAGAGACAGTAGTCAGACACGTAGACGCAGACAGAGACAGTAGTCAGACACGTAGACGCAGACAGAGACAGTAGTCAGACACGTAGACGCAGACAGAGACAGTAGTCAGACACGTAGACGCAGACAGAGACAGTAGTCAGACACGTAGACGCAGACAGAGACAGTAGTCAGACACGTAGACACAGACAGAGACAGTCTTCACAGACACGTAGACGCAGACAGAGACAGTCTTCACAGACACGTAGACACAGACAGAAGAAGCAGACAGCAGACGCAGATGTGTAGACAAAGATGGTAAGAGCACACACAGGAACGTGAGACTGAATGTGCACTGCATTCTGGGAACTGAAGGAGATTGTACTTCTGCAACATTCTCTCACACTGCTTGACAGATTATACACCTGGCTGCATACAATACATAATCGGAATAATTCAACTCTGCAGGTCTGGGACCGAGGTGAGCATCCACATCTGCATGCACAAGCCTGTTCCTCACCTGGAACACAGACAACACTATCTAGACATAGAACCACATATGTTCAGAGTGAGGCAGACTGTTTAAGATGTAGAATGTACAATGCTATTGTTATGGATCTGTCGGTCTCTGTAGTTCTATGCCTCAAACCCCATAGCAAGCGCTCTACTGTAGACCACCCTCTGTCCATATTCAGTAGCTTACGATGGTACTCACAGGCAGCCATTGTGGATTCACACTTACAGTGGTGAAACACAGGTAGGTGACAGTGACTCAGCCTTACAGCTAAAACAACAAACTCAGTGACGGCGAACAAACAATTATTTCCATGCAGAAAGAACCAAACAAACAGCGGGGAGAATAAAATGACTAAAGAACAGAATCAGAGTACATAGGAACTCACCATTCTTCCTCATAAACGCTGATTAGAAAATAAAGATGCAATTGGAAAAAATTAAAAAGCCAGAAAACTGGAAATCATCTTTGAAATATATAATATAATTAAGGGAAAATGCCAAGGCTAAAAGCAGCATAGCATGTCGTGTGTAATGAGAAAACAGCAGAAAGTCGGCCGTCAAAATACGGATCATGCAGTAGCACAAGAACAAGGGATAAACAGACATGCAGTAGCACAAGAACAAGGGATAAACAGACATGCAGTAGCACAAGAACAAGGGATAAACAGACATGCAGTAGCACAAGAACAAGGGATAAACAGACGTACATGGATTTGATAAATGAAGCATTGCATTTGACAGTATGTTGTGGGGTATCCTTCATTAACCACATACATGATATCATTCTCAGGATGTGATTCTCAACTGTATAATGACGTTAATGTTTAGACAAAAGCAGTGGTTTGTGTTTAATGCAGGTATTCATTCTGCCTAATGGTTATAACCTGTTAAAACTACATGTTTCGATGTAGTTCAACGTTCCAATACCATTTTAAAAGGGGATGGGGAGAGATACAAGGGTGTTTCTCTACCAAAAACAGACTTAGGATTCACTTGATTAGAAATGTCCCCGTTAAAAACAAGAGACTTAAAAAGCCAAGCCCACACACAGCCAGATAATCAGTCAGTCAGTAGGGTTGTTAGCTGAAAAATGTGATAAGACTAGTGAGCATTGGCAGCAAGAAGGATACATCTAATACAACCAAGGTTCTACCACAGTTCCACCTGGGTTCCACCTCTGAGGTTCTGTACTCACTGTTTCTTGGCCTCCTCGAACTTGGTGATTTGCTTGCGCAGGCCGCTGTTCTTGAAGCCCTGGTAGTGGGCGGCGGGAGCCCCGATAGTCACCACGTCATACGTGTGGTCTGGGGGAACATAACTATTAAGGCCAAAGTGGAGAGCTGCATGAACATCCAGGGGTGGGGGGGAACAGGGAATGGGGCTCAGCTCACCAAAGCCAGACTCGTCCTGCACCCTCATCCTCTGGACATGAAGGTTGGTGGGTATGAACTCCAGCTTCCTCTCTGCCTTCAGGTTACTGGCCTTGAATGACGGACCTGGAGGAAAGACCAGACAAAAGAGAGGGGTGGAATAGACAGAGTAGGATTCTCATGTTAAACCACAACAAACCACCTTCGACAGTTATCTGAGGCTGAAATAAGTTAGTGTGTTACGTGTAGTCGTGTGTGTGTGTGTGTGTGTGTGTGTGTGGTGACAGGAGCCTGGGGTTCAAGGACCTCTGTGTGTGTGTACAGTACTAACCCTTGTAGTTGGTGAGGTGTG
The DNA here is from genome assembly GCF_036934945.1 of Oncorhynchus masou masou. Lineage (NCBI taxonomy): Eukaryota > Metazoa > Chordata > Actinopteri > Salmoniformes > Salmonidae > Oncorhynchus > Oncorhynchus masou. The sequence continues at coordinate 78,864,742 of NC_088217.1, read as the reverse complement.
GGGGTGAATCAGAATTAGTTGGGTAACATAGATAAGATGTTTTATTTTCATAATATGCTTGTGAGATACTTGTCATTAGAATGTATCTCTTTGGACTATAGTGTTGTCAGTTTGCAGTTATCCTTTCTCTGCTAGGGCTCAGTTACATTGGCCCCAGAGAGGGGAGAGGTCAGGCTTGTCTTCATATGAGAACGTATCTTTTAAACCATGTGAAGGGATGATTGAGGGGGAACCAATTATCTCTTGGCTCCACAATGTCTGTGTGCTAGTCACTCCCTACTTTTCTCATTGGGGAGAGGAGGATGGCAGTGTCTGGAACCATTGTATGTCCCCTCTGAGGTTGCCCTTATCTTTCCCTAGTGTATGACCTGTCTTCAGTGAGTTTGTCCAGGTTTGGGTGTATTTGAGATGGGGATATCTAGAATTGACAATTGATATATGCCACTGGATGAGGTTATGTTTTGGTACTATGTTGTACCAAGAACGATATAAGAACTTCATTTAGGAGACCAAACTGAACGATAATTTATAGCTAATGCTGTCTGGCTATGGGATACTCCTCTCTCAAGTAACAATCTTTCTTTGTGAAGTTCCTATTATCTGTGGTTTGCCATGTCAACTAGGGGGGTGGATCTTTGCTATAAAAGATCTCAGTTACCATTATGTTGACCACCAACTTTTTATTAGAGATACTGAAATGTTGAAAGTCAAAATCCTATTGCAAAAGCGTAATTATTATTAAAGGCGAAGATTAAGCATAACTCTGACTGGTGTGTGATTTGATATCTCATAATTTGGTAATATAGGAAATTTCCACGACAGAGGTCAGAGAGTCTCCTGGTAGTCGTGCATGTGTACAGTACTAACCCTTGTAGTTGGTGAGGTCAGAGAGTCTCCTGGTAGTCGTGTGTGTGTACAGTACTAACCCTTGTAGTTGGTGAGGTCAGAGAGTCTCCTGGTAGTCCTGTGTGTGTACAGTACTAACCCTTGTAGTTGGTGAGGTCAAAGAGAGTCTCCTGATAGTCGTGCGTGTGTACAGTACTAACCCTTGTAGTTGGTGAGGTCAGAGAGAGTCTCCTGGTAGTCGTGCGTGTGTACAGTACTAACCCTTGTAGTTGGTGAGGTCAGAGAGTCTCCTGGTAGTCGTGCGTGTGTACAGTACTAACCCTTGTAGTTGGTGAGGTCAGAGAGTCTCCTGGTAGTCGTGCGTGTGTACAGTACTAACCCTTGTAGTTGGTGAGGTCAGAGAGTCTCCTGGTAGTCGTGCGTGTGTACAGTACTAACTCTTGTAGTTGGTGAGGTCAGAGAGTCTCCTGGTAGTCGTGCGTGTGTACAGTACTAACCCTTGTAGTTGGTGAGGTCAGAAAGTCTCCTGGTAGTCGTGCGTGTGTACAGTACTAACCCTTGTAGTTGGTGAGGTAGAAGAGAGTCTCCTGGTAGTCGTGCGTGTGTACAGTACTAACCCTTGTAGTTGGTGAGGTCAGAGAGTCTCCTGGTAGTCTAACCCTTGTGTTGGTGTCAGTGTAGTGTGCGTGTGTACAGTACTAACCCTTGTAGTTGGTGAGGTCAGAGAGTCTCCTGGTAGTCGTGCGTGTGTACAGTACTAACCCTTGTAGTTGGTGAGGTCAGAGAGAGTCTCCTGGTAGTCGTGCGTGTGTACAGTACTAACCCTTGTAGTTGGTGAGGTCAAAGAGAGTCTCCTGGTAGTCGTGTGTCTGTGTGTGTGTACAGTACTAACCCTTGTAGTTGGTGAGGTCAGAGAGTCTCCTGGTAGTCGTGCGTGTGTACAGTACTAACCCTTGTAGTTGGTGAGGTCAAAGAGAGTCTCCTGGTAGTCGTGCGTGTGTACAGTACTAACCCTTGTAGTTGGTGAGGTCAGAGAGTCTCCTGGTAGTCGTGCGTGTGTACAGTACTAACCCTTGTAGTTGGTGAGGTCAGAGAGTCTCCTGGTAGTCGTGCGTGTGTACAGTACTAACCCTTGTAGTTGGTGAGGTCAGAAAGTCTCCTGGTAGTCGTGCGTGTGTACAGTACTAACCCTTGTAGTTGGTGAGGTCAAAGAGAGTCTCCTGGTAGTCGTGCGTGTGTACAGTACTAACCCTTGTAGTTGGTGAGGTCAGAGAGTCTCCTGGTAGTCGTTGGTGAGGTCAAGAGAGTCTCCTGGTAGTCGTGCGTGTGTACAGTACTAACCCTTGTAGTTGGTGAGGTCAGAAAGTCTCCTGGTAGTCGTGCGTGTGTACAGTACTAACCCTTGTAGTTGGTGAGGTCAGAAGAGTCTCCTGGTAGTCGTGCGTGTGTACAGTACTAACCCTTGTAGTTGGTGAGGTCAGAGAGTCTCCTGGTAGTCGTGCGTGTGTACAGTACTAACCCTTGTAGTTGGTGAGGTCAGAGAGAGTCTCCTGGTAGTCGTGCGTGTGTACAGTACTAACCCTTGTAGTTGGTGAGGTCAGAGAGTCTCCTGATAGTCGTGCGTGTGTACAGTACTAACCCTTGTAGTTGGTGAGGTCAGAGAGTCTCCTGGTAGTCGTGCGTGTGTACAGTACTAACCCTTGTAGTTGGTGAGGTCAGAGAGTCTCCTGGTAGTCGTGCGTGTGTACAGTACTAACCCTTGTAGTTGGTGAGGTCAAAGAGAGTCTCCTGGTAGTCGTGCGTGTGTACAGTACTAACCCTTGTAGTTGGTGAGGTCAAAGAGAGTCTCCTGGTAGTCGTGCGTGTGTACAGTACTAACCCTTGTAGTTGGTGAGGTCAGAGAGTCTCCTGGTAGTCCTGTGTGTGTACAGTACTAACCCTTGTAGTTGGTGAGGTCAAAGAGAGTCTCCTGGTAGTCGTGTGTGTGTGTACAGTACTAACCCTTGTAGTTGGTGAGGTCAGAGAGTCTCCTGGTAGTCGTGCGTGTGTACAGTACTAACCCTTGTAGTTGGTGAGGTCAAAGAGTCTCCTGGTAGTCGTGCGTGTGTGTACAGTACTAACCCTTGTAGTTGGTGAGGTCAGAGAGTCTCCTGGTAGTCCTGTGTGTGTACAGTACTAACCCTTGTAGTTGGTGAGGTCAGAGAGTCTCCTGGTAGTCCTGTGTGTGTACAGTACTAACCCTTGTAGTTGGTGAGGTCAAAGAGAGTCTCCTGGTAGTCGTGTGTGTACTAACCCTGTGTTGGTGAGTCAGAGTGTCTCCTGGTAGTGTGCGTGTGTACAGTACTAACCCTTGTAGTTGGTGAGGTCAGAGAGTCTCCTGGTAGTCGTGCGTGTGTACAGTACTAACCCTTGTAGTTGGTGAGGTCAGAGAGTCTCCTGGTAGTCGTGCGTGTGTACAGTACTAACCCTTGTAGTTGGTGAGGTCAGAGAGTCTCCTGGTAGTCGTGCGTGTGTACAGTACTAACCCTTGTAGTTGGTGAGGTCAGAGAGTCTCCTGGTAGTCGTGCGTGTGTACAGTACTAACCCTTGTAGTTGGTGAGGTCAGAGAGAGTCTCCTGGTAGTCGTGCGTGTGTACAGTACTAACCCTTGTAGTTGGTGAGGTCAGAGAGTCTCCTGATAGTCGTGCGTGTGTACAGTACTAACCCTTGTAGTTGGTGAGGTCAGAGAGAGTCTCCTGGTAGTCGTGCGTGTGTACAGTACTAACCCTTGTAGTTGGTGAGGTCAAAGAGAGTCTCCTGGTAGTCGTGTGTGTGTGTGTGTGTACAGTACTAACCCTTGTAGTTGGTGAGGTCAAAGAGAGTCTCCTGGTAGTCGTGCGTGTGTACAGTACTAACCCTTGTAGTTGGTGAGGTCAGGGAGTCTCCTGGTAGTCGTGCGTGTGTACAGTACTAACCCTTGTAGTTGGTGATGTCAGTAAAGAGTCTCCTGGTAGTCGTGCGTGTGTACAGTACTAACCCTTGTAGTTGGTGAGGTCAAAGAGAGTCTCCTGGTAGTCGTGCGTGTGTACAGTACTAACCCTTGTAGTTGGTGAGGTCAGAGAGTCTCCTGGTAGTCGTGCGTGTGTACAGTACTAACCCTTGTAGTTGGTGAGGTCAAAGAGAGTCTCCTGGTAGTCGTGCGTGTGTACAGTACTAACCCTTGTAGTTGGTGAGGTCAGAGAGTCTCCTGGTAGTCGTGCGTGTGTACAGTACTAACCCTTGTAGTTGGTGAGGTCAAGAGAGTCTCCTGGTAGTCGTGTACTAACCCTGTGTACAGTACTAACCCTTGTAGTTGGTGAGGTCAGAGAGTCTCCTGGTAGTCGTGCGTGTGTACAGTACTAACCCTTGTAGTTGGTGAGGTCAGAGAGTCTCCTGATAGTCGTGCGTGTGTACAGTACTAACCCTTGTAGTTGGTGAGGTCAGAGAGAGTCTCCTGGTAGTCGTGCGTGTGTACAGTACTAACCCTTGTAGTTGGTGAGGTCAGAGAGTCTCCTGGTAGTCGTGCGTGTGTACAGTACTAACCCTTGTAGTTGGTGAGGTCAGAGAGTCTCCTGGTAGTCCTGTGTGTGTACAGTACTAACCCTTGTAGTTGGTGAGGTCAAAGAGAGTCTCCTGGTAGTCGTGCGTGTGTACAGTACTAACCCTTGTAGTTGGTGAGGTCAAAGAGAGTCTCCTGGTAGTCGTGCGTGTGTACAGTACTAACCCTTGTAGTTGGTGAGGTCAGAGAGTCTCCTGGTAGTCGTGCGTGTGTACAGTACTAACCCTTGTAGTTGGTGAGGTCAAAGAGAGTCTCCTGGTAGTCGTGCGTGTGTACAGTACTAACCCTTGTAGTTGGTGAGGTCAGAAAGTCTCCTGGTAGTCGTGTGTGTGTACAGTACTAACTCTTGTAGTTGGTGAGGTCAGAGAGTCTCCTGGTAGTCGTGCGTGTGTACAGTACTAACCCTTGTAGTTGGTGAGGTCAGAGAGTCTCCTGGTAGTCGTGCGTGTGTACAGTACTAACCCTTGTAGTTGGTGAGGTCAGAGAGTCTCCTGGTAGTCGTGCGTGTGTACAGTACTAACCCTTGTAGTTGGTGAGGTCAGAGAGTCTCCTGGTAGTCGTGCGTGTGTACAGTACTAACCCTTGTAGTTGGTGAGGTCAGAGAGAGTCTCCTGGTAGTCGTGCGTGTGTACAGTACTAACCCTTGTAGTTGGTGAGGTCAGAGAGTCTCCTGATAGTCGTGCGTGTGTACAGTACTAACCCTTGTAGTTGGTGAGGTCAGAGAGTCTCCTGGTAGTCCTGTGTGTGTACAGTACTAACCCTTGTAGTTGGTGAGGTCAAAGAGAGTCTCCTGGTAGTCGTGTGTGTGTGTACAGTACTAACCCTTGTAGTTGGTGAGGTCAGAGAGAGTCTCCTGGTAGTCGTGCGTGTGAACAGTACTAACTCTTGTAGTTGGTGAGGTCAAAGAGTCTCCTGGTAGTCGTGTGTGTGTACAGTACTAACCCTTGTAGTTGGTGAGGTCAGAGAGTCTCCTGGTAGTCCTGTGTGTGTACAGTACTAACCCTTGTAGTTGGTGAGGTCAGAGAGTCTCCTGGTAGTCCTGTGTGTGTACAGTACTAACCCTTGTAGTTGGTGAGGTCAAAGAGAGTCTCCTGGTAGTCGTGTGTGTGTGTGTGTGTGTGTGTGTGTGTACAGTACTAACCCTTGTAGTTGGTGAGGTCAGTCTCCTGGTAGTCGTGTGTGTGTACAGTACTAACCCTTGTAGTTGGTGAGGTCAGAGAGTCTCCTGGTAGTCGTGCGTGTGTACAGTACTAACCCTTGTAGTTGGTGAGGTCAGAGAGTCTCCTGGTAGTCGTGTGTGTGTGTACAGTACTAACCCTTGTAGTTGGTGAGGTCAGAGAGTCTCCTGGTAGTCGTGCGTGTGTACAGTACTAACCCTTGTAGTTGGTGAGGTCAGAGAGTCTCCTGGTAGTCGTGCGTGTGTACAGTACTAACCCTTGTAGTTGGTGAGGTCAGAGAGAGTCTCCTGGTAGTCGTGCGTGTGTACAGTACTAACCCTTGTAGTTGGTGAGGTCAGAGAGTCTCCTGGTAGTCGTGCGTGTGTACAGTACTAACCCTTGTAGTTGGTGAGGTCAGAAGAGTCTCCTGGTAGTCGTGCGTGTGTACAGTACTAACCCTTGTAGTTGGTGAGGTCAAAGAGAGTCTCCTGGTAGTCGTGTAGTGGTGTGTGTGTACAGTACTAACCCTTGTAGTTGGTGAGGTCAGAGAGTCTCCTGGTAGTCGTGCGTGTGTACAGTACTAACCCTTGTAGTTGGTGAGGTCAAAGAGAGTCTCCTGGTAGTCGTGCGTGTGTACAGTACTAACCCTTGTAGTTGGTGAGGTCAGAGAGAGTCTCCTGGTAGTCGTGCGTGTGTACAGTACTAACCCTTGTAGTTGGTGAGGTCAAGAGAGAGTCTCCTGGTAGTCGTGCGTGTGTACAGTACTAACCCTTGTAGTTGGTGAGGTCAAAGAGAGTCTCCTGGTAGTCGTGCGTGTGTACAGTACTAACCCTTGTAGTTGGTGAGGTCAGAGAGTCTCCTGGTAGTCGTGCGTGTGTACAGTACTAACCCTTGTAGTTGGTGAGGTCAAAGAGAGTCTCCTGGTAGTCGTGCGTGTGTACAGTACTAACCCTTGTAGTTGGTGAGGTCAGAAAGTCTCCTGGTAGTCGTGCGTGTGTACAGTACTAACCCTTGTAGTTGGTGAGGTAGAAGAGAGTCTCCTGGTAGTCGTGCGTGTGTACAGTACTAACCCTTGTAGTTGGTGAGGTCAGAGAGTCTCCTGGTAGTCGTGCGTGTGTACAGTACTAACCCTTGTAGTTGGTGAGGTCAGAGAGTCTCCTGGTAGTCGTGCGTGTGTACAGTACTAACCCTTGTAGTTGGTGAGGTCAGAGAGAGTCTCCTGGTAGTCGTGCGTGTGTACAGTACTAACCCTTGTAGTTGGTGAGGTCAAGAGAGTCTCCTGGTAGTCGTGCGTGTGTACAGTACTAACCCTTGTAGTTGGTGAGGTCAGAGAGTCTCCTGGTAGTCGTGTGTGTGTACAGTACTAACCCTTGTAGTTGGTGAGGTCAGAGAGTCTCCTGGTAGTCGTGCGTGTGTACAGTACTAACCCTTGTAGTTGGTGAGGTCAAAGAGAGTCTCCTGGTAGTCGTGCGTGTGTACAGTACTAACCCTTGTAGTTGGTGAGGTCAGAGAGTCTCCTGGTAGTCGTGCGTGTGTACAGTACTAACCCTTGTAGTTGGTGAGGTCAGAGAGAGTCTCCTGGTAGTCGTGCGTGTGTACAGTACTAACCCTTGTAGTTGGTGAGGTCAGAGAGTCTCCTGGTAGTCGTGCGTGTGTCTCCTGTAGTACTAACCCTTGTAGTTGGTGAGGTCAGAGAGAGTCTCCTGGTAGTCGTGCGTGTGTACAGTACTAACCCTTGTAGTTGGTGAGGTCAGAGAGTCTCCTGATAGTCGTGCGTGTGTACAGTACTAACCCTTGTAGTTGGTGAGGTCAGAGAGAGTCTCCTGGTAGTCGTGCATGTGTACAGTACTAACCCTTGTAGTTGGTGAGGTCAGAGAGTCTCCTGGTAGTCGTGCGTGTGTACAGTACTAACCCTTGTAGTTGGTGAGGTCAGAGAGTCTCCTGGTAGTCCTGTGTGTGTACAGTACTAACCCTTGTAGTTGGTGAGGTCAAAGAGTCTCCTGGTAGTCGTGTGTGTGTACAGTACTAACCCTTGTAGTTGGTGAGGTCAGAGAGTCTCCTGGTAGTCCTGTGTGTGTACAGTACTAACCCTTGTAGTTGGTGAGGTCAGAGAGTCTCCTGGTAGTCCTGTGTGTGTACAGTACTAACCCTTGTAGTTGGTGAGGTCAAAGAGAGTCTCCTGGTAGTCGTGTGTGTGTGTGTGTGTGTGTGTGTACAGTACTAACCCTTGTAGTTGGTGAGGTCAGAGAGTCTCCTGGTAGTCGTGCGTGTGTACAGTACTAACCCTTGTAGTTGGTGAGGTCAGAGAGTCTCCTGGTAGTCGTGCGTGTGTACAGTACTAACCCTTGTAGTTGGTGAGGTCAGAGAGTCTCCTGGTAGTCGTGCGTGTGTACAGTACTAACCCTTGTAGTTGGTGAGGTCAGAGAGAGTCTCCTGGTAGTCGTGCGTGTGTACAGTACTAACCCTTGTAGTTGGTGAGGTCAGAGAGAGTCTCCTGGTAGTCGTGCGTGTGTACAGTACTAACCCTTGTAGTTGGTGAGGTCAAAGAGAGTCTCCCCTGGTAGTCGTGGTAGTCGTGCGTGTACAGTACTAACCCTTGTAGTTGGTGAGGTCAGAGAGTCTCCTGGTAGTCGTGCGTGTGTACAGTACTAACCCTTGTAGTTGGTGAGGTCAAAGAGAGTCTCCTGGTAGTCGTGCGTGTGTACAGTACTAACCCTTGTAGTTGGTGAGGTCAGAGAGTCTCCTGGTAGTCGTGCGTGTGTACAGTACTAACCCTTGTAGTTGGTGAGGTCAAAGAGAGTCTCCTGGTAGTCGTGCGTGTGTACAGTACTAACCCTTGTAGTTGGTGAGGTCAAAGAGAGTCTCCTGGTAGTCGTGCGTGTGTACAGTACTAACCCTTGTAGTTGGTGAGGTCAGAGAGTCTCCTGGTAGTCGTGCGTGTGTACAGTACTAACCCTTGTAGTTGGTGAGGTCAGAGAGTCTCCTGGTAGTCGTGCGTGTGTACAGTACTAACCCTTGTAGTTGGTGAGGTCAGAGAGTCTCCTGAGAGTCTCCTGGTTGGTGAGTCGTCTCCTGGTAGTCGTGTGTACAGTACTAACCCTTGTAGTTGGTGAGGTCAGAGAGTCTCCTGGTAGTCGTGCGTGTGTACAGTACTAACCCTTGTAGTTGGTGAGGTCAGAGAGTCTCCTGGTAGTCGTGCGTGTGTACAGTACTAACCCTTGTAGTTGGTGAGGTAGAAGAGAGTCTCCTGGTAGTCGTGCGTGTGTACAGTACTAACCCTTGTAGTTGGTGAGGTCAGAGAGTCTCCTGGTAGTCGTGCGTGTGTACAGTACTAACCCTTGTAGTTGGTGAGGTCAGAGAGTCTCCTGGTAGTCGTGCGTGTGTACAGTACTAACCCTTGTAGTTGGTGAGGTCAGAGAGAGTCTCCTGGTAGTCGTACTAACGTGTGTGACAGTACTAACCCTTGTAGTTGGTGAGGTCAAAGAGAGTCTCCTGGTAGTCGTGCGTGTGTACAGTACTAACCCTTGTAGTTGGTGAGGTCAGAGAGTCTCCTGGTAGTCGTGCGTGTGTACAGTACTAACCCTTGTAGTTGGTGAGGTCAGAGAGTCTCCTGGTAGTCGTGCGTGTGTACAGTACTAACCCTTGTAGTTGGTGAGGTCAGAGAGTCTCCTGGTAGTCGTGCGTGTGTACAGTACTAACCCTTGTAGTTGGAGTGTCAAAGAGAGTCAAAGGGAGTCCTGGTAGTCGTTCGTGTGTAAGTACTAACCCTTGAGAGTCTCCTGGTAGTCGTGCGTGTGTACAGTACTAACCCTTGTAGTTGGTGAGGTCAGAGAGTCTCCTGGTAGTCGTGTGTGTGTACAGTACTAACCCTTGTAGTTGGTGAGGTCAGAGAGTCTCCTGGTAGTCGTGTGTGTGTACAGTACTAACCCTTGTAGTTGGTGAGGTCAAAGAGAGTCTCCTGGTAGTCGTGTGTGTACAGTGTTGTAGTTGGTGAGGTCAAAGAGAGTCTCCTGGTAGTCGTGTGTGTACAGTACTAACCCTTGTAGTTGGTGAGGTCAGAGAGTCTCCTGGTAGTCGTGCGTGTGTACAGTACTAACCCTTGTAGTTGGTGAGGTCAGAGAGTCTCCTGGTAGTCGTGCGTGTGTACAGTACTAACCCTTGTAGTTGGTGAGGTCAGAGAGTCTCCTGGTAGTCGTGCGTGTGTACAGTACTAACCCTTGTAGTTGGTGAGGTCAGAGAGAGTCTCCTGGTAGTCGTGCGTGTGTACAGTACTAACCCTTGTAGTTGGTGAGGTCAGAGAGTCTCCTGGTAGTCGTGCGTGTGTACAGTACTAACCCTTGTAGTTGGTGAGGTCAGAGAGAGTCTCCTGGTAGTCGTGCGTGTGTACAGTACTAACCCTTGTAGTTGGTGAGGTCAGAGAGTCTCCTGGTAGTCGTGCGTGTGTACAGTACTAACCCTTGTAGTTGGTGAGGTCAGAGAGTCTCCTGGTAGTCGTGTGTGTGTGTGTGTGTACAGTACTAACCCTTGTAGTTGGTGAGGTCAGAGAGTCTCCTGGTAGTCGTGCGTGTGTACAGTACTAACCCTTGTAGTTGGTGAGGTCAAAGAGAGTCTCCTGGTAGTCGTGCGTGTGTACAGTACTAACCCTTGTAGTTGGTGAGGTCAGAGAGTCTCCTGGTAGTCGTGCGTGTGTACAGTACTAACCCTTGTAGTTGGTGAGGTCAAAGAGTCGTTGTGTCTCCTGGTAGTCGTGAGAGTCTCCTGGTGTGTACAGTACTAACCCTTGTAGTTGGTGAGGTCAAAGAGAGTCTCCTGGTAGTCGTGCGTGTGTACAGTACTAACCCTTGTAGTTGGTGAGGTCAGAGAGTCTCCTGGTAGTCGTGCGTGTGTACAGTACTAACCCTTGTAGTTGGTGAGGTCAGAGAGTCTCCTGGTAGTCGTGCGTGTGTACAGTACTAACCCTTGTAGTTGGTGAGGTCAGAGAGTCTCCTGGTAGTCGTGCGTGTGTACAGTACTAACCCTTGTAGTTGGTGAGGTCAAAGAGAGTCTCCTGGTAGTCGTGCGTGTGTACAGTACTAACCCTTGTAGTTGGTGAGGTCAGAGAGTCTCCTGGTAGTCGTGCGTGTGTACAGTACTAACCCTTGTAGTTGGTGAGGTCAAGAGAGTCTCCTGGTAGTCGTGCGTGTGTACAGTACTAACCCTTGTAGTTGGTGAGGTCAGAGAGTCTCCTGGTAGTCGTGCGTGTGTACAGTACTAACCCTTGTAGTTGGTGAGGTCAGAGAGTCTCCTGGTAGTCGTGCGTGTGTACAGTACTAACCCTTGTAGTTGGTGAGGTCAAAGAGAGTCTCCTGGTAGTCGTGCGTGTGTACAGTACTAACCCTTGTAGTTGGTGAGGTCAGAGAGTCTCCTGGTAGTCGTGCGTGTGTACAGTACTAACCCTTGTAGTTGGTGAGGTCAAAGAGAGTCTCCTGGTAGTCGTAGTTGGTGAGGTCGTGTGTACAGTACTAACCCTTGTAGTTGGTGAGGTCAGAGAGTCTCCTGGTAGTCGTGCGTGTGTACAGTACTAACCCTTGTAGTTGGTGAGGTCAAAGAGAGTCTCCTGGTAGTCGTGCGTGTGTACAGTACTAACTCTTGTAGTTGGTGAGGTCAGAGAGTCTCCTGGTAGTGTGTGTGCGTGTGTACAGTACTAACCCTTGTAGTTGGTGAGGTCAGAAAGTCTCCTGGTAGTCGTGCGTGTGTACAGTACTAACCCTTGTAGTTGGTGAGGTAGAAGAGAGTCTCCTGGTAGTCGTGCGTGTGTACAGTACTAACCCTTGTAGTTGGTGAGGTCAGAGAGAGTCTCCTGGTAGTCTCCTGGTAGTCGTGCGTGTGTACAGTACTAACCCTTGTAGTTGGTGAGGTCAGAGAGTCTCCTGGTAGTCTCCTGGTAGTCGTGCGTGTGTACAGTACTAACCCTTGTAGTTGGTGAGGTCAGAGAGTCTCCTGGTAGTCGTGCGTGTGTACAGTACTAACCCTTGTAGTTGGTGAGGTCAGAGAGAGTCTCCTGGTAGTCGTGCGTGTGTACAGTACTAACCCTTGTAGTTGGTGAGGTCAAAGAGAGTCTCCTGGTAGTCGTGCGTGTGTACAGTACTAACCCTTGTAGTTGGTGAGGTCAGAGAGTCTCCTGGTAGTCGTGCGTGTGTACAGTACTAACCCTTGTAGTTGGTGAGGTCAAAGAGAGTCTCCTGGTAGTCGTGTGTGTACGTGTAGTACAGTACTAACTCTTGTAGTTGGTGAGGTCAGAGAGTCTCCTGGTAGTCGTGCGTGTGTACAGTACTAACCCTTGTAGTTGGTGAGGTCAAAGAGAGTCTCCTGGTAGTCGTGCGTGTGTACAGTACTAACCCTTGTAGTTCGTGAGGACAGAGAGAGTCTACTGGTAGTCGTGCTTGTGTACAGTACTAACTAACCTTGTAGTTGGTGAGGTCAGAGAGTCTCCTGGTAGTCGTGCGTGTGTACAGTACTAACCCTTGTAGTTGGTGAGGTCAGAGAGTCTCCTGGTAGTCGTGCGTGTGTACAGTACTAACCCTTGTAGTTGGTGAGGTCAAGAGAGTCTCCTGGTAGTCGTGCGTGTGTACAGTACTAACCCTTGTAGTTGGTGAGGTCAGAGAGTCTCCTGGTAGTCGTGCGTGTGTACAGTACTAACCCTTGTAGTTGGTGAGGTCAGAGAGTCTCCTGGTAGTCGTGCGTGTGTACAGTACTAACCCTTGTAGTTGGTGAGGTCAGAGAGTCTCCTGGTAGTCGTGCGTGTGTACAGTACTAACCCTTGTAGTTGGTGAGGTCAGAGAGTCTCCTGGTAGTCGTGCGTGTGTACAGTACTAACCCTTGTAGTTGGTGAGGTCAAAGAGAGTCTCCTGGTAGTCGTGCGTGTGTACAGTACTAACCCTTGTAGTTGGTGAGGTCAGAAAGTCTCCTGGTAGTCGTGCGTGTGTACAGTACTAACCCTTGTAGTTGGTGAGGTCAAAGAGAGTCTCCTGGTAGTCGTGCGTGTGTACAGTACTAACTCTTGTAGTTGGTGAGGTCAGAGAGTCTCCTGGTAGTCGTGCGTGTGTACAGTACTAACCCTTGTAGTTGGTGAGGTCAAAGAGAGTCTCCTGGTAGTCGTGCGTGTGTACAGTACTAACCCTTGTAGTTGGTGAGGTCAAAGAGAGTCTCCTGGTAGTCGTGCGTGTGTACAGTACTAACCCTTGTAGTTGGTGAGGTCAGAGAGTCTCCTGGTAGTCCTGTGTGTGTACAGTACTAACCCTTGTAGTTGGTGAGGTCAAAGAGAGTCTCCTGGTAGTCGTGTGTGTGTGTGTGTGTGTGTGTGTGTACAGTACTAACCCTTGTAGTTGGTGAGGTCAGAGAGTCTCCTGGTAGTCGTGCGTGTGTACAGTACTAACCCTTGTAGTTGGTGAGGTCAGAGAGTCTCCTGGTAGTCGTGAGGTCGTGTGTACAGTACTAACCCTTGTAGTTGGTGAGGTCAGAGAGTCTCCTGGTAGTCGTAGTTGGTGAGCGTGTGTACAGTACTAACCCTTGTAGTTGGTGAGGTCAAAGAGAGTCTCCTGGTAGTCGTGCGTGTGTACAGTACTAACCCTTGTAGTTGGTGAGGTCAGAGAGAGTCTCCTGGTAGTCGTGCGTGTGTACAGTACTAACCCTTGTAGTTGGTGAGGTCAGAGAGTCTCCTGGTAGTCGTGCGTGTGTACAGTACTAACCCTTGTAGTTGGTGAGGTCAGAGAGAGTCTCCTGGTAGTCGTGCGTGTGTACAGTACTAACCCTTGTAGTTGGTGAGGTCAAAGAGAGTCTCCTGGTAGTCGTGTGTGTGTGTGTGTGTGTACAGTACTAACCCTTGTAGTTGGTGAGGTCAGAGAGTCTCCTGGTAGTCGTGCGTGTGTACAGTACTAACCCTTGTAGTTGGTGAGGTCAGAGAGTCTCCTGGTAGTCGTGCGTGTGTACAGTACTAACCCTTGTAGTTGGTGAGGTCAGAGAGTCTCCTGGTAGTCGTGCGTGTGTACAGTACTAACCCTTGTAGTTGGTGAGGTCAGAAAGTCTCCTGGTAGTCGTGCGTGTGTACAGTACTAACCCTTGTAGTTGGTGAGGTCAAAGAGAGTCTCCTGGTAGTCGTGTGTGTGTGCGTGTGTACAGTACTAACCCTTGTAGTTGGTGAGGTCAAAGAGAGTCTCCTGGTAGTCGTGCGTGTGTACAGTACTAACCCTTGTAGTTGGTGAGGTCAAAGAGTCTCCTGGTAGTCGTGCGTGTGTACAGTACTAACCCTTGTAGTTGGTGAGGTCAAAGAGAGTCTCCTGGTAGTCGTTCGTGTGTACAGTACTAACCCTAGTAGTTGGTGAGGTCAAAGAGAGTCTCCTGGTAGTCGTTCGTGTGTACAGTACTAACCCTTGTAGTTGGTGAGGTCAAAGAGAGTCTCCTGGTAGTCGTTCGTGTGTACAGTACTAACCCTTGTAGTTGGTGAGGTCAGAGAGTCTCCTGGTAGTCGTGTGTGTGTACAGTACTAACCCTTGTAGTTGGTGAGGTCAAAGAGAGTCTCCTGATAGTCGTTCGTGTGTACAGTACTAACCCTTGTAGTTGGTGAGGTCAGAGAGTCTCCTGGTAGTCGTTCGTGTGTACAGTACTAACCCTTGTAGTTGGTGAGGTCAAAGAGAGTCTCCTGATAGTCGTTCGTGTGTACAGTACTAACCCTTGTAGTTGGTGAGGTCAAAGAGAGTCTCCTGGTAGTCGTTCGTGTGTACAGTACTAACCCTTGTAGTTGGTGAGGTCAAAGAGAGTCTCCTGGTAGTCGTGTGTGTGTGTGTGTGTACAGTACTAACCCTTGTAGTTGGTGAGGTCAGAGAGTCTCCTGGTAGTCGTGCGTGTGTACAGTACTAACCCTTGTAGTTGGTGAGGTCAAAGAGAGTCTCCTGGTAGTCGTTCGTGTGTACAGTACTAACCCTTGTAGTTGGTGAGGTCAGAGAGTCTCCTGGTAGTCGTGTGTGTGTGCGTGTGTACAGTACTAACCCTTGTAGTTGGTGAGGTCAGAGAGTCTCCTGGTAGACGTGCGTGTGTACAGTACTAACCCTTGTAGTTGGTGAGGTCAAAGAGAGTCTCCTGGTAGTCGTGCGTGTGTACAGTACTAACCCTTGTAATTGGTGAGGTCAGAGAGAGTCTCCTGGTAGTCGTGCGTGTGTACAGTACTAACCCTTGTAGTTGGTGAGGTCAAAGAGTCTCCTGGTAGTCGTGCGTGTGTACAGTACTAACCCTTGTAGTTGGTGAGGTCAGAGAGTCTCCTGGTAGTCGTGCGTGTGTACAGTACTAACCCTTGTAGTTGGTGAGGTCAGAGAGTCTCCTGGTAGACGTGCGTGTGTACAGTACTAACCCTTGTAGTTGGTGAGGTCAAAGAGAGTCTCCTGGTAGTCGTGTGTGTGTACAGTACTAACCCTTGTAGTTGGTGAGGTCAGAGAGTCTCCTGGTAGTCGTGCGTGTGTACAGTACTAACCCTTGTAGTTGGTGAGGTCAGAGAGTCTCCTGGTAGACGTGCGTGTGTACAGTACTAACCCTTGTAGTTGGTGAGGTCAGAGAGAGTCTCCTGGTAGTCGTGTGTGTGTACAGTACTAACCCTTGTAGTTGGTGAGGTCAGAGAGTCTCCTGGTAGTCGTGTGTGTGTGTGTGTGTACAGTACTAACCCTTGTAGTTGGTGAGGTCAGAGAGAGTCTCCTGGTACGTGAGGATGATGGTCTGGTACTGAGTGACTATCTGTCGTCGTAGGTTCTCCCAGCATGGTGACAACTCCCCCAGCTCCTCCAGCTCACAAACCCTGAACACACACACTTAAATTATATTTTATTAATGCACACTCAATTAACAAATCCCTGGACACGGTCACAAATGTGCATGTCGGTGTGTGTATATATATATATATATATATATATATGTGTGTGTGTGTGTGTGTGTGTGAATATATGTGTAGTAGTGTACCTGACAGCGTCCTCCTCCAGCAGTAGTTTGACATACTGTCTGGGGATGTTGAGAGACAACACACTTTCAGCCATCTGTTCTAGCACCCGCAGGTGGTGACCATCCGTGGTGGGGAAACGGTACATTCTGGACATGGTGCCTCCAAACACTGAGACACACACACACGAAAAATGCTCAACATCATCTAACACAATCTCTGAATCATTTATTTTGCTCCACAGTCGAGTAATAAATGATAAAGGCGCTGTATATTTGAAGGTCACATTTTGTCTCGGGGGGATTTAAAGTATAAGAGGAGCATGTGAAATACTATTTCCTTCCCAGAGGACAATAAGCCATTCCACTGTATACAGAGGTCTGTCCAGACACACACATCTGAGAGTGGTGAGTAAGAAAAGCAACAATCTCTCACTGAGCGTACGTACGGGTAATGACATTACTCAGTGAAACCAGCTAACATCCAGCCATGAGGGACGGATCGGATGGATGTCCAATCAAATCATTTAGAGCCGCAGAAATCATTTTTAGAACAGAATCACATTAGGTGAAATGTTACGGAAGATGATACCGAACTGCATTCGTCTCAGGTGACACTTGTGAATTATTGGCGCCTGTTTACAAAGCGTCTCAGTGGGGAGACAGGCTCTTCTACAGGGCTTTGGTAGAGGTGGTGCCAGTGGGCTGAGATAATGGGACAGACCCAGCTGTCCCTCCTACCTGATGTCAGCAGAGTGTCTTTGCATAAAGATGCATATTTGGCTCTGACACCCATGGATTCGGTCAGGCTCTCATCCACTGGAAGCACGGTCTGTGGCACACAGGGATAGAAGAGTCACACATGCAGGATGCACACACACACACACACACACAAAACCCTGGCCCCGGTCTCACAGGTGTCTGACATTTGGTGTCAGCGGTAGGGATCTGGCGAGAGTCTCGGAAGCTCACCCTGCCGTTGATGGTGTCTGGTAACCTGGCAACAGGCAGAGTCCTCTGATCCCTCTTCTCCTCTATCTGCCAGGCAATGATGGTGATGTTCCCCACATGCTTGTTCTCTGCAGATCTGTTCATCAATAACACACACCAATAGGGCTGTCAACGGCATCCCCCAGGAACACACAGTCTACAGTCAGCAACGATCAAACAGCAGAAAACTATGACAGACCCAAAACAATCTAGCTGAAAAATGTATAGGCTTCATATTTACATTACTATGGAGCCATACATTTAAGCATCCTTGTCTGTTATAAGACAATCATTTGGGTGCTAACATTTGTCCTATTTCACAAATGTACAAGAATATATTATACATGTGTGAATATCCCCCCTCACAGAGTGGGGTCACGGCCAGGGTCAGCCATTGATAACTAAAGAATGAAACAGGATTAGAGAGCGTTGGCAGTAAGCAGGACACACCTGATAACAGCAACCCTGGTACAATTAGGGTTAAGTGCCTTGCTCAAGGGCAGACAGATTTTGTTTTACCTTGCAGGCTTAGGTTACTGGCACAGCGCTCCAACCGCTAGGCTACCTGCCACCTTACTAAAGGCATGGCCTATTTTAGTTTATTTAACCAGGCAAGTCAGTTAAGAAGAAATTCTTATTTTACAATGACGGCCTACCCCGGCGGCGCCACCCTATGGGACTCCCAATCACGGCTTTTTGTGGTAGAGCCTGGATTCGAACCAGAGTGTCTGTAGTTACACCCCGAGCACTGAGATGCAGTGCCTTAGACCACGGTGCCACTCGGGAGCAATATGAATAAAATTATAATCATAATGACATACGAATCCTGTCTGAATCAAATACACCTGTCAGTTTCTCATACCTCAGGGTCAGGTGGAACCTGTGTCCCCCCCCTACCTCAGGGTCAGGTGTAACCTGTGTCTCCCCCTACCTGTGTCCCCCCCCTCAGGGTCAGGTGTAACCTGTGTCTCCCCCCCCTACCTCAGGGTCAGGTGGAACCTGTGTCTCCCCCCCTACCTCAGGGTCAGGTGTAACCTGTGCCTCCCCCTCCCCCCTACCTCAGGGACAGGTGTAACCTGTGTCTCCCCCCCCAGGTGTAACCCTGTGTCTCCCCCCTACCTCAGGGACAGGTGTAACCTGTGTCTCCCCCCAGGGTCAGGTGTAACCTGTGTCTCCCCCCCCCTACCTCAGGGTCAGGTGTAACCTGGGTCAGGTGTCTCATACCCTGTGTCTCAGGGTCAGGTGTAACCTGTGTCCCCCCCCTCACCTCCCCTACCTCAGGGTCAGGTGTAACCTGTGTCTCCCCCCCCCTACCAGGGTCAGGTGTCCTGTGTCCCCCCCCCTACCTCAGGGTCAGGTCAACCTGGTGTCTCCCCCAACCTGTGCCCTGTGTCCCCCCTCCCCAGGGTACCTCAGGGTCAGGTGTAACCTGTGTCTCCCCAGGTGTAACCCCCCCCCTACCTCAGGGTCAGGTGTAACCTGTGTCTCCCCCTCCCCAGGTGTACCTCAGGGTCAGGTGTAACCTGTGTCTCCCCCCCCCTACCTCAGGGTCAGGTGTAACCTGTGTCTCCCCCAGGGTCAGGTGTAACCTGTGTCAGGGTCAGGTGTAACCTGTGTGTCTCATACCTCAGGGTCAGGTGTAACTCAGGGTCAGGTGTAACCTGTGTCCCCCCCCCCTACCTCAGGGTCAGGTGTAACCTGTGTCCCCCCCCCTACCTCAGGGTCAGGTGTAACCTGTGTCTCCCCTCCCCCCTACCTCAGGGTCAGGTGTAACCTGTGTCCCCCCCTACCTCAGGGTCAGGTGTAACCTGTGTGTCTCATACCTCAGGGTCAGGTGTAACCTGTGTCTCCCCCCCTACCTCAGGGTCAGGTGTAACCTGTGTCTACCTCCAGGTGTAACCTGTGTCTCCCCCCTACCTCAGGGTCAGGTGTAACCTGTGTCTCCCCCCCTACCTCAGGGTCAGGTGTAACCTGTGTCTCCCCCCCCTACCTCAGGGGTCAGGTGTGTAACCTGTGTCTCCCCCCTACCTCAGGGTCAGGTGTAACCTGTGTCTCCCCCCCTACCTCAGGGTCAGGTGTAACCTGGGGTCTCCTGTGTCCCCCTACCTCAGGGTCAGGTGTAACCTGTGTCTCCCCCCCCTACCTCAGGGTCAGGTGTAACCTGTGTCTCCTACCTCAGGGTCAGGTGTAACCTGTGTCTCCCCCTACCTCAGGGTCAGGTGTAACCTGTGTCTCCCTACCTCAGGGTCAGGTGTAACCTGTGTCTCCCCCTCCCCAGGTACCTCAGGGTCAGGTGTAACCTGTGTCTCCCTCAGGGTCAGGTGTAACCTGTGTGTACCTCAGGGTCAGGTGTAACCTGTGTCTCCCCCCCCCCCCTACCTACCTCAGGGTCAGGTGTAACCTGTGTCTCCTACCTCAGGGTCAGGTGTAACCTGTGTCTCCTACCTCAGGGTCAGGTGTAACCTGTGTCTCCTACCTCAGGGTCAGGTGTAACCTGTGTCTCCCCCCTACCTCAGGGTCAGGTGTAACCTGTGTCTCCTACCTCAGGGTCAGGTGTAACCTGTGTCTCCCCTCCTACCTCAGGGTCAGGTGTAACCTGTGTCTCCCCTCCTACCTCAGGGTCAGGTGTAACCTGTGTCTCCCCTCCTACCTCAGGGTCAGGTGTAACCTGTGTCTCCTACCTCAGGGTCAGGTGTAACCTGTGTCTCCCCTACCTCAGGGTCAGGTGTAACCTGTGTCTCCCCTCCTACCTCAGGGTCAGGTGTAACCTGTGTCTCCCCTCCTACCTCAGGGTCAGGTGTAACCTGTGTCTCCTACCTCAGGGTCAGGTGTAACCTGTGTCTCATACCTCAGGGTCAGGTGTAACCTGTGTCTCCTACCTCAGGGTCAGGTGTAACCTGTGTCTCCTACCTCAGGGTCAGGTGTAACCTGTGTCTCCTACCTCAGGGTCAGGTGTAACCTGTGTCTCCTACCTCAGGGTCAGGTGTAACCTGTGTCTCATACCTCAGGGTCAGGTGTAACCTGTGGTTCTTCTCCTGCAGCAACTCCTTCACAGGAAACAGAGCTGAGCCTAATAAATACATCTAGGTCAGGAGAAAGAGAGAAAGCGAGAGAATAAAAAGAGAGATAGTGAGGGAGAGAGAACGAGGGAGGGAGTGAGCGAGAGAGATAGGATACAGACATCTAAGAAAACAACACTCCCAAGGTGGCTGGTGAGGGAAGGGAGGTGATGAAAGGAATGGGACTGACCTAGTAGTTTATTATCTGATGGGAGCAGGACATATTACTCTGTGTTTTAATGTCATCTTATCTAATATTCTACTCACCGTGCCCTGAGAGCGGTCCTTGACGTCGTACACAGACAGCTTGACCTGCGTCTGCTGGTTGATCAGAGAGTCCTGGAAGAAGGCTATGCTGCTCAGGAATATAGGGTTATTGGTGCCCTGTAGGGGGAAGCAATCCATCCATGAAGCTCTCATTGTTGCTTCATCTGAACTGTACATATACAGAAAGATATTAGTTAACTTCTTCGATATAGGGGGCGCTCTTTTAATTTTTGGATAAAAAAACGTTCCCGTTTTAAACAAGATATTTTGTCACGAAAAGATGTGCGACTATGCATATAATTGACAGCTTTGGAAAGAAAACACTCTGACGATTCCAAAACTGCAAAGATATTGTCTGTGAGTGCCCCAGAACTAATGCTACAGGCGAAACCAATATGAAATTTTGAATGCGCTGTGTTCCAATGTCTCCTTATATGGCTGTGAACACACCAGGAATGAGCCTACACTTTCTGTCGTTTCCCCAAGGTGTCTGCAGCATTGTGACGTATTTGTAGGCATATCATTGGAAGATTGACCATAAGAGACTACATTTACCAGGTGTCCGCTTGGGGTCCTCCGTCGAAATTATTGAGCAATCTCCAGCTGCGTCCACTTTTCCATTAGGTTCAGAGGAGAAAGGCAACTGCTACGAATTATTTATCATCGAATAGATATGTGAAAAACACCTTGAGGATTGATTCTAAACAATGTTTGCCATGTTTCTGACGATATTATTGAGTTAATTTGGAAAAAAAAGTTTGGCGTTGTAATGACTGAATTTTTGTTGTTTTTTTCTTAGCCAAACGTGATGAACAAAACGGAGCGATTTCTCCTACACAAATAATCTTTTTTGAAAAACTGAACATTTGCTATCTAACTGAGAGTCTCCTCATTGAAAACATCCGAAGTTCTTCAAAGGTAAATTATTTTATTTGAATGCTTTTCTTGTTTTTGTGAAAATGTTGCCTGCTGAATGCTAGGCTTAATGCTATGCTAGCTATCAATACTCTTACACAAATGCTTGTGTAGCTATGGTTGAAAAGCATATTTTGAAAATCTGAGATGACAGTGTTGTTAACAAAAGGCTAAGCTTGTGAGCCAATATATTTATTTCATTTGCGATTTTCATGAATAGTTAACGTTGCGTTATGCTAATGAGCTTGAGGCTATGATTACGCTCCCGGATACGGGATTGCTCGACGCTAGAGGTTAACAACATTCTAAAATCATGTTTTATTGTCACATACACCAGATAGGTGCAGTAGATTGTGTTGTTTTACAGGACGCAGTGGGACGACGGCAGTAGGGGGCAGAGGGACGACGGCCCCAGGGGGCACAGGGACGACGGCAGTAGGGGGCACAGGGACGGCGGCAGTAGGGGGCACAGGGACGGCGGCAGTAGGGGGCACAGGGACGGCGGCAGTAGGGGGCACAGGGACGGCGGCAGTAGGGGGCACAGGGACGATGGCAGTAGGGGGCACAGGGACGACGGCAGTAGGGGGCACAGGGACGACGGCAGTAGGATGATGGTCTGTCTCACCTCGATGATCTCAGTCTGGGTGTGTTTGGTCCAGAAGGCCTGGGGAGGGGTGGTACAGCTGACTGCCACAAAGCTGTTGGGTTTCCGCTCCAGAGCTGGAGTCACCAACTCATTACAGGCTGGGGAGGGAGGGACACAGCACGTTGGAACACATGGAACAAGAAAGGAAAGAAATTCCTTTAGAAGTTAATTTACTGTACTCACCCACACTGAACTCTAGAACAGGCTCATCTGGATCCTGGCTGTTCCCTACAAAACAGCAAAGTAGCATTAACTCATACAAGTCATTTTCCACTAATTCAGTTGGCAGAAATGAAAGGACAAGAGTGATAAACATGTCAGTGTACCTTGATATACAGACTGGATCAACAGGATGTGTACAATGCAGGAAGTCATTCCATTACCAATTGTTCATCACATGGTCTCTCATATTGTTTGTTTCCTTGATATAGTCTGTGTCCAACACACAACCCTTTCCCATTCTCACCTGCGAGTGCCAGGCCGATCATCTCAGAGGAGAGGTCAAAGGTGTTGGCCCGGTACACTGACCAGGGTCTCTGGTGGCGGGGGCTACGCTCTCTAGCCTCCGACATCCTGATCCTGCTGGCCTTCTCCCAGGGGGAGGAGAGGCACACACCCTTGGTGAGAACAAACACCCTTGTACTGAGCCACCCACGACCCCGCCTGGGCCTTCCTCTACGAGCTGAGAGAAGGAGGGAGAGATAGGGAGAAAGAGGGACAATGATAAACATAAGGGACCTCACCAATTATATATCCATTCACATCTCCACTCTGACCAGTGTTTCTCTCTCTCCTTTCCCTCTCTGTACCTCCCCTTCATCTTCTCCGCTCACATTTCACTTTTGGTGCAGGAGCACTGCAGGCTGTGGAGGTGGCTGGACTCCCAGAGGAGAGGCTAGTCCACATAGAAAGAGAGAGGGATGGACGGAAATATATATAGAGAGACAGGGATGGAGGGACATCGACAGAGAGAGCAGCACGTGTCTGAACATGCAGTTAGACATCATTACTCTGCTTCAGCAGCATCCATCTCTGCTGCACAATCTGCTCTCAACCGCATCTGACAAATTAGATTATTTGTGTGTGTGTGTGTGTGTGTGTGTGTGTGTGTGCGCACACGAGTCCGTCTGTCCCTCAGTGTGGGTCTATATGTGTACTCAAGTTTGTCGAGCAAGGCTTTTGTCCATGGAGTCCTAAATTCATAGATTTCAGAGTTTTGATACAGTGGATGCATGGTCTTTGTTTGGGCACAAAGTGTACAACATGAAGTAAACACAGACTGTCCTTTAGCCTGCCAGCAGACAGGAACCAGCTCTGAATACAACTATGTTATTCGTCCTGTTTACACAATGGTCTCCCATTATTTCAAAACTGTTGCTTACAATTTCAAGGGGCACTTTATCACATTAATTCAGAGAGAAGCCGCGATAGAGTAGGTGTCAAATCGCCATATTTCAACCCTCGAGTCATCAGTTAATTGATAGAAAAGAGGAACTGAGAGTTATAAAACGTATCATCTTAAATATTGGCAGCATACAGTGCCTTCAGAAAGTATTCAGACCCCTCTACTTTTCCCACATTGTTATGCAACATCCTTATTCTAAAATGTGTACAATATTTTAGTCCCCTCATCAATCTACACACAATACCCCATAATGAAAAAGTGAAAAGGTTTTGATTTTTCTCAAATATATATATATATATATTTGGAAAAGGCACACACCTGTCTATATAAGGTCCCACAGTTGACCGTGCATGTCAGAGCAAAAACCAAGCCAAGAGGTTTAAGGAATTGTCCATAGAGCTCAGAGACAGGATTGTGTCGAGGCACAGATCTGGGGAAGGGTACCAAAACATTTCTGTAACATTGAAGGTCCCAAAGAACCCAGTGGCCTCCATCATTGTTAAATGGAAGAAGTTTGGAACCGCCAAGACTCTTCCTAGAGCAGGCCGCCGGGCCAAACTGAGAAATCGGGGGAGAAGGGCCTTGTTCAGGGAGGTGACAAAGAACCCTATTTGTCACTCTTACAGAGCTCCACAGTTACTCTGTGGAGATGGGAGAACCTTCCAGAAGGACAACCATCTCTGCAGCACTCCTCCTAATCAGGCCTTTATGGTAGAGTGGCCAGACGGAAGACAATCCTCAGTAAAAAAGGCACATGACAGCCTGCTTGGAGTTTGCCAAAAGGCACCTAAAGGAATCTCAGACCATGAGAAACAAGATTCTCTGTTCTGATGAAATTGATTGAGCTCTTAGGCCTGAAAGCTAAGCATCACATCTGGAGGAAACCTGGCACCATCCCTACAGTGAAGCATGGTGGTGCTGCATCATGCTGTGGGGATGTTCTTCAGCGGCAGGGACTGGGAGACTAGTCAGGATAGAGGGAAAGATGAACGGAGCAAAGTACTGAGATATCCTTGATGAAAACCTGCTCCAGAGAGTTCAGGACCTCAGACTGGGGCGAAGGTTCAACTTCCAACAGGACCATGACCCTAAGCACAGTTAAGACAACGCAGGATTGGCTTTGAGTCCTTGAGTGGCCCAGCCAGAGCCCGGACTTGAACATCTCTGGAAAGACCTGAGAATAGCTGTGCAGCGAATGCACTGTATAAGCTGGCATCAACTGAAGGGTCTGAATGGGCATAAATGGAGCAACAGGTGCCCTTCACAGAAAATAACAATGAGTGGTGACAGATGTTTTTCCTTAATGTTGAACTGACACTATCATATCAGTGGTGCCTATTCCAAATATAGAGCGCATTTCTGCTCTCACTCCTCATCACAAAACCATCCAATGTCCCTCCCACTCCTCATCCTCTCCCCAAACCTCCCCCTCAGGGGACAAAGTTCATCCAGGGAAGGCCCTCAGCCATTGGCCAGTTAGCCCAGGAACCAGGCCTCTCCTCAAACAGGAACAATTAGCCCATTTACAATGAGGCTGGAGGCTGTGGGTAATAGACCAGCACTGGTCTACTTAACAGCTTCAATAGAGATCCACACTCTATTTCTGTCACTGCTAACAGCTGGAGTATAGTAGCTAGCAACAGCCCACAGCACCAGGGCTAGAACACCTCAGAGAGACTGGGTCAGGCAAGGAGGAAAAGGTCAGAGCTGCTTGCTTTCACATACGTCTATTGACAATACCCAGCTTAGTCAAGATGATCAACACTGCTTGGATGTACCGTATAAACAAAACCACTTATCAAGGTTCCGTTGAACGCTTTGTTCCTCTGTGATACCACAGGTCCACTTCTGTGTTAAATGACAAGTGTTGGGCTGATATGTAGGGCATCCTTTATGCAGAGAGCCTTTCAAGCGTTCATGTGGACTATCCCAGAGATTCAGCTGTGGTGAGATAATACAAACAGCAGGATGTTTTTCTAGGGATTCTGATGGAATCACTCCATCTACTCCCGACTGTCTCCATGGTAACAACAGTGCACTCTTCAAAGTATCACTCTGGGCCTTGCTCAATGAAACACACTAACCAGGTTTCCTAAAGAAAAAGGTTTGCTTATTTAGTTGGACTGTAAGGACATAGACATGGCAGAAGGGTTAGTCATCAGCTTGACTGGAAGGCACATTACTGTGTGTTATGATGATGAGTAGGAGCAGAAGGATGAGGACATCCTGCTAGCTTAATGATGTCTGCTCTGATCAAGTAGGTAAACTTCCCCTGCAGGTCAGTGTTTCTCCTAGGTTGCATCAAGGACATCCTGCTAGCGTAATGATGTCTGCTCTGATCAAGTAGGTAAACTTCCCCTGCAGGTCAGTGTTTCTCCTAGGTTGCATCAAGGTCATCCTGCTAGCTTAATGATGTCTGCTCTGATCAAGTAGGTAAACTTCCCCTGCAGGTCAGTGTTTCTCCTAGGTTGCATCAAGGACATCCTGCTAGCTTAATGATGTCTGCTCTGATCAAGTGTTTCTCTTAGGTCAAATCCTCCCCTGATCAAGTGCAGGTCAGTGTTTCTCCTAGGTTGCATCAAGGTCATCCTGCTAGCTTAATGATGTCTGCTCTGATCAAGTAGGTAAACTTCCCCTGCAGGTCAGTGTTTGTCCTAGGTTGCATCAAGGTCATCCTGCTAGCGTAATGATGTCTGCTCTGATCAAGTAGGTCAACTTCCCCTGCAGGTCAGTGTTTCTCCTAGGTTGCATCAAGGTCATCCTGCTAGCTTAATGATGTCTGCTCTGATCAAGTAGGTAAACTTCCCCTGCAGGTCAGTGTTTCTCCTAGGTTGCATCAAGGACATCCTGCTAGCGTAATGATGTCTGCTCTGATCAAGTAGGTAAACTTCCCCTGCAGGTCAGTGTTTCTCCTAGGTTACATCAAGGTCATCCTGCTAGCGTAATGATGTCTGCTCTGATCAAGTAGGTAAACTTCCCCTGCAGGCCAGTGTTTGTCCTAGGTTACATCAAAAGAAAGGAAGGGAACTAAATACCCAGACTGCATAGACCAAAATATTTGAGGCTGTGTTTAGGCAGGGGTGTGCAACAGAGCTAGGGAAGGGGGGGGGGGGTCCCGCCTATGCATTCATAGGGGAAACCCTGTCATAGAACCACACATCAGAATGCTGTCAGTTGGGAATCATTCCACAGAGGCTGGGCTGGGGGCCTTCCTGGCAGGAGTACAAGGTGCCGGAGGCCTGTCTTGTCTAATCAGGCAGAAATGCTGGAGGAGAGCCCATCGATAGCTAGCGGATGCTGCTGGTGGTGAAAAGCTCAGCAGATACAGGTCTGGTTAGCACACTCATCACAGATCCTCTTCTGCCCTGCCAGAGCACATGTGGCTCTGGTCAAATAAAGTGCACTATATTAGGCAATAGGGTGCACTTCAGGGAATGAATACAAATGTCTTGTATGTGCTCTCTGTACAATGGATCAACATAGATTTAATTCATGGTCAGGTTCTTTGGCTACTATCTACAACTGTTCTGTAATTGCCTGGGAATATGGGCCACATTTGTAAGAGCCAAATGGTAGCAGACGGTGGTAGGCCTGATCACCTACAATGGTGCCAGGATCGTGGACTACAGGAAAGGGAGGGCCAAGCACACCCCCATCCACATCAACAGGGCTGTAAATATTAGCGGGTTGAGAATCAAGTTCCTCTGTGTCCACATCACTAAGGAAGTAACATGGTCCCTTCTTGACTGTGTTGTGTTGTCGTCCTCACACACCCTCTTCCCCCTCAGGAGGCTGAAAAGATTTGACATGGGCCCTCAGATCCTCAAAAGGTTCTACGCTACTGCCTGAAATCAGATTTCTCCCGGTTTACTCCCTCTTCTTCCCAGCAGACTACACTCCTGCTAATTCCACCGTTAATGAGCCTAATTCAGCCGTGTGACTCAATGACTCCAACAGGATTACCAGCCAAGCGACAAGATCATTCTTTAATTTGTCTTGAATCTAAAAACCTCAGCTTGCCTTGGATGTGAAAGCCCCTCAAGGCTCTGAGTTTCTTCCCACTCTGTGCTGGTTTCAGGAACCTCCCTCCAGAACTCCCCTGGGTAGGATTGACACTATCACACGGAGGGGTCTTGTCCAACCACAGGATGTGTTTGTATCAAGGGTTTCTCTGCTCTCAGTCTCAGACATTCTCCAAGCCTGAGAAGGGCAGTGTGGAGGAGAGCTCAGTCCTGTTGCCCTTAAAAGGCAAAAAACTGTTTCTGTGTTGACTGACTGCCAAGGTTCTGACTGTCCAGGCCAGGCATCACACACACGACGACGAGCTAAAAGCATACCGTCTCAGAGTTTCCTCAGATCTGGACTTCCCATCTCTGCCTTATCAAACACACCTATACAGAAGGCAGGATAACGGCTCTCCCTCCATGTCACTAGTTTCCATCTTACTGTCGTCCTCCTGCACTCCCAGCCCACATTAGTTATTTCTATAGCCCCGGCCTTGTCTAAACAGACTTCAACTCTGCACCACACCAGTATCTGTGTCATAATGACTATGGAGAAGGTAAACACTGCTGGAGAGCAAACAGAGTACATTCATAAAATAAAATCTCTTTTGACACTAACAGTGCTTATTTTATCTGTCTAAATGAGGTGCTGTGAGTAAGCCCTGTATCAGGGTCAAATAGCACTGGATTCATCATAGTCTCTATCGAGTCTCAAAAATCTTAGACTTCCCTGCCATTTTCATTTCCTGAATAAATATCCAATCTTACATATTCTTCACCTTCATTTACATGATGTAGAGTAGTTAGAGCTGCCCTCCAGACTAGACTAGCTACCTCGTTCCTACAGTAGTTGGTGTTGCCCTCCAGACTAGAGGTCGACCGATTAAATCGGAATGGCCGATTAAATTAGGGCCGATTTCAAGTTTTCATAACAAATCGGTAATCGGCATTTTTGGACGCCGATTATGACCGATTACATTGCACTCCATGAGGAGACTGCATGGCAGGCTGACTACCGGTTACGCGAGTGCAGCAAGGAGCCAAGGTAGGTTGCTATCTAGCATTAAACTCATCTTATAAAAAACAATCTTAACATAAATCACTAGTTAACCTAGTAATATCATCAACCATGTGTAGTTAACTAGCTTGTCCTGCATTGCATATAATTGACGCGGTGCCTGTTAATTTATCATCGAATCACAGCCTACTTCAAAACGGGTGATGATTTAACAAGTGCATTCGCGAAAAAAGCCTAACCATAAACATCAATGCCTTTCTTAAAATCAATACACAAGTATATTTTTAAACCTTCATATTTAATTAATATTGCCTGCTAACATGAATTTCTTTTAATTAGGATAATTGTGTCACTTCTCTTGTGTTCTGTGCAAGCAGAGGGTATATGCAGCAGTTTGGGCTGCCTGGCTCGTCGCGAATTGTGTGAAGACCATTTCTTCCTAACAAAACTCGGATTTGCCAGACTTTTACATAATTGACATTATGTTGACATTGAAGGATGTGCAATGTAACAGCAATATTTTGACTTAAGGATGCCACCCGTTAGATAAAATACGGAACGGTTCCATATTTCACTCAAAGAATCAACGTTCTGTTTTCGAAATGATAGTTTCCGGATTTGACCATATTAATGACCTAAGGCTCGTATTTGTGTTCATTATAATTAAGCCTATGATTTGATATTTGATAGAGCAGTCTGACTGAGCGGTGGTAGGCACCAGCAGGCTCGTAAGCATTCATTCAAACAGCACTTTCCTGCATTTGCCAGCAGCTCGTCGCTGCGCTTCAAGCATTGTGCTGTTTATGAGTTCAAGTCTATCAACTCCTGAGATTAGGCTGGCAATACTATAGTGACTATAAGAACATCCAATAGTCAAAGGTATATGAAGTACAAATGGTATAGAGAGAAATAGTCCTATAATTCCTACAACTTCTTACCTGGGAATATTGAAGACTCATGTTAAAAGGAACCACCAGCTTTCATATGTTCCCATGTTCTGAGCAAGGAACTGAAACTTTAACTTTATTACATGGAACATATTGCACTTTTACGTTCTACTCCAACACTTTGTTTTTGCATTATTTAAACCAAATTGTACATGTTTCATTATTTGAGACAAAATTTATTTTATTTATGTATTATATTAAGTTAAAATAAAGTGTTCATTCAGTATTGTTGTAATTGTCATTATTACAAATATATATATAAAAATAGGCCGATTAAACCGGCATCGGCGTTGAAAAATCATAGTCGGTCGACCTCTACTCCAGACTAGACTGGCTGCCTAGTTCCTACAGCAGTGAGAGCAGCGCTCCAGACAAGCTGCCTAGTTCCTACAGCAGTGAGAGCAGCCCTCCAGACAAGCTGCCTAGTTCCTTCAGCAGTGAGAGCAGCCCTCCAGACAAGCTGCCTAGTTCCTACAGCAGTGAGAGCAGCCCTCCAAACAAGCTGCCTAGTTCCTACAGCAGTGAGAGCAGCCCTCCAGACAAGCTGCCTAGTTCCTACAGCAGTGAGAGCAGCCCTCCAGACAAGCTGCCTAGTTCCTACAGCAGTGAGAGCAGCCCTCCAGACAAGCTGCCTAGTTCCTACAGCAGTGAGAGCAGCCCTCCAGACAAGCTGCCTAGTTCCTACAGCAGTGAGAGCAGCCCTCCAGACAAGCTGCCTAGTTCCTACAGCAGTGAGAGCAGCCCTCCAGACAAGCTGCCTAGTTCCTACAGCAGTGAGAGCAGCCCTCCAGACAAGCTGCCTAATTCCTACAGCAGTGAGAGCAGCCCTCCAGACAAGCTGCCTAGTTCCTACAGCAGTGAGAGCAGCCCTCCAGACAAGCTGCCTAGTTCCTACAGCAGTGAGAGCAGCCCTCCAGACAAGCTGCCTAGTTTCTACAGTAGGCTCCGTCTGCCTTACTTACAAATCAAGGCCTTGTTCATGTCAGGGAGAGGGAGGGACTGACGTGAGGAGACTGTTCAACAGCTCAGGGTGTACATGCCCCTCCCCCCTTCCATCTCTCTCGCTCTAATCACCAGCCTTCTCTCAGGGTCATGTTAGGATGCCACATCCCAACAGCATCCTCATATACACCATAACAAAGTGCCTGAGATGTGTGCAGGTGTACTTACTGTTAGTGGGGAAGTCAGAGAGTTGCAGGTAGCCTTGTGGTTAAGAGTGTTGGGCCAGTAACTGAAAGATTGCAAATTCAAGTCCCTGAATCAGGCAAAGTGGAAAAATGTACTGTTCTGCCCTCGAACAAGGCAGTTAAACAACAACTGCTCCCCGGGCAACTCGATTAAGTCAGCAGCCCCCCCGCACCTCTCCGAGTCAGAGGTTGGATTAAATGCAGAATTAACATTTGGGTTGAATGCATTCAGTTGTGCAACTGACTAGGTATCCCCTTTCCTTTCCCAGAGGGAGGGGAACCCAGCTGATCCAGTCAGAGAGGAGCAACAGACTGGATCTGACCAGAGGAAGAGACAACATGTCAGAAAAACTAAAAAGGATATTTCAGTATTTGCTCCACTTCCCCTAGCTGTATATAGCAGAGTATACAACAGAGTAGCTATGATCTGTATCTGTGCATTGGGTTTGACAGTGACCGAGGCTACAGGACTGCCAAGTCACAGTCAGAGGTAGTGAGGCGTGCAACAACACATGATGGCAACCAGAAGAGGAGACATTCACAATTTAACCTTCACATCTGATATTCTATCTCTGCCATGGCCTAGCCCCAAACACCACTCACTTTTTGAAGGTGTGTGTGTGTGCCTGCCAGTGTGCACGTATGTGTGTGTGTGTGTGCTAGTTTGAAGATCTACTGAGGCATTGCAGTGTGTGCTTCCATCTATTTCAGAAGCAGTCCTGCATATACTCAATCCAGATGGTCCCTGCATCATCAGTCAGAGACACTGATCAATGGACTGGCGCCGCCAGACCACCCTCTCCACACACACGTTTTTTTGTCACGGTGTGTGTTAGGGCTGTCCCCCCAAAACTAAAAAAAATCTTGGTCGACCGAAAGTCATCTGTTCTTTCAACCAATTGAATAACATCTTCATATCTCAAAATCATTGTCATGTGGTTAATCAAAATTCTATGCAAATCTAAATGAAAAGCCTAAAAAGTTACTTCTATTGCCAACTATGTAAAAACAGCCTACATTAAGCCAACAAATAAAAACATTGCAGCCTGCAGGTAGAAAACATCCTGATAAAAAAAGATCCTATAAATCACATTGGCTACAACGTCTGCAACGAACATGAAACAAACATTGTATCAACTAGTAACTTGGGTCTAGCCTGAAGCTTGCACTGCTAGAAACATTGTATGTAGTATTATGGGCCAGAGTTTCCCCAACCAGTGAGCTCAGGACAGACACAGCTGTAGGCTACCTGTGCAAGGGGTAAGACGCAGGACTTGGGCAAAAGCTCACCGAAGCGGAGTACCGGCACCTCAAATGGACTACTGCTTGAGCTCCTGTTCCTCTTATAGAATATTATCTCTAAAGTATTGTGGAGCTCCTGTTCCTCTTATAGAATATTATCTCTAAAGTATTGTGGAGCTCCTGTTCCTCTTATAGAATATTATCTCAACAGTATTGTGGAGCTCCTGCATCTAAATATGAACAGTACCAGAACCCAAAATGAGTTACTGAACATATTTCAGTCCAAGTCATGCACTGATAAGAAGTAGTCAGGTCTATTTCATGACGTTCCCACTGGATCAGAGCATGACATTTTTCCCTTTCACGCTGAGCGGTTACCAAAAGGGAGAGAGATGGAAAGTATTATTCAATTACATTGAGGAACGATTGTAATTCTCAATGAATGTAAAAACAGACTTTGTTTGCTTTCTGTTTGAGGTGAAGTAAACATTACTTTGAGAAGCTCCACAGCTCATTAGTGGTGGTGCGTTAAGCCAATCAGAAATACAAATCAGATCCCCAAATGGGCACATTTATATGCCTACATTTGGGTGCAGGCCAGGTAGCCTATAGGCCTACTTCTATGCGTATGTGTCCTTACTCAACATTGACAGGAGCACTCCAAACAACAGACAATGACTAAATTGACAAAACTCTTAAGCTTAGCATAAGTTGTCCACTCCGACAATGATAACGGGAAGACTGGCATAATATTGAATGCATTAACATAAAGTAACATCGTAGATTAGAAATTATAGAAATTAACAGTAAATGTCTTACTGGTGATATATGTAATGGGGAATTGATATACACTAACAAAACACAAACATTTCACACAATGAAGTTATGAAACAATGAATGTGCATAATTTGGCAGGAGAGAGCACATTCTGGAGAGAGAAGTGCATTGTGCATCTGGGCACATGGTCAAATCCACCGTCTGCATTGGCCATGCAGCACTTACGGTGATACGGCCTCAGCAGAAGTCAGGGCATTCATACTTCTTGCGCGTCGGGGAGCAGTGCAGAGCTATTGTCAAGGAAGTGAGTTTGTTTTCTACAGGATGTACCGCCTCCACCTACCGTCACCCAATCATGTCAATGCGGATCTATACAGAGCACGCCGCGCATTGTTAAAACATTTGGGAGGTGTATGGCGATGCGGTACGGAGCTCGATTAGGCCTGCTCGACTCAAACAATCTTGTTCGACCAACAGCCTAACGACCAAACAATCAACAAATTGGG
This sequence comes from Oncorhynchus masou masou, assembly GCF_036934945.1. Classification (NCBI taxonomy): domain Eukaryota; kingdom Metazoa; phylum Chordata; class Actinopteri; order Salmoniformes; family Salmonidae; genus Oncorhynchus; species Oncorhynchus masou. The sequence goes on along the minus strand of NC_088217.1, from coordinate 78,832,242 downwards.
GTTAGCCCTAGTGTGTGTGTGTGTGTGTGTGTGTGTGTCAGTTAAAACATGTAGGGAGATGGAAGATGCTAATTTTCACAGTCCATGTGACTCATTCTATACGTGTAACTAATAGTGCTTCAAGCCTAAAACACAGGAGTAACATTTCAAAACAACTGCTTGTCATCTTCCATCATATACTGTGCACTCTGCTAGACAGACGCCATCACTTTGGTACGGACAACGCCCTGAAAGCAGCTACTGTACTTTGACAAATCAATCTAGTGCATGTGATGATATAGGCCTACAATATGCAGTAGCATCATTAGTATACCGGTGAGAGTCAGCACTGTCTGCAACCATATGGAGCCACAACCAGCTAGCAGGCTGATTGGTTAACTATCCTGATGACATAGCCAGTGAGGAGAGCGACACATGTCCTCTGGTCTGATGAAACAAAAATAGAACTGTTTGGCCATAATGACCATCGTTATGTTCATAGGAAAAAAGGGGAGGCTTGCAAGCCAAACACCACCATCCCAACCGTGAAGCACGGGGGTGGCAGCATCATGTTGTGGGGGTGCTGGGTCTTCCAAAATGGGTCTTCCAAATGGACAATGACCCCAAGCACACTTCCAAAGTTGTGGAAAAATAACTTAAGGACATCAAAGTAAAGGTATTGGAGTGGCTATCACAAAGCCCTGACCTCAATCCTATAGAACATTTGTGGGCAGAACTGAGAACGCATGTGCGAGCAAGGAGGCCTACAAACCTGACTCAGTTACACAAGCTCGGTCAGGAGGGATGGGCCAAAATTCACCTTATTGCGGGAAGCTTTTGGAAGGCTACCCAAAACATTTGACCCAAGTTAACCATTTGAAAAGGTAATGCTACCAAATACTAAACTTCTGACCCACTGCGAATGTGCCGAAAAAAATAAAAGCTGAATTAAATCATTCTACCATTTCACATTTTTTAAATAAATTGGTGATCCCAACTGACCTAAGACAGGGAATTTTTATTAGGATTAAATGTCAGGAATTGTGAAAAACTGAGTTTAAATGTATTTGGCTAAGGTGTATGTAAACTTCGACTTCAACTGTATGTGAGAATGCTGTTCATTGACTAAAGCTCAGCATTCAACACCATAGTGCCCACAAAGCTCATCACTAAGCTACGGACCCTGTGACTAAGCACCTCCCTCTGCAACTGGATCCTGGACTTCCTGACGGGCTGCCCCAGGTGGTAAGGGTAGGCAACAACACATCTGGCACGCTGATCCTCAACACTGGGGCCCCTCAGGGGTGCGTGCTTAGCCCCCTTCCTCTACTTCCTGTTCTCTCACGACTGCGTGGCCAAGCATGACTCCTACACCACCATTAGGTTTGCTGACGACAACAGTGGTAGGCCTGATCATCGATGAGACAGCCTATAGGGAGGTCAGAGACCTGGCAATGTGATGCCAGAACAACAACCTCTCCCTCAATGTGAGCTAGACAAAGGAGCTGATTGTGGACTACAGGAAAAGGAGGACCAAACAGGCTGCATTATCAACGGGGCTGTAGTGGAGCGGGTCGAGAGTTTCAAGTTCCTTGGTGTCCACATCACCAAGGAACTATTATGGTCCAAACACACCAAGACAGTTGTGAAGAGGCCACGACAAAACCTTTTCCCCCTCAGGAGACTGAAAATATTTGGCATGGGTCTCGATATCCTCAAAAAGTTCTACAGCTGCACCATCGAGAGCATCCTGACCAGTTGCATAACCGCCTGGCATGGAAACTGCTCGGCATCTGATCATTCGTACGGCGCTACTAAGGGTAGTGCATACAGCCCAGTAAAAAAAACATTTCATCCATTTTAGAATAAGGCTGTAACATAACAAAATGTCAAGAAAAAGTATGTTGTATACTTTGGAATTACCTGGACTTCTGTATAAATTAGTCAAAATTTGATCTGTTCTTCATCTAAATCACAACAATAGACAAACAGTCTGCTTAATCTAATAACACAATTATACATTTTTATGTCTTTATTGAACACATCGTGTTAACATTCACAGTGCAGGGTGGGAAAAGTATGTGAACCCTTGGATTTAATAACTGGCTGATCCTATTTTAGCAGCAATAACCTCAACCAGTTGCGGATCAGACCTGCACAAAGGTAGGGAGGAATTTTACAAAACTGTTTCAGTTCAGCAATATTCTTGAGGATGTCTGGTGTGAACCACTCAAGGTCATGCCACAGCATCTCAATTAGGTTGAGGTCAGGACTCTGACTAGGCCACTCCAGAAGGCGTATTTTCTTCTGTTCAAGCCGCTCTGTTGTTGATTTACTTCATTGTTCTACTGCATCTCCCAACTTCTGTTGAGCTTCAACTGGCAGACAGCCTTACATTCTCCTGCAAAATGGGAATCCATTTTTCCGTCAATGATAGCAAGCTGTCCAGGCCCTGAGGCAGAAAAGCAGCCCAAACCATAATGCTCCCTCCACCATGCTTTACAGTTGGGGTGAGGTTGATGTTGGTGTGCTGTGCCTTTCTTTCTACACATGGTGATGCATGTTCCTTCCAAACAACTCAACTTTAGTTAAATCTATCCACAGAATAGCTGTGGAACATCCAGGTGCTCTTTTGCGAACTTCAGACATGCAGCAATGTTTTTTTGGACAGCAGCGGCTTCTGCCATGGTGTCCTCCCATGAACACCATTCTTGTTTATTGTTTTACCTATTGTAGACTCATCAGAGATGTTAGCATTTTCCAGAGATTTCTGTAAGTTTTTAGCTGACACTCTAGGATTCTTCTTAACCTCATTGAGCATTCTGTGCTGTGCTCTTGCAGTCATCTTTGCAGTACGGCCACTCCTAGGGAGAGTAGCAACAGTGCTGAACTTTCTCCATTTATAGACAATTTGTCTTATCGTGGACTAATGAACATCAAGGCTTTTAGAGATAATTTTGTAACCCTTTCCAGCTTTATGCAAGTCAACAATACTTAATCTTAGGTTGTCTGAGATCTCTTTTGTTCGAGGCATGGTTCACATCAGGCAATGCTTCATGTTAGTAGCATGAGTTTTTTTTAATATTGCAGGGTAGCTCTAACTAGAGGTCGACCGATTATGATTTTTCAATGCCGATACCAATTATTGGAGGACCCAAAAAAAGCCGATACATTAACATTATTATTATTATTTTTAAATCGTCCGATTTAATTGGTATTTGTAATAATGACAATTACAACAACACTGAATGAACACTTATTTTAACTTAATATCATTAAATCAATTTAGGCTCAAATAAAATGAAACATGTTCAATTTGGTTTAAATAATGCTAAAACAAAGTGTTGGAGAAGAAAGTAAAAGTGCAATGTGTGCCACATAAAAAAGCTAACATTTAAGTTCATTGCTCAGAACATGAGAACATATGAAAGCTGGTGGTTCCTTTTAACATGAGTCTTCAATATTCCCAGGTAAGAAGTTTTAGGTTGTAGTTATTATAGGACAATTTCTCTCGATACGATTTGTATTTCATATATCTTTGACTATTGGATGTTCTTATAGGGACTTTAGTATTGCCAGTGTAACAGTATAGCTTCCGTCCCTCTCCTCACCCCTACCTGAGCTCGAACCAGGAACCTCGAAGCAGCGTTACCCATCGCTCCACAAAAGCCGCGGCCCTTGCAGAGCAAGGAGAACAACCACTCCAAGTCTCAGAGCGGGTGACGTTTGAAACACTATTAGCGAGCACCCTGCTAACTCGAAAGTGCTGTTTGACTGAATGCTTACGAGCCTGCTGTTGCCTACCATCACTCAGTCAGACTGCTCTATCAAATCATAAACATAATATCACACAGAAATACAATCTGGAAACTATCATCTCAAAAACAAGACGTTTATTCTTTCAGTGAAATACTGAACCATTCCGTATTTTATCTAACGGATTTATTTTATTTTTTATTTATTTCACCTTTATTTAACCAGGTAGGCTAGTTGAGAACAAGTTCTCATTTGCAACTGCGACCTGGCCAAGATAAAGCATAGCAGTGTGAACAGACAACACAGAGTTACACATGGAGTAAACAATTAACAAGTCAATAACACAGTAGAAAAAAAGGGGAGTCTATATACATTGTGTGCAAAAGGCATGAGGAGGTAGGCGAATAATTACAATTTTGCAGATTAACACTGGAGTGATAAATGATCAGATGGTCATGTACAGGTAGAGAAATTGGTGTGCAAAAGAGCAGAAAAGTAAATAAATTAAAACAGTATGGGGATGAGGCAGGTGAAAATGGGTGGGCTATTTACCAATAGACTATGTACAGCTGCAGCGATCGGTTAGCTGCTCAGATAGCAGATGTTTGAAGTTGGTGAGGGAGATAAGTCTCCAACTTCAGGGATTTTTGCAATTCGATCCAGTCACAGGCAGCAGAGTACTGGAACGAAAGGCGGCCAAATGAGGTGTTGGCTTTAGGGATGATCAGTGAGATACACCTGCTGGAGCGCGTGCTACGGATGGGTGTTGCCATCGTGACCAGTGAACTGAGATAAGGCGGAGCTTTACCTAGCATGGACTTGTAGATGACCTGGAGCCAGTGGGTCTGGCGACGAATATGTAGCGAGGGCCAGCCGACTAGAGCATACAAGTCGCAGTGGTGGGTGGTATAAGGTGCTTTTGTGACAAAACGGATGGCACTGTGATAAACTGCATCCAGTTTGCTGAGTAAAGTGTTGGAAGCAATTTTGTAGATGACATCGCCAAAGTCGAGGATCGGTAGGATAGTCAGTTTTACTCGGGTAAGTTAGGCGGCGTGAGTGAAGGAGGCTTTGTTGCGGAATAGAAAGCCGACTCTTGATTCGATTTTCGATTGGAGATGTTTGATATGAGTCTGGAAGGAGAGTTTACAGTCGAGCCAGACACCTAGGTACTTATAGATGTCCACATATTCAAGGTCGGAACCATCCAGGATGGTGATGCTAGTCGGGCATGCGGGTGCAGGCAGCGATCGGTTGAAAAGCATGCATTTGCTTTTACTAGCGTTTAAGAGCAGTTGGAGGCCACAGAAGGAGTGTTGTATGGCATTGAAGCTCGTTTGGAGGTTAGATAGCACAGTGTACAAGGACGGGCCGGAAGTATATAGAATGGTGTCGTCTGCGTAGAGGCGGATCAGGGAATCGCCCGCAGCAAGAGCAACATCATTGATATATACAGAGAAAAGAGTCGGCCCGAGAATTGAACCCGGTGGCACCCCCATAGAGACTGCCAGAGGACCGGACAGCATGCCCTCCGATTTGACATACTGAGCTCTGTCTGCAAAGTAATTGGTGAACCAGGCAAGGCAGTCATCCGAAAAAAACCGAGGCTACTGAGTCTGCCGATAAGAATATGGTGATTGACAGAGTCGAAAGCCTTGGCACGGTTGATGAAGACGGCTGCACAGTACGGTCTTTTATCGATGGCGGTTATGATATCGTTTAGTACCTTGAGTGTGGCTGAGGTGCACCCGTGACCGGCTCGGAAACCAGATTGCACAGCGGAGAAGGTACGGTGGGATTCGAGATTGTCAGTGACCTGTTTGTTGACTTGGCTTTCGAAGACCTTAGATAGGCAGGGCAGGATGGATATAGGTCTGTAACAGTTTGGGTCCAGGGTGTCTCCCCCTTTGAAGAGGGGGATGACTGCGGCAGCTTTCCAATCCCTGGGGATCTCAGACGATATGAAAGAGGAGGTTGAACAGGCTGGTAATAGGGGTTGCGACAATGGCGGCGGATAGTTTCAGAAATAGAGGGTCCAGATTGTCAAGCCCAGCTGATTTGTACGGGTCCAGGTTTTGCAGCTCTTTCAGAACATCTGCTATCTGGATTTGGGTAAAGGAGAACCTGGAGAGGCTTGGGCGAGGAGCTGCGGGGGGGGCGGAGCTGTTGGCCGAGGTTGGAGTAGCAAGGCAGAAGGCATGGCCAGCCATTGAGAAATGATGCTTGTTGAAGTTTTCGATAATCATGGATTTATCGGTGGTGCCCGTGTTACCTAGCCTCAGTGCGTGGACAGCTGGGAGGAGGTGCTCTTGTTCTCCATGGACTTCACAGTGTCCCAGAACTTTTTGGAGTTGGAGCTACAGGATGCAAACTTCTGCCTGAAGAAGCTGGCCTTAGCTTTCCTGACTGACTGTGTGTATTGGTTCCGGACTTCCCTGAACAGTTGCATATCGCGGGGACTATTCGATGCTATTGCAGTCCGCCACAGGATGTTTTTGTGCTGGTCGAGGGCAGTCAGGTCTGGAGTGAACCAAGGTCTATATCTGTTCTTAGTTCTGCATTTTTTGAACGGAGCATGCTTATCTAAAATGGTGAGGAAGTTACTTTTAAAGAATGACCAGGCATCCTCAACTGACGGGATGAGGTCAATGTCCTTCCAGGATACCCGGGCCAGGTCGATTAGAAAGGCCTGCTCACAGAATGTATTTTAGGGAGCGTTTGACAGTGATGAGGGGTGGTCGTTTGACTGCGGCTACGTAGCGGATACAGGCAATGAGGCAGTGATCGCTGAGATCCTGGCATCCATAAGTCCAAATATTCCTGTTAACATTGAAGGTTGTGCAATGTTATGACATAATTACACAAAATTCTTGCAAATTAGGCGGCCCAAACTGTTGCATATTCATTGCACACAGTCCGTGTACGCAACAGAAGTGACAATGTCACCTGGTTAATATTGCCTGCTAACCTGGGTTTCTTTTAGCAAAATAGGCAGGTTTAAAAATACATACTTCTGTGTATTGATTTTAAGAAAGGAATTGATGTTTATGGTTAGGTACAGTCGTGCAACGATTGTGCTTTTTTCGCAAATGCGCCGGTTAAATCATCCCCCGTTTGGCGAAGTTGGCTGTCTTTGTACGGAAGAAATAGTCTTCAGAGTTGGCAACGAGCCAGGTTAGCAGGCAATATTAACTAAATATGCAGGTTTAAAAATATATACTTGTGTATTGATTTTAAGAAAGGCATTGATGTTTATGGTTAGGTACACATCCTTTTTTGCGAAAATGCACCGCATCGATATGCAACGCAGGACACGCTAGATAAACTAGTAATATTTTTATTTTATTTTACTAGGCAAGTCAGTTAAGGACAAATTCTTATTTTCAATGGCGGCCTAGGAACAGTGGGTTAATTGCCTGTTCAGGGGCAGATTTGTACCTTGTCAGCTCGGGGGTCTGAACTTGCAACCTTCTGGTTTCGAGTCCAATGCTCTAACCACCAGGCTACCCTGCCACCCCAATCAACCATGTGTAGTTAACTAGTGATTATGATTTATTGATTGTTTTTTTATAAGATAAGTTTAATGCTAGCTAGCAACTTACCTAGGCTTCTTACTGTATTCACGCAACAGGCAGTCTCCTTGTGGAGTGCAATGTAATCAGGTGGTTAGAGCATGGGACTAGTTAACTGTAAGGTTGCAAGATTGAATCCCTGAGCTGACAAGTAAAAAATCTGTCATTCTGCCCCTGAACAAGGCAGTTAACCCACCGTTCCTAGGCAGTCATTGAAAATAAGAATGTGTTCTTAACTGACTTGCCTAGTTAAATAAAGGTTAAATAAAGGTGTTAAATAAAATATATATTTTCTTAAATCGGCGTCCAAAAATACCGATCTCCGATTGTTATGAAAATCGGAATGGCCGATTTCAAGTTAAATCGATCGACCTTTAGCTCTAACCAACATCTCCAATCTCATCTCATTGATTGGATTCCAGGTTAGCCGACTCCGGACTCCAATTATCTTTTGGAGAAGTCATTAGCCCAGGGGTTCACATACTTTCCCCCAACCTACACAGTGAATGTTTAAATTATGTATCAATATAGACAAGAAAAATTTATGTTTTTATGTGTTAATTTAAGCACACGGTGTCTATTGTGACAGAGGAAGATCAGATGACATTTTTTGACCAATTTATGCAGAAATCCAGGTAATTGCACAGGGTTCACATACTTTTTCTTGCAACTGTATATGCAGAAAGTGTACAGCATAGTGGGTAAATTTCTGCAAAAACTTAGAGCATTGAAGTGCGAGGCTCAACTTCCACTGTTTTGGATCCCCTGGCTACCACACTGTTCACAGCGTGAAGCAAACCTGTGCACATTCGAAGATAAAGTGTGTGACTGTGTGATAGCGAAGTGTTACATCTCACTCATCTCAATATCTCCGGTTCTGCTTCTGGCAACATCATTTCGCTGAGTACTTTAAGGAAGAAACACATCCCCAATTTAACTGACAGTCTAAAAATGTCTTCAGATCACTGATCATTAGTCACATTATTGAATGTTGGCATTGACCAGTGTTCTTCAAGCCTGGTCGTGGGGACCCCGTGAGTGTAGGCATTTGTTACTGTTCAGCGCTAACCCATCCGAATAAACCCAATGTTGGCGTAGCCGAGAAGCTAGGCCCATAATCTCACCAGTGGGAGTTAGACAAACACTGAACACTGCAACGAAGACGAGATAAGCAGCAAGGAGCCACTTTCCTATTTAATCAATAGATAAACCCACACTAGGATAAATGCATGTTTCTACCATTAGATTCCTCCTTCATAGGCAGTCTGAAGAGGACTCACTCATTACAGCCGACGAGGGCGGCTGTTTAGAACAGCATGCACAGGACTCTGGGTATTATTTATTCCCTGTCAACGGCCCATCTGAGCGCATCACCCCAGCCAAAACCACCATAGGGGGTTAGAGTAGTGCCTAATTCTACAGACAGAGCATAAGGAGGGATGCTCCCCAAAAATTCCTACCTTAATCCAGTGGATGCTACAGGCAGCCTGTAGATAGTAGCATTAGCATAGCAGCTAGTAAATGTAAAAGCAGCATGGTGGCGAGTGACACAGCACAGTGCAGGCATGTAGAAGGGCTAATCCATATGCTACAGCTGTACAGACAGACTAGTACATCTCTGCTCCAAACAGCTGAGCTTGGTTCCTCGTCTATAGGGTAAGGTGACAGTCTGCGTGGCAAGTGAAGGGCCCGGCTGTGGATGTGGTCTCCTCACAGCAGAGCAGCATGTAAACAAACCCACACGCAGCAGCGTCGTCGTCACTGCTAACACTCTCCCCCATCTCTCTCCCTCCCTTCCTTGCTTGCTATCGTACTGTCTGCCTGCCTCCTTCGCCCTCCCTCTCCCCATCTGTCCCTCTCCATTTCTCTCCCTCCTTATTTTTGCAGCAGCTAAGAGAAGCAGACTGATAAGGTCCTGTCTTCTCTCTGGCTGACACTGTTCTCCAGCAGAAATACACAGACAGGGAGAGGGACAGGAAGGGACAGATGGGACTGTGGATGCTTCGTGACAAACCCGGGGTGACAGGAACCAGACGGGCTTTGTCCAGACGAGGAAGGGAATGAAGCCGAGAGGTGTCACTGTTCCCATCCTAAACCCTGCTCCAGAACCTCCTCAATAACCAATAAATAATCAACTGTGGTGGCTGGAGAACATTTTCCTGCACTGTGTCACGTTGGCAGTCACGCTCTCCCTCTCTCCAGGGGTCCCATCCTTAGTATCGTTTAGTGTAAGGCCAGACCGACTGACCAACGACAGGTATCACTTTTCTGCACATGTGGATTTATTGTCTCCAGTTAGCCTGCCATCATCAATAATTCAGTCTGTTGCATAAGAGGGAAACAGAGGTTTATGTCCCAAACGGCACCCTATTCCCATAAAGTGTACTACTTTTGACCAGAGCATTATGGGCACTGGTCAAAAGTAGTGCACATCTTAGGGTACAGGGTGTCATTTGAGACACAGCCAGAGACAGTGGACACGGGGTAGCACCCGCCACTACTTGACTACAGACCCGTCAGCGCAGATCCCCAAAACAACAACTTTGGTTCAGGTCTAATGGATTTCAGTGTAAAACAGCAAAGACAGGCAAGGCAAAGCAGCGAGGCAGAGTAGCTATTGATGTCTGAGGCAGCGGCTACCCACCAAGTAGAAGAATTTACAATGTCGCTCATAAGTAAATGAATGATACAGAAAGGAGAGTTTTACTATCAGACTTTTATGACAAAGGCTCCGGAGAAAAGAAAATACATGATTATTATAGTAGAGTAATTAGTAAGATAGCAACCATAGAAACGGTGTGTCAATGTGTGTGTGTGTCTATGTTGCAGAAGAGTGTATGATGATATGAAAGGAGTTGAGTATAGTGTGTTGCAGGGGCATTGTAGGATGACGTAACATGCATGAGCCTGATTGAGTGTGTGTTTATGTGGGCAGCTATTATTGGCTTATAAGAGCAACAGAGTAGGCAGAGCATTCAACTGGCTGTGTGTGTGTCAGGTTCACTGTGTTTAATACTGATATGAATCTTATTAAGAGGGTCTTCTCTGGGCTTGTTTACAGAGTGAGTGTTTGTTGAGAGAGTGAGAGAGAAGGATGAATCAACAGGCTCCTGGTTGCCCTCTGAGCCAAGTGGGAGAAAAATCCCATCGCTGAGTCACAGCACTCCCCCCTACATACAGTAAATATACACAGTGGCCTCAGAGTCTGTATGCGAGCGCGAGAGGTAGCTAGCTACTATATTGAATCGCAAAACTACAGTGCCCAACTTAATACAATGTAGTACTGTAGTTGTTTACAAATCACTGTAGAATCTTGTGAGCAACAGCCTACTGGGAATAGTCTAAGAAACGGTTCCTGGTCATTCCAGATGCCTGGTCGTAACTCGTAAGCTTCCTCTCAATCAATAAGCATGTCCCCTCCCCTTGACCTTGATAGCTCCTACCAGGAAACCACTGACAGTCTGCCTTTACGACCTCACTCCACTCTAGTGATTTGTAGTAGTCGTCAATTCAGATAACCACTCAAGCCATGGACTTTCCCAACCCTCTAATGACTGTCCATCTCATGACTGGTGTCTTTTTTTTAATGGTTTAGAGCTCTTTGAGAATTGTTATGGAATAAATAGCGCTACAAAAGTTGAATGATTTATTAGTAAATCATGCTAGTGTGATTATGTACGCAAACTAGCACACAGCAAAGGCAGCTAAGAGCCGTCACCTCTGGCCACGCACTGAAGTATGTCTCTCAAACTGATGTCATTTTTCACTTGGTCATGTTCTTGTTCATCAGTTGTTCTTATCATATCGCCACTAACACATTATCTCCACTTTGGTCCATGTGAGACAGAGCTAATCCAGCAGTACAAAGCCTGTGTCCAAAATGACACCCTATACCCTAATGAACCGAAATGCACCCTATTCCCTATATAGTGTACTATGGGCTCTGGTCAAGAGTTGTGCAAAATATACTAGGGTATATGGTGCCAATTTGAACGTGGACAAACAGTTGAGTGATGTGATGGGACAGAGACACTGGGTTCTCAGCACAGGAGGCTACTGAGGGGAGGACAGCTCATAATAATGGCTGGAATGGAGTACATGGACTGGTATCAAACATATGGCAACCATGCGTGATGAATTTGTTACCATTCCATTGATCATGTTCCAGCCATTACTATGAGCCCATTCTCCCCAATTAAGGTGCCACCAGCCTTTTGGTATTCTCAGGGATTTCAACAAGCTGTGTGATAGGAGCCTGTGTAGTTAGGCCTGTTGCCGAGTCCCATTGAGACCAAGGTCTCTTTTACAAGGGAGCCATGCATATACACAATTTACACTCTCAGATCCAGGTCAGAGATAACACTGCTGAGGATGAATAGTGATAAATCACAATGATGAGGTTTCACCGGTTCATAACGAACTCTTCTAGACGCTCACTGTCACAGCGGGATGATTTACAATACAATAACAGTGACTGTGTTGATACTGATAACACACACATGTATAAAATAAATTCAATAGTAATTTTGCAAGAAAACAGAGTAAGAAGAAAACAGAGTTTCAGTTAAAGCTGTGGTAGAAGACTGCACATGAGGTGGTGATGATGATGATAGTGTTCAACAATGCACCCATCTGGTCTGTATAGCTGACACATGGCACCGTTTGTTTTCATTTTAGCCATGTGGAACTAACCGAGGCTCGTAGGAAAGGGCTGTCAACCGCACCACCACTCTGCCAACAGGCTTATATAACCCACCACTTCCACTTTCAGTAACTAGAAGCCCCTTAACTCCACCATTCAAGATCAGCCAACACAAAACGCAGTCGTCATAGATTTGAACGGACAATGCTGCCCTGGCAATGCCAAGAACCCGTCATGATGATAATGAATGTTAGCTGAGAGAATTTCATGGTAATAGATTATTCATTAAAATACTAGAATATGGTTTATCATGTATCAAGCGTGTTCAAGTGGACGAACAAAGAGGCAGGTAGTCAGTGGGCTACGGATATAATTTCACAGTTTGACTGCAGATACAGTCATAAAAAACAGGAAATAATACATAGGATGCCTAGGAACAAATACATAGGATGCCTAGGGAAGAATACAATGTCCATCGACATTAAAAGACCCGTATGTCTTGGTCATTGGAGGCAGAGTGCGCATCTGCTCGCTCCTCTCTTCCCATATGAGAACATTGCGTGAAAATAAGACGACTAGCCTAAGTTGCAGGTGGTGTTCATACCTAAACGTATCATAGGCAATAACTAGCTGTAGACCGCAATATATAAAACGCGTACGGGTGATAACTGACTATACAGAGAAGAATACAACTTTGAAGTTGAAGCTTTTTTTGCAAGGCGGTGTAAACAATTAATAAGCAAATTAGCTATTATGCTAACCTTCTCATGGCGACTTTTCCTGCCTCTCCAACTAACCAGATAACTGCATTTCAAGATGAAGACACAAACCTTTCTACGACGTTTGATGACAATTAATTTGGTGGGAAAGAGACAGCCGTTGGTGTTGACGCTCGCTTGTTTCATTTGTTTCCAGCCTGTCAGCACTCCGCAGTGTGATCTCGCCTCTCCGCTTCATTGTATCATGTGACGTTGCAACTTCATCAAAGGAACCTCCCCTTACTTGAGTCTGAGGCACATTCAGAAGGACATAACTTTATTGAAGACAAGTCTATTTTCAGTAAATCATGATAGGCTACGTCTTTGTACAGTGTCCTGAGAAAAAAAATCGAATTCGATTTTGGAATGACCAATAAAAGGCATGATGAAGAACTATATTTAGATTCAAAACATAAGTCAATGACATTGGGAAAATCAGGCTACAGAATATAATCAAGATATGAGTCTATGCTATGATTGAACTGATACAAATACACTTACATGGGTAAAACCGTCTGTTAAATTACATACATTATTATTATAATTATCATTATTATTATAAAAGTTATCTGTCTCAAATAAAAATGGCTTCACTCTCTTGTGGTTGAGGGATGCTGTACAGTAGCTCAGTCAGGCCTGTGATGAATCCTGGCTAAATCCTGTAGGAAGGCTAAATCCTTGTTTTAAGTCTATCTTTGCAGCATCTTGGCTCCAGTAAGGCATGGTCCAGCATTATGTTCCTGCCCTGCATAGACAGTCATTATTACAGCAATTTCAAATGTTATCATATGTCATTATCTGAGCATATCACTGGTTATTACCGTTACAAACTGGGTGGTTTGAGCCCTGAACGCTGATTGGCTGAAAGCCTCGGTATAGCACGGGTATGACAAAACATGTATTTTCACTTCTCTAATTACATTGCTAACCAGTTTATGATAGCAATAAGGAACCTCGGGGTTTGTGATATATGGCCAATATACCAGTGTACTCCACGTTGCGTCACAGTTAGATTAAGCTGTACTACCATCATGTGGCCACAATTTGCAGTCGCAGCTTTCACATTTTCTCTATTCTCTTCAAAGAAAATGTATCGAGAGCAGTGTTTCCCAACCCTGGTCCTCCAGTATCCCCAACAGAACACATTTTCATTGTAGCCCTGGACCAGCACACCTCATTCAACTCAATGAGGGCTTGATGATTAGTTCACAAGTTGAAGCAGGTCAACTAATCATCAAGCACTCAATTAGTTGAATGAGGTGTGTTTATCCAGGTCTATAATAAAAATGTGTACTGTTGAGGGTACAAGACTGGTTAAACACTATTTTAGAACCTAAAAGGGCTCTTCGGCTGTCCCCATAGAAGCACCCTTTGAAGAACCATTTTTGGTTCAAGGTAGAACCCTTTTGGTTCCAGGTAGAACCATTTTGGGTTCCATGTAGTACACTTTCCAAAAGGGTTCGACCTGGAACCAAAAACGTCTCTACGAGGAACACCCGAAGAACCCTTTTGGAAGCCTTGTGATTTATCATTGAAACATCAATAATGTATTACGGTGTAATCAATTTCCTTTAAACCTGACAAACAATATGATTTGAACAGTACAAACATTTTCTTCAGTAAAATGAACTCAAGGAATTTGTGTTTTTGTATTCAGCCAAGCTCCTGTGCTTTCTGAGCTCGCCTACATCACTAGAAAGCTAATAAACTTAGGTGGGGAGCACCTCCTAAAGTAACCTTTTGGGTTTTCGCTGTCCGGTTTATGTCACAGTGGTCTTTGGGTTGTGTTGCGCTTGTGTTTTGGCTTCACCCATTTTTGTACCTGTTTCTGTTTACTGTGGACATTAAAGCGTTAAAACTTCTGCTCTCTGCGCCAGACTCCACACCCATCATTCTCCTGACGTTACACCTACTCATTCAAGGGTTTTTCTTTATCTTTACTATTTTCTACATAGTAGAATAATAGCGAAGACATCAAAACTATGAAATAACACATATGGAATCATGTGGTAAACAAAAAAGTGATAAACAAATCAAAATAGATTTTAGATTCTTCAAAGTAGCCAACCTTTGCCTTGATGACAGCTTAGCACACTCTTGGCAGGCACTCAGTCAAGGAAGAGCCCCCTGCAATCCTCAGCCCCATTGTCTTTTTCCTCTACATGCTGCCCCTCATCGTCCTCAACGACAGCTACTTCCTGCACACTCGGACATTCTTAGAGAACGTGGGCACGGTGTTGTGCTATGCCTTGGTGTGCACCCTGTGGAATAGCATTGGCGTTGGCCTGTCTCTCTATGTCATCTGTCGGAGTGAGGCACTCTGGTTGAAGGACACCGATCTGCAGGAGAACCTGCTGTTTGCCACCATCATCTCTGTGGTGGACCCGGTAGCTATGTTCGCGGCGTCTAAAGATATTAGGGTCGGGCCTCCTGAGTGGCGCAGTGGTCTAAGCTTGTAGCTTCAGTAGCCTCAGGCATACAGTTACCAAGAGTGTATTTCCATGGATGGTCGTCATGCTTTACATACCTGGTACGCTTTAGTGACAACAAGCTAGTTTCCCTGTTGACTAGTTTCCTTGTAGGCTAGTTTCGCTGTAGGCTAGTTTCGCTGTAGGTTAATTTCTCTGTAGGCTGGTTTCCCTGTTCCTCAGAGTGAATGGCTGTGGGTGTCTCGCTGTCTTTGTTGCTCTGCAGTTTCAGCATGACAAGGAGTTTCACTATAAACTGGAGAGGCCCTGGCCGTGTCTCAATGCTCCTAAAATGCTTCCTTTCTCCACGCCCCCTTGCCTCCTTTCCTTTGCTTTGTGATCACTAAAAACTGAAACAATTGGATATATTTCCACCATATTGCCTTCACATGTCATGTTCGTTCAGATCAATAGTAAGGAAGAAAGGAGAGGTGGAAAAGAGAGGAGGTAAGGAGAGGTGGAAAAGAGAGGAGGTAAGGAGAGGGGGTAAAGAGAGGAGGTAAGGAGAGGGGGTAAAGAGAGGAGGTAAGGAGAGGTGGAAAAGAGAGCAGGTAAGGAGAGGGGGTAAAGAGAGGAGGTAAGGAGAGGGGGTAAAGAGAGGAGGTAAGGAGAGGGGGTAAAGAGAGGAGGTAAGGAGAGGGGGTAAAGAGAGGAGGTAAGGAGAGGGGGTAAAGAGAGGAGGTAAGGAGAGGGGGTAAAGAGAGGAGGTAAGGAGAGGGGGTAAAGAGAGGAGGTAAGGAGAGGGGGTAAGGAGGAGGGGGGGGGTAAAGAGAGGAGGTAAGGAGAGGGGGTAAAGAGAGGAGGTAGGGAGAGGAGGTAAAGAGAGGAGGTAAGGAGAGGGGGAAAAGAGAGGAGGTAAGGAGAGGGGGTAAAGAGAGGAGGCTTTTGAGAGGAGGTAAAGAGAGGAGGTAAGGAGAGGAGGTAAAGAGAGGGGGTAAAGAGAGGAGGTAAGGAGAGGAGGTAAAGAGAGGAGGTAAGGAGAGGAGGTAAAGAGAGGTGGAAAAGAGAGGAGGTAAGGAGAGGAGGTAAAGAGAGGGGGTAAAGAGAGGAGGTAAAGAGAGGAGGTAAGGAGAGGGGCAAAGAGAGGAAGTAAGGAGAGGAGGTAAAGAGAGGAGGTAAGGAGAGGAGGTAAGGAGAGGGGGTAAAGAGAGGAGGTAAGGAGAGGGGGTAAAGAGAGGAGGTAAGGAGAGGAGGTAAAGAGAGGAGGTAAGGAGAGGAGGTAAAGAGAGGAGGTAAGGAGAGGAGGTAAAGAGAGGAGGTAAGGAGAGGGGGTAAAGAAGCCATTCAACACTGATTAAGACATAGCCCCGAGTTTAAGCCTGGGAAAGATAAAATTGTTAATTGGAATTGTTCAGCAGCTTTGTCCTTCTACCACAGTGACACACCTATTACTTTTACTACGGGTTGACCTGAACACTGGAGGAACAGTGAACCAAAAGGAGCGAAGGCTGACACTGTACCTTCCTGAGACAGATGCTTCGGACCCTTCTGATGCCTTTAGTCAGTGAAAGTGTCTGTTTGTTTGCAGTAGGTGGTATTTGACTCCTGACTATAAAGAGTCATAATTCTCAACCAATAGAATTTTGCACCCGATAGAATAAAAGTCAATAATTGATGATGACACTCTCTTCCTTCTTCTCTCTCAAAACAAAACAGTGTACAAAACATTATGAACACCTAGCTCTTTCCATGACATACCAGGTGACTGACCAGGTGAATGCTATGATCCCTTGTTGATGTCACTTGTCAATGTGTGTGTGTGTGTGTGTGTGTGTGTGTGTGTGTGTGTGTGTGTGTGTGTGTGTGTGTGTGTGTGTGTGTGTGTGTGTGTGTGTGTGTGTGTGTGTGTGTGTGTGTGTGTGTGCTCATATACTCTACACACAGCTCCACTCCTTCTGTGTTTTTGCTCTCTTCCAGGTGTGCGAGTCTTGACTCAAATCGTTACCCCTTTCCGTACCGTTCCCTTCAGCATGGCCTGTGAGGGGCCATCTGCTTTGCCCTAGTCTTTGCCTTGCCAGACAACATCCAGCAAAAAATTAGATTTGTTACTGCATCCATCGCCACCATCATATTAACTGTCTTCGTCCAGGTATGGAATTTGATCATGGCAGCCTGTGCATATATAATGCTAGTCCATTCAGAACACTGCGGTGCACAAAAACAAGTTGATGCAAATATGATATGAAAAGGATTTCAGTTGTGTGACTTCTGACCTTTCACACAGGGTATCGGCATTTGGCCCTTGATTGAATTAATGCACATTCTAATGACCAATCGCAACATAAACACCATTAATGTCAAGGTTCACATCAGGGAAGGTAGAGCGCTAACTAGCTGGATAACCAATTTATCATCAATCAATTTGTTTAGATAGTTAATCAGGCGTTGCTATCTTCTACCCTTCCATGCTATTCAGACTGGGACCTCTGAGGTCTACTATATTATGTCTTCTTACCTATTGTTCACCTAATACCTTTCTTGCACTACTGGTTACAGCCTGTAAGTAAGGTCTACACCTGTTGTATTTGGCGCACATGACAAATAAACTTTGATTTAATTTGAGTATCTTATATCTCTCTGAGGTCTAGTATCTTATGTCTCTCTGAGGTCTAGTATCTTATGTCTCTGAGATCTAGTATCTTATGTCTCTCTGAGTTCTAGTTCTAGCATCTTATGTCTCTCTGAGGTCTAGTTCTAGTATCTTATGTCTCTCTGAGGTCTAGTATCTTATGTCTCTGAGATCTAGTATCTTATGTCTCTCTGAGGACTAGTATCTTATGTCTCTCTGAGTTCTAGTTCTAGCATCTTATGTCTCTCTGAGGTCTAGTTCTAGTATCTTATGTCTCTCTGAGGTCTAGTTCTAGTATCTTATTTCTCTCTGAGTTCTAGTTCTAGCATCTTATGTCTCTCTGAGGACTAGTATCTTATGTCTCTCTGAGTTCTAGTTCTAGCATCTTATGTCTCTCTGAGGTCTAGTTCTAGTATCTTATGTCTCTCTGAGTTCTAGTTCTAGTATCTTATGTCTCTCTGAGTTCTAGTTCTAGCATCTTATGTCTCTCTGAGGTCTAGTTCTAGTATCTCATATCTCTCAGAGTTGTCGTGTCTTTGGCATCATTAAACTGAAGACTGTTAGTTTATCAAATCAATTCTCTGTAATTATTATTATGTGATTAACTAATCAGGTAAATGTAATTAACTTGGAAGTCAAGGAAAATATTCAGATTACAAAGTTATAATTTTCCTAATACAACTTTTCAGATATTTTAATAGCTGATCAATTCTAATTAATGAATTATTCTTTACCTCACGTTAGTCTCATTCCAAGCGTAAATTATTTGTTATCTGCACGAACCCAGTCTTCACTATGAATCATCCATACATCAATTGTCTCAATAATTTATTTATTTAACTAAATAATCACAGAAATGCACACACAAACAAACAAAGTAGATATGGTTACAAGGAAATGATAGGGGATGTGCCCTAGTGGGCTAAACCGGAATGGCGGCTTGGTAGACAAAGGGACTGAGAAGGGCGCGAAAGACAAGACACCACAAAGTTGATAATTCTAACAATTGAAATGCTAATCCTTTGCACATGAACGCTCACTCATTCGGGAATAATTGCAATCAATATATATATATATATATATATTTACACCCAGTGTGTTGTCGTGATCTCTGTTGGAAAGTTTGTTTCTGTTGGAGAGTTTGTCAGCACTCTCTCTCTCTTCCGTGGTTAGAATGGATAGTTCAGAGTACCATTCAGAAATGTTGTTATAGAATAGATGTTTTGGCGGTTGTCGGCCTTCACATTCAATGATAGAATTCCTAGCTGCAGACTAGTAATTAGAATCAAAGATTTGCTCTTATTCTGTCGGTATTGATTGTCTCAGAGTTTCAACAACCATTACAACCTTAGCTTATACTCGGGTTTATGGTCTCTCCTCAAGCCTTAGCCCTCTCGTGGCAATCTAGGTAAGCTGGTCTGGTCTCAAACCTTAGCCCTCTCCTGGTAATCAAGGTAAGCTGGTCTGGTCTCAAACCTTAGCCCTCTCCTGGTAATCAAGGTAAGCTGGTCTGGTCTCAAACCTTAGCCCTCTCCTGGTAATCAAGGTAAGCTGGTCTGGTCTCAAACCTTAGCCCTCTCCTGGTAATCAAGGTAAGCTGGTCTGGTCTCAAACCTTAGCCCTCTCGTGGTAATCAAGGTAAGCTGGTCTGGTCTCAAACCTTAGCCCTCTCGCGGTAATCGAGGTAAGCTGGTCTTGTAGGAAACCCTTCCGGTGGCGGTTGTATTCGTAACAGTAGAAAGGGTCTGTGCTCACGGGTCTGTGCTCACGGGCCAATGATTTCGTTAACCTCTCTAGGGTAGGGGGCAGCATTCAGAATTTTGGATGAAAAGCATGCCCAAATTAAACTGCCTGCTACTTGGGCCCAGAATATATGATATGCATATAGCTGGTAGATTTTGATAGAAAACACTCCAAAGTTTCCAAAACTGTTCAAATAGTGTATGTGGGTATAACAGAACTGATTTGAGAAAAATCCATTCAGGAAGTATTTTTTTGTTTGTTGATTTTGTAGTTTTCTATTCAATGTCATTACAGTATCCATTGACTTCGGACTCAATTTGCAGTTCCTATACATTCCACTAGATGTCAACAGTCTTTAGAAATTGTTTCAGGCTTGTATTCTTATAAATGAGGGAGTAGACCAGTCTGAATGAGTGGATCCTGACTCTATTTCATGCTTTTTCATGCGCAATCCCGAGAGAGTGCATTTCTTGTTTACCTTTTATATTGACAACATTATTGTCCGGTTGAAATATTATAGATCATTTAGGCTAAAAACAACCTGAGGATTGAATATAAACATTGTTTGACATGTTTCTATGAACTTTATGAATACAATTTGGATTTTTTGGTGCCTGTTTTGATTGCGTTTGAGCCTGCGCGAACAAAACAGAGGTTTTTATAAAGATATAAAGATACTTTATTGAACAAAAGGAACATTTATTGAGTAAATGAATGTCTGCTGAGTGCAACCATATGAAGATCATCAAAGGTAAGGGATTAATTTTATCTCTATTTCTGAGTTTAGTAACGCTTCTGCGTGACTGGTTAGTGTTTGTAATAATTTGTCAACTGGGCTATGTTCTCAAATAATCGTAAGGTATGCTTTCGCCGTAAAGCATTTTTTAAATCTGACACCGTGGTTGGATTCACAAGAAGTTAATCTTTAAACCTATGTAAAATATGTTTTGTTTTCTGAATTTTCATAATTAATATTTCTGTATTTGAATTTGGCACTCTGCAATCTCACTGGATGTTGGCCAGATGGGACACTAGCATCCCACATACCCTAGAGAAGTTAAACTCCAAATGAAATTGGAGTTTTTCCTTCATTAAACAGTTTACAACCACATTATATAATTTCACAAATAGTTTAAAACCTCTTGAAACTCCCCATCCCGGATCCGGGATCGTGAATAAAGCCTCAGGCTCATTAGCATAACGCAACGTTAACGATTTCTGAAAATCGCAAATAAAATGAAAATAATGCGCCTGCTCTAAAGCTTAGCCTTTTCTTAACAACACTGTCATCTCAGATTTTCAAAATATGCTTTTGAACCATAGCTATTCACTAATTTGTGTAAGAGTATGCTAAGCTAGCTTAGCATTTTGAGTAGCATTTAGCACGCAACATTTTCACAAAAACCAGATAACCAAATAAATAAAATCATTTACCTTTGAAGAGCTTCGGATGTTTTCAATGAGGAGACTCTCAGTTACATAGCAAATGTTCAGTTTTTCCTGAAAGCATCTTTGTGTAGGAGAAATCGCTCCGTTTTGTACATCACATTTGGCTACCGAAACGATCCAAAAATTCAGTCACCAACAACGTCAAACTTTTTCCGAATTAACTCCATAATATCGACCGAAACATGGCAAACGTTGTTTGGAATCAATCCTCAAGGTGTTTTTTCACATATCTCTTCATTGATATATCGTTCGTGGAAGCCTGCTTTCTTCTCTGAATTCCATGGAAAAATACTTGCAGCTGAGGTTTGCGCACCAATTTCGGCGCAGGACACCGGGCGGACACCTGGTAAATGTGGTCTCTTATGGTCAATCTTCCAATGATATGCCTACAAATACGTCACAATGCTGCAGACACCTTGGGGAAACGACAGAAAGGGCAGACTCATTCCTCTCGCATTCACAGCCAAATAAGGAGACAATGGAAAACGGAGCCACAAAAATCCTGCTCATTTCCTGGATGCCGTTTCATCTTGGTTTTGCCTGTAGCTCACGTTCTAGGGCACGCACAGAGAATATCTTTGCAGTTCTGGAAACGTCAGAGTGTTTTCTTTCCAAAGCTACCAATTATATGCATAGTCGAGCATCTTTTTGTGACAAAATATTGCGCTTAAAACGGGCACGTCTTTTTATGCAAAAATGATATAGCGCCACCAGAGTTTCAAGAGGTTAATCTTTACTCATTCATTTTATACAACAATTAGATGCAAGCCTCACAACTGAGACTCTTGTATAAACAGAGTTGTGGTAATGTGGCAGTATTGTCTCTCATGAGTTTCACAAAATTGTACAAAATGGACCAGTTCGTAGCTGGATTCCTCCCCGACCGTGTACACCTTCTCCCAAAACATGGACATTGTTCAGTTCTCAAGTTCTGTGATGTGGAAGAGGTTCCTTTGTTCTCCTGTGAACCTCACTCCCTCTCTACTCTGGCCATGAGGAGAGAAATCCCCTAGGAATGTATGACCTGCCTAACAGAGCCTGGGTGTAGGGGGAAGAGAGAGAGCTGGTGAGAGAGAAAGAGAGAGAGAGAGAGGGGGATGGTGCAGAGAGAGGGGGAGGGTGCTCGCTGTACCCAAAGAGGGCCACGTCATGACAGAGTTCTAGTTGAAATATCTTATGTCTCTCTGAGTTCTAGTTCTAGTATCTTATGTCTCTCTGAGTTCTAGTATCTTATATCTCTCTGAGCTCTAGTTATAGTATGTTATGTTTCTCTGAGTTCTAGTTCTAGTATCTTATGTCTCTCTGAGTTCTAGTTCTAGTATATTATGTCTCTCAGAGGTCTAGTATCTTATATCTCTCTGAGTTCTAGTTATAGTATCTTATATCTCTCTGAGTTCTAGTTCTAGTATCTTATGTCTCTCTGAGGTCTAGTATCTTATGTCTCTCTGAGGTCAAGTATCTTATATCTCTCTGAGCTCTAGTTCTAGTATCTTATGTCTCTCTGAGTTCTAGTTCTAGTATCTTATATCTCTCTGAGTTCTAGTTATAGTATCTTATGTCTCTCTGAGGTCTAGTATCTTATATCTCCCTGAGCTCTAGTTCTAGTATGTTATGTTTCTCTGAGTTCTAGTTCTAATATCTTATATCTCTCTGAGTTCTAGTTCCAGTATCTTATGTCTCTCTGAGGTCTAGTATCTTATGTCTCTCTGAGGTCAAGTATCTTATATCTCTCTGAGCTCTAGTTCTAGTATCTTATGTCTCTCTGAGTTCTAGTTCTAGTATGTTATGTTTCTCTGAGTTCTAGTTCTAGTATCTTATATCTCTCTGAGTTCTAGTTCTAGTATCTTATGTCTCTCTGAGGTCTAGTATCTTATGTATCTCTGAGGTCTAGTATCTTATATCTCTCTGAGCTCAAGTTCTAGTATGTTATGTTTCTCTGAGGTCTAGTATCTTATATCTCTCTGAGCTCTATAGTTCTAGTATGTTATGTTTCTCTGAGTTCTAGTTCTAGTATATTATGTCTCTATGAGTTCTAGTTCTAGTATATTATATCTCTCTGAGTTCTAGTTATAGTATCTTATGTCTCTCTGAGGTCTAGTATCTTATATCTCCCTGAGCTCTAGTTCTAGTATGTTATGTTTCTCTGAGTTCTAGGTCTAATATCTTATATCTCTGAGTTCTAGTTCTAGTATCTTATGTCTCTCTGAGGTCTAGTATCTTATGTCTCTCTGAGGTCAAGTATCTTATATCTCTCTGAGCTCTAGTTCTAGTATCTTATGTCTCTCTGAGTTCTAGTTCTAGTATCTTATATCTCTCTGAGTTCTAGTTATAGTATCTTATGTTTCTCTGAGGTCTAGTATCTTATATCTCCCTGAGCTCTAGTTCTAGTATCTTATATCTCTCTGAGCTCTAGTTCTAGTATCTTATGTCTCTCTGAGTTCTAGTTCTAGTATGTTATGTTTCTCTGAGTTCTAGTTCTAGTATCTTATATCTCTCTGAGTTCTAGTTCTAGTATCTTATGTATCTCTGAGGTCTAGTATCTTATATCTCTCTGAGCTCAAGTTCTAGTATGTTATGTTTCTCTGAGGTCTAGTATCTTATATCTCTCTGAGCTCTATAGTTCTAGTATGTTATGTTTCTCTGAGTTCTAGTTCTAGAATCTTATGTCTCTCTGAGTTCTAGTTCTAGTATCTTATGTCTCTCTGAGGTCAAATATCTTATATCTCTCTGAGCTCTAGTTCTAGCATCTTATGTCTCTCTGAGTTCTAGTTCTAGTATCTTATGTCTCTCTGAGGTCTAGTATCTTATGTATCTCTGAGGTCCAGTATCTTATATCTCTCTGAGCTCAAGTTCTAGTATGTTATGTTTCTCTGAGTTCTAGTTCTAGTATCTTATATCTCTCTGAGTTCTAGTTCTAGTATCTTATGTCTCTCTGAGGTCTAGTATCTTATGTATCTCTGAGGTCCAGTATCTTATATCTCTCTGAGCTCAAGTTCTAGTATGTTATGTTTCTCTGAGTTCTAGTTCTAGTATCTTATATCTCCCTGAGCTCTAGTTCTAGTATCTTATGTCTCTCTGAGGTCTAGTATCTTATATCTCTATGAGTTCTAGTTATAGTATCTTATATCTCTCTGAGTTCAAGTTCTAGTATCTTATGTTTCTCTGAGCTCTAGTATCTTATGTCTCTCTGAGTTCTAGTTTTAGTATCTTAACATTCTTAGTTCTAGTTCTAGTATCTTATGTCTCTCTGAGTTCTAGTATATTATGTCTCTCTGAGTTCTGGTATATTATGTCTCTCTGAGTTCTAGTATCTTATGTCTCTATGAGTTCTAGTATCTTATCTCTCTCTGAGTTCTAGTATATTATGTCTCTCTGAGTTCTAGTTCTAGTATATTATGTCTCTCGGAGTTCTAGTTCTAGAATCTTATATCTCTCTGCGTTCTAGTTCTAGTATCTTATGTCTCTCTGAGGTCTAGTATCTTATGTCTCTCTAAGGTCAAGTATCTTATATCTCTCTGAGCTCTAGTTCTAGTATGTTATGTTTCTCTGAGTTCTAGCTCTAGTATCTTATGTCTCTCTCAGTTCTAGTTCTAGTATCTTATGTCTCTCTGAGGTCTAGTATCTTATATCTCTCTGAGGTCTAGTATCTTATATCTCTATGAGTTCTCGTTATAGTATCTTATATCTCTCTGAGTTCTAGTTCTAGTATCTTATATCTCTATGAGTTCTAGTTATAGTATCTTATATCTCTTTGAGTTCTAGTTATAGTATCTTATGTCTCTCTGAGGTCTAGTATCTTATATCTCTCTGAGCTCTATAGTTCTAGTATGTTATGTTTCTCTGAGTTCTAGTTCTAGTATCTTATGTCTCTCTGAGTTCTAGTTCTAGTATCTTATGTCTCTCTGAGGTCAAATATCTTATATCTCTCTGAGCTCTAGTTCTAGCATCTTATGTTTCTCTGAGTTCTAGTATGTTATGTTTCTCTGAGTTCTAGTTCTAGTATCTTATATCTCTCTGAGTTCTAGTTCTAGTATCTTATGTCTCTCTGAGGTCTAGTATCTTATGTATCTCTGAGGTCCAGTATCTTATATCTCTCTGAGCTCTAGTTCTAGCATCTTATGTTTCTCTGAGTTCTAGTATCTTATGTCTCTCTCAGTTCTAGTTCTAGTATCTTACGTCTCTCTCAGTTCTAGTTCTAGTATCTTATGTCTCTCTGAGGTCTAGTATCTTATATCTCTCTCAGTTCTAGTTCTAGTATCTTATGTCTCTCTGAGGTCTAGTATCTTATATCTCTCTGAGGTCTAGTATCTTATATCTCTATGAGTTCTCGTTATAGTATCTTATATCTCTCTGAGTTCTAGTTATAGTATCTTATGTCTCTCTGAGGTCTAGTATCTTATATCTCTCTGAGGTCTAGTATCTTATATCTCTATGAGTTCTCGTTATAGTATCTTATATCTCTCTGAGTTCTAGTTCTAGTATCTTATGTCTCTCTGAGGTCTAGTATCTTATGTCTCTCTGAGGTCTAGTATCTTATATCTCTATGAGTTCTCGTTATAGTATCTTATATCTCTCTGAGTTCTAGTTCTAGTATCTTATGTCTCTCTGAGGTCTAGTATCTTATATCTCTCTGAGCTCAAGTTCTAGTATGTTATGTTTCTCTGAGCTCTAGTTCTAGTAACTTATGTCTCTCTCAGGTCTAGTATCTTATATCTCTATGAGTTCTAGTTACAGTATCTTATATTTACATTTACATTTAAGTCATTTAGCAGACGCTCTTATCCAGAGCGACTTACAAATTGGTGAATTCACCTTCTGACATCCAGTGGAACAGCCACTTTACAGTAGTGCATCTAAATCTCTCTGAGTTCTAGTTCTAGTATCTTACGTCTCTCTGAGGTCTTGTATCTTATATCTTTCTGAGCTCTAGTTCTAGTATGTTTTGTTTCTCTGAGTTCTAGTTCTAGTATATTATGCCTCTCTGAGTTCTAGTTCTAGTATCTATTGTCTCTCTGAGTTCTAGTTCTAGTATCTTATGTCTCTCTGAGGTCTTGTATCTTATATCTCTCTGAGCTCTAGTTCTAGTATGTTATGTTTCTCTGAGTTCTAGTTCTAATATCTTATATCTCTCTGAGTTCTAGTTCTAGTATCTTACGTCTCTCTGAGCTCTAATTCTAGTATGTTATGTTTTTCTGAGTTCTAGTTCTAATATAGTTGTAGTATCTTATATCTCTCTGAGTTCTAGTTCTAGTATCTTATGTCTCTCTGAGGTCTAGTATCTTATATCTCCCTGAGCTCTAGTTCTAGTATGTTATGTTTCTCTGAGTTCTAGTTCTAATATCGTATATCTCTCTGAGTTCTAGTTCTAGTATCTTATGTCTCTCTGAGGTCTAGTATCTTATGTCTCTCTGAGGTCAAGTATCTTATATCTTGCTGAGCTCTAGTTCTAGTATCTTATGTCTCTCTGAGTTCTAGTTCTAGTATCTTATATCTCTCTGAATTCTAGTTCTAGTATATTATGTCTCTCTGCGTTCTATATCTAGTATATTATGTCTCTCTGAGTTCTAGTATCTTATGTCTCTCTGAGGTCTTGTATCTTATATCTTTCTGAGCTCTATTTCTAGTATGTTATGTTTCTCTGAGTTCTATTTCTAGAATTTTATATCTCTCTGAGTTCTAGTTCTAGTATATTATGTCTCTGAGTTCTAGTATATTATGTCTCTCTGAGTTCTAGTATATTATGTCTCTCTGAGTTCTAGTATATTATGTCTCTCTGAGTTCTAGTATATTATGTCTCTCTGAGTTCTAGTATATTATGTCTCTCTGAGTTCTAGTATATTATGTCTCTCTGAGTTCTAGTATCTTATGTCTCTCTGAGTTCTAGTATATTATGTCTCTCTGAGTTGTAGTATATTATGTCTCTCTGAGTTCTAGTATATTATGTCTCTCTGAGTTCTAGTATATTATGTCTCTCTGAGTTCTAGTATCTTATGTCTCTATGAGTTCTAGTACATTATGTCTCTCTGAGTTCTAGTATCTTATGTCTCTCTGAGTTCTAGTATATTATGTCTCTCTGAGTTCTAGTATCTTATGTCTCTATGAGTTCTAGTATATTATGTCTCTCTGAGTTCTAGTATATTATGTCTCTCTGAGTTCTAGTATATTATGTCTCTGAGTTCTAGTATATTATGTCTCTGAGTTCTAGTATATTATGTCTCTCTGAGTTCTAGTATGTTATGTCTCTCTGAGTTCTAGTATATTATGTCTCTCTGAGTTCTAGTATATTATGTCTCTCTGAGTTCTAGTATATTATGTCTCTCTGAGTTCTAGTATATTATGTCTCTCTGAGTTCTAGTATATTATGTCTCTCTGAGTTCTAGTATATTATGTCTCTCTGAGTTCTAGTATATTATGTCTCTCTGAGTTCTAGTATATTATGTCTCTCTGAGTTCTAGTATATTATGTCTCTCTGAGTTCTAGTATATTATATATCTCTGAGTTCTAGTATAGTATGTCTCTCTGAGTTCTAGTATATTATATCTCTCTGAGTTCTAGTATATTATGTCTCTCTGAGTTTTAGTATGTTATGTCTCTCTGAGTTCTAGTTCTAGAATCTTATATCTCTCTGAGTTCTAGTATATTATGTCTCTCTGAGTTCTAGTATCTTATGTCTCTCTGAGTTCTAGTATATTATGTCTCTCTGAGTTCTAGTATCTTATGTCTCTATGAGTTCTAGTATATTATGTCTCTCTGAGTTCTAGTATATTATGTCTCTCTGAGTTCTAGTATATTATGTCTCTGAGTTCTAGTATATTATGTCTTTCTCAGTTCTAGTATATTATGTCTCTCTGAGTTCTAGTATGTTATGTCTCTCTGAGTTCTAGTATATTATGTCTCTCTGAGTTCTAGTATATTATGTCTCTCTGAGTTCTAGTATATTATGTCTCTCTGAGTTCTAGTATATTATGTCTCTCTGAGGTCTAGTATCTTATATCTCTCTGAGTTCTAGTTATAGTATCTTATGTCTCTCTGAGGTCTAGTATCTTATATCTCCCTGAGCTCTAGTTCTAGTATGTTATGTTTCTCTGAGTTCTAGGTCTAATATCTTATATCTCTGAGTTCTAGTTCTAGTATCTTATGTCTCTCTGAGGTCTAGTATCTTATGTCTCTCTGAGGTCAAGTATCTTATATCTCTCTGAGCTCTAGTTCTAGTATCTTATGTCTCTCTGAGTTCTAGTTCTAGTATCTTATATCTCTCTGAGTTCTAGTTATAGTATCTTATGTTTCTCTGAGGTCTAGTATCTTATATCTCCCTGAGCTCTAGTTCTAGTATGTTATGTTTCTCTGAGTTCTAGTTCTAATATCTTATATCTCTCTGAGTTCTAGTTCTAGTATCTTATGTCTCTCTGAGGTCTAGTATCTTATGTCTCTCTGAGGTCAAGTATCTTATATCTCTCTGAGCTCTAGTTCTAGTATCTTATGTCTCTCTGAGTTCTAGTTCTAGTATGTTATGTTTCTCTGAGTTCTAGTTCTAGTATCTTATATCTCTCTGAGTTCTAGTTCTAGTATCTTATGTCTCTCTGAGGTCTAGTATCTTATGTATCTCTGAGGTCTAGTATCTTATATCTCTCTGAGCTCAAGTTCTAGTATGTTATGTTTCTCTGAGGTCTAGTATCTTATATCTCTCTGAGCTCTATAGTTCTAGTATGTTATGTTTCTCTGAGTTCTAGTTCTAGTATCTTATGTCTCTCTGAGTTCTAGTTCCAGTATCTTATGTCTCTCTGAGGTCAAATATCTTATATCTCTCTGAGCTCTAGTTCTAGCATCTTATGTCTCTCTGAGGTCTAGTATCTTATATCTCTCTGAGGTCTAGTATCTTATATCTCTATGAGTTCTCGTTATAGTATCTTATATCTCTCTGAGTTCTAGTTCTAGTATCTTATATCTCTATGAGTTCTAGTTATAGTATCTTATATCTCTCTGAGTTCTAGTTATAGTATCTTATGTCTCTCTGAGGTCTAGTATCTTATATCTCTCTGAGCTCTATATTTCTAGTATGTTATGTTTCTCTGAGTTCTAGTTCTAGTATCTTATGTCTCTCTGAGTTCTAGTTCTAGTATCTTATGTCTCTCTGAGGTCAAATATCTTATATCTCTCTGAGCTCTAGTTCTAGTATCTTATGTCTCTCTGAGGTCTAGTATCTTATGTATCTCTGAGGTCCAGTATCTTATATCTCTCTGAGCTCTAGTTTTAGCATCTTATGTTTCTCTGAGTTCTAGTATCTTATGTCTCTCTCAGTTCTAGTTCTAGTATCTTACGTCTCTCTCAGTTCTAGTTCTAGTATCTTATGTCTCTCTGAGGTCTAGTATCTTATATCTCTCTCAGTTCTAGTTCTAGTATCTTATGTCTCTCTGAGGTCTAGTATCTTATATCTCTCTGAGGTCTAGTATCTTATATCTCTATGAGTTCTCGTTATAGTATCTTATATCTCTCTGAGTTCTAGTTATAGTATCTTATGTCTCTCTGAGGTCTAGTATCTCATATCTCTCTGAGGTCTAGTATCTTATATCTCTATGAGTTCTCGTTATAGTATCTTATATCTCTCTGAGTTCTAGTTCTAGTATCTTATGTCTCTCTGAGTCTAGTATCTTATGTCTCTCTGAGGTCTAGTATCTTATATCTCTCTGAGCTCAAGTTCTAGTATGTTATGTTTCTCTGAGCTCTAGTTCTAGTAACTTATGTCTCTCTCAGGTCTAGTATCTTATATCTCTATGAGTTTTAGTTATAGTATCTTATATTTACATTTACATTTAAGTCATTTAGCAGACGCTCTTATCCAGAGCGACTTACAAATTGGTGAATTCACCTTCTGACATCCAGTGGAACAGCCACTTTACAATAGTGCATCTAAATCTCTCTGAGTTCTAGTTCTAGTATCTTACGTCTCTCTGAGGTCTTGTATCTTATATCTTTCTGAGCTCTAGTTCTAGTATGTTTTGTTTCTCTGAGTTCTAGTTCTAGTATATTATGCCTCTCTGAGTTCTAGTTCTAGTATCTATTGTCTCTCTGAGTTCTAGTTCTAGTATCTTATGTCTCTCTGAGGTCTTGTATCTTATATCTCTCTGAGCTCTAGTTCTAGTATGTTATGTTTCTCTGAGTTCTAGTTCTAATATCTTATATCTCTCTGAGTTCTAGTTCTAGTATCTTACGTCTCTCTGAGCTCTAATTCTAGTATGTTATGTTTTTCTGAGTTCTAGTTCTAATATAGTTGTAGTATCTTATGTCTCTCTGAGTTCTAGTTCTAGTATCTTATATCTCTCTGAATTCTAGTTCTAGTATATTATGTCTCTCTGCGTTCTATATCTAGTATATTATGTCTCTCTGAGTTCTAGTATATTATGTCTCTCTGAGTTCTAGTATATTATGTCTCTCTGAGTTCTAGTATCTTATGTCTCTCTGAGTTCTAGTATATTATGTCTCTCTGAGTTCTAGTATATTATGTCTCTCTGAGTTCTAGTATATTATGTCTCTATGAGTTCTAGTATCTTATCTCTCTCTGAGTTCTAGTATATTATGTCTCTCTGAGTTCTAGTATCTTATGTCTCTCTGAGTTCTAGTATCTTATATCTCTCTGAATTCTAGTTCTAGTATATTATGTCTCTCTGAGTTCTAGTATATTATGTCTCTTTGAGTTCTAATATATTATGTCTCTCTGAGTTCTAGTATATTATGTCTCTCTGAGTTCTAGTATATTATGTCTCTTTGAGTTCTAATATATTATGTCTCTCTGAGTTCTAGTATATTATGTCTCTCTGAGTTCTAGTATATGTCTCTCTGAGTTCTAGTATCTTATGTCTCTTTGAGTTCTAGTATATTATGTCTCTCTGAGTTCTAGTATCTTATGTCTCTCTGAGTTCTAGTATCTTATATCTCTCTGAGCTCTATATTTCTAGTATGTTATGTTTCTCTGAGTTCTAGTTCTAGTATCTTATGTCTCTCTGAGTTCTAGTTCTAGTATCTTATGTCTCTCTGAGGTCAAATATCTTATATCTCTCTGAGCTCTAGTTCTAGTATCTTATGTCTCTCTGAGGTCTAGTATCTTATGTATCTCTGAGGTCCAGTATCTTATATCTCTCTGAGCTCTAGTTCTAGCATCTTATGTTTCTCTGAGTTCTAGTATCTTATGTCTCTCTCAGTTCTAGTTCTAGTATCTTACGTCTCTCTCAGTTCTAGTTCTAGTATCTTATGTCTCTCTGAGGTCTAGTATCTTATATCTCTCTCAGTTCTAGTTCTAGTATCTTATGTCTCTCTGAGGTCTAGTATCTTATATCTCTCTGAGGTCTAGTATCTTATATCTCTATGAGTTCTCGTTATAGTATCTTATATCTCTCTGAGTTCTAGTTCTAGTATCTTATGTCTCTCTGAGTCTAGTATCTTATGTCTCTCTGAGGTCTAGTATCTTATATCTCTATGAGTTCTCGTTATAGTATCTTATATCTCTCTGAGTTCTAGTTATAGTATCTTATGTCTCTCTGAGGTCTAGTATCTTATATCTCTCTGAGCTCAAGTTCTAGTATGTTATGTTTCTCTGAGCTCTAGTTCTAGTAACTTATGTCTCTCTCAGGTCTAGTATCTTATATCTCTATGAGTTTTAGTTATAGTATCTTATATTTACATTTACATTTAAGTCATTTAGCAGACGCTCTTATCCAGAGCGACTTACAAATTGGTGAATTCACCTTCTGACATCCAGTGGAACAGCCACTTTACAATAGTGCATCTAAATCTCTCTGAGTTCTAGTTCTAGTATCTTACGTCTCTCTGAGGTCTTGTATCTTATATCTTTCTGAGCTCTAGTTCTAGTATGTTTTGTTTCTCTGAGTTCTAGTTCTAGTATATTATGCCTCTCTGAGTTCTAGTTCTAGTATCTATTGTCTCTCTGAGTTCTAGTTCTAGTATCTTATGTCTCTCTGAGGTCTTGTATCTTATATCTCTCTGAGCTCTAGTTCTAGTATGTTATGTTTCTCTGAGTTCTAGTTCTAATATCTTATATCTCTCTGAGTTCTAGTTCTAGTATCTTACGTCTCTCTGAGCTCTAATTCTAGTATGTTATGTTTTTCTGAGTTCTAGTTCTAATATAGTTGTAGTATCTTATATCTCTCTGAGTTCTAGTTCTAGTATCTTATGTCTCTCTGAGGTCTAGTATCTTATATCTCCCTGAGCTCTAGTTCTAGTATGTTATGTTTCTCTGAGTTCTAGTTCTAATATCGTATATCTCTCTGAGTTCTAGTTCTAGTATCTTATGTCTCTCTGAGGTCTAGTATCTTATGTCTCTCTGAGGTCAAGTATCTTATATCTTGCTGAGCTCTAGTTCTAGTATCTTACGTCTCTCTGAGCTCTAATTCTAGTATGTTATGTTTTTCTGAGTTCTAGTTCTAATATAGTTGTAGTATCTTATGTCTCTCTGAGTTCTAGTTCTAGTATCTTGTATCTCTCTGAATTCTAGTTCTAGTATATTATGTCTCTCTGCGTTCTATATCTAGTATATTATGTCTCTCTGAGTTCTAGTATATTATGTCTCTCTGAGTTCTAGTATATTATGTCTCTCTGAGTTCTAGTATCTTATGTCTCTCTGAGTTCTAGTATATTATGTCTCTCTGAGTTCTAGTATATTATGTCTCTCTGAGTTCTAGTATATTATGTCTCTATGAGTTCTAGTATCTTATCTCTCTCTGAGTTCTAGTATATTATGTCTCTCTGAGTTCTAGTATCTTATGTCTCTCTGAGTTCTAGTATCTTATATCTCTCTGAATTCTAGTTCTAGTATATTATGTCTCTCTGAGTTCTAGTATATTATGTCTCTTTGAGTTCTAATATATTATGTCTCTCTGAGTTCTAGTATATTATGTCTCTCTGAGTTCTAGTATATTATGTCTCTTTGAGTTCTAATATATTATGTCTCTCTGAGTTCTAGTATATTATGTCTCTCTGAGTTCTAGTATATTATGTCTCTCTGAGTTCTAGTATCTTATGTCTCTATGAGTTCTAGTATATTATGTCTCTCTGAGTTCTAGTATCTTATGTCTCTCTGAGTTCTAGTATCTTATATCTCTCTGAGCTCTATATTTCTAGTATGTTATGTTTCTCTCAGTTCTAGTTCTAGTATCTTATGTCTCTCTGAGTTCTAGTTCTAGTATCTTATGTCTCTCTGAGGTCAAATATCTTATATCTCTCTGAGCTCTAGTTCTAGTATCTTATGTCTCTCTGAGGTCTAGTATCTTATGTATCTCTGAGGTCCAGTATCTTATATCTCTCTGAGCTCTAGTTCTAGCATCTTATGTTTCTCTGAGTTCTAGTATCTTATGTCTCTCTCAGTTCTAGTTCTAGTATCTTACGTCTCTCTCAGTTCTAGTTCTAGTATCTTATGTCTCTCTGAGGTCTAGTATCTTATATCTCTCTCAGTTCTAGTTCTAGTATCTTATGTCTCTCTGAGGTCTAGTATCTTATATCTCTCTGAGGTCTAGTATCTTATATCTCTATGAGTTCTCGTTATAGTATCTTATATCTCTCTGAGTTCTAGTTCTAGTATCTTATGTCTCTCTGAGTCTAGTATCTTATGTCTCTCTGAGGTCTAGTATCTTATATCTCTATGAGTTCTCGTTATAGTATCTTATATCTCTCTGAGTTCTAGTTATAGTATCTTATGTCTCTCTGAGGTCTAGTATCTTATATCTCTCTGAGCTCAAGTTCTAGTATGTTATGTTTCTCTGAGCTCTAGTTCTAGTAACTTATGTCTCTCTCAGGTCTAGTATCTTATATCTCTATGAGTTTTAGTTATAGTATCTTATATTTACATTTACATTTAAGTCATTTAGCAGACGCTCTTATCCAGAGCGACTTACAAATTGGTGAATTCACCTTCTGACATCCAGTGGAACAGCCACTTTACAATAGTGCATCTAAATCTCTCTGAGTTCTAGTTCTAGTATCTTACGTCTCTCTGAGGTCTTGTATCTTATATCTTTCTGAGCTCTAGTTCTAGTATGTTTTGTTTCTCTGAGTTCTAGTTCTAGTATATTATGCCTCTCTGAGTTCTAGTTCTAGTATCTATTGTCTCTCTGAGTTCTAGTTCTAGTATCTTATGTCTCTCTGAGGTCTTGTATCTTATATCTCTCTGAGCTCTAGTTCTAGTATGTTATGTTTCTCTGAGTTCTAGTTCTAATATCTTATATCTCTCTGAGTTCTAGTTCTAGTATCTTACGTCTCTCTGAGCTCTAATTCTAGTATGTTATGTTTTTCTGAGTTCTAGTTCTAATATAGTTGTAGTATCTTATGTCTCTCTGAGTTCTAGTTCTAGTATCTTATATCTCTCTGAATTCTAGTTCTAGTATATTATGTCTCTCTGCGTTCTATATCTAGTATATTATGTCTCTCTGAGTTCTAGTATATTATGTCTCTCTGAGTTCTAGTATATTATGTCTCTCTGAGTTCTAGTATCTTATGTCTCTCTGAGTTCTAGTATATTATGTCTCTCTGAGTTCTAGTATATTATGTCTCTCTGAGTTCTAGTATATTATGTCTCTATGAGTTCTAGTATCTTATCTCTCTCTGAGTTCTAGTATATTATGTCTCTCTGAGTTCTAGTATCTTATGTCTCTCTGAGTTCTAGTATCTTATATCTCTCTGAATTCTAGTTCTAGTATATTATGTCTCTCTGAGTTCTAGTATATTATGTCTCTTTGAGTTCTAATATATTATGTCTCTCTGAGTTCTAGTATATTATGTCTCTCTGAGTTCTAGTATATTATGTCTCTTTGAGTTCTAATATATTATATCTCTCTGTCTCTCTGAGTTCTAGTATCTTATGTCTCTCTGAGTTCTAGTATATTATGTCTCTCTGAGTTCTAGTATCTTATGTCTCTATGAGTTCTAGTATATTATGTCTCTCTGAGTTCTAGTATCTTATGTCTCTCTGAGTTCTAGTATATTATGTCTCTCTGAGTTCTAGTATATTATGTCTCTCTGAGTTCTAGTATCTTATGTCTCTATGAGTTCTAGTATATTATGTCTCTCTGAGTTCTAGTATATTATGTCTCTCTGAGTTCTAGTATATTATGTCTCTCTGAGTTCTAGTATCTTATGTCTCTATGAGTTCTAGTATATTATGTCTCTCTGAGTTCTAGTATCTTATGTCTCTCTGAGTTCTAGTATCTTATATCTCTCTGAGCTCTATATTTCTAGTATGTTATGTTTCTCTGAGTTCTAGTTCTAGTATCTTATGTCTCTCTGAGTTCTAGTTCTAGTATCTTATGTCTCTCTGAGGTCAAATATCTTATATCTCTCTGAGCTCTAGTTCTAGTATCTTATGTCTCTCTGAGGTCTAGTATCTTATGTATCTCTGAGGTCCAGTATCTTATATCTCTCTGAGCTCTAGTTCTAGCATCTTATGTTTCTCTGAGTTCTAGTATCTTATGTCTCTCTCAGTTCTAGTTCTAGTATCTTACGTCTCTCTCAGTTCTAGTTCTAGTATCTTATGTCTCTCTGAGGTCTAGTATCTTATATCTCTCTCAGTTCTAGTTCTAGTATCTTATGTCTCTCTGAGGTCTAGTATCTTATATCTCTCTGAGGTCTAGTATCTTATATCTCTATGAGTTCTCGTTATAGTATCTTATATCTCTCTGAGTTCTAGTTCTAGTATCTTATGTCTCTCTGAGTCTAGTATCTTATGTCTCTCTGAGGTCTAGTATCTTATATCTCTATGAGTTCTCGTTATAGTATCTTATATCTCTCTGAGTTCTAGTTATAGTATCTTATGTCTCTCTGAGGTCTAGTATCTTATATCTCTCTGAGCTCAAGTTCTAGTATGTTATGTTTCTCTGAGCTCTAGTTCTAGTAACTTATGTCTCTCTCAGGTCTAGTATCTTATATCTCTATGAGTTTTAGTTATAGTATCTTATATTTACATTTACATTTAAGTCATTTAGCAGACGCTCTTATCCAGAGCGACTTACAAATTGGTGAATTCACCTTCTGACATCCAGTGGAACAGCCACTTTACAATAGTGCATCTAAATCTCTCTGAGTTCTAGTTCTAGTATCTTACGTCTCTCTGAGGTCTTGTATCTTATATCTTTCTGAGCTCTAGTTCTAGTATGTTTTGTTTCTCTGAGTTCTAGTTCTAGTATATTATGCCTCTCTGAGTTCTAGTTCTAGTATCTATTGTCTCTCTGAGTTCTAGTTCTAGTATCTTATGTCTCTCTGAGGTCTTGTATCTTATATCTCTCTGAGCTCTAGTTCTAGTATGTTATGTTTCTCTGAGTTCTAGTTCTAATATCTTATATCTCTCTGAGTTCTAGTTCTAGTATCTTACGTCTCTCTGAGCTCTAATTCTAGTATGTTATGTTTTTCTGAGTTCTAGTTCTAATATAGTTGTAGTATCTTATATCTCTCTGAGTTCTAGTTCTAGTATCTTATGTCTCTCTGAGGTCTAGTATCTTATATCTCCCTGAGCTCTAGTTCTAGTATGTTATGTTTCTCTGAGTTCTAGTTCTAATATCGTATATCTCTCTGAGTTCTAGTTCTAGTATCTTATGTCTCTCTGAGGTCTAGTATCTTATGTCTCTCTGAGTCAAGTATCTTATATCTTGCTGAGCTCTAGTTCTAGTATCTTACGTCTCTCTGAGCTCTAATTCTAGTATGTTATGTTTTTCTGAGTTCTAGTTCTAATATAGTTGTAGTATCTTATGTCTCTCTGAGTTCTAGTTCTAGTATCTTGTATCTCTCTGAATTCTAGTTCTAGTATATTATGTCTCTCTGCGTTCTATATCTAGTATATTATGTCTCTCTGAGTTCTAGTATATTATGTCTCTCTGAGTTCTAGTATATTATGTCTCTCTGAGTTCTAGTATCTTATGTCTCTCTGAGTTCTAGTATATTATGTCTCTCTGAGTTCTAGTATATTATGTCTCTCTGAGTTCTAGTATATTATGTCTCTATGAGTTCTAGTATCTTATCTCTCTCTGAGTTCTAGTATATTATGTCTCTCTGAGTTCTAGTATCTTATGTCTCTCTGAGTTCTAGTATCTTATATCTCTCTGAATTCTAGTTCTAGTATATTATGTCTCTCTGAGTTCTAGTATATTATGTCTCTTTGAGTTCTAATATATTATGTCTCTCTGAGTTCTAGTATATTATGTCTCTCTGAGTTCTAGTATATTATGTCTCTTTGAGTTCTAATATATTATGTCTCTCTGAGTTCTAGTATATTATGTCTCTCTGAGTTCTAGTATATTATGTCTCTCTGAGTTCTAGTATCTTATGTCTCTATGAGTTCTAGTATATTATGTCTCTCTGAGTTCTAGTATCTTATGTCTCTCTGAGTTCTAGTATCTTATATCTCTCTGAGCTCTATATTTCTAGTATGTTATGTTTCTCTCAGTTCTAGTTCTAGTATCTTATGTCTCTCTGAGTTCTAGTTCTAGTATCTTATGTCTCTCTGAGGTCAAATATCTTATATCTCTCTGAGCTCTAGTTCTAGTATCTTATGTCTCTCTGAGGTCTAGTATCTTATGTATCTCTGAGGTCCAGTATCTTATATCTCTCTGAGCTCTAGTTCTAGCATCTTATGTTTCTCTGAGTTCTAGTATCTTATGTCTCTCTCAGTTCTAGTTCTAGTATCTTACGTCTCTCTCAGTTCTAGTTCTAGTATCTTATGTCTCTCTGAGGTCTAGTATCTTATATCTCTCTCAGTTCTAGTTCTAGTATCTTATGTCTCTCTGAGGTCTAGTATCTTATATCTCTCTGAGGTCTAGTATCTTATATCTCTATGAGTTCTCGTTATAGTATCTTATATCTCTCTGAGTTCTAGTTCTAGTATCTTATGTCTCTCTGAGTCTAGTATCTTATGTCTCTCTGAGGTCTAGTATCTTATATCTCTATGAGTTCTCGTTATAGTATCTTATATCTCTCTGAGTTCTAGTTATAGTATCTTATGTCTCTCTGAGGTCTAGTATCTTATATCTCTCTGAGCTCAAGTTCTAGTATGTTATGTTTCTCTGAGCTCTAGTTCTAGTAACTTATGTCTCTCTCAGGTCTAGTATCTTATATCTCTATGAGTTTTAGTTATAGTATCTTATATTTACATTTACATTTAAGTCATTTAGCAGACGCTCTTATCCAGAGCGACTTACAAATTGGTGAATTCACCTTCTGACATCCAGTGGAACAGCCACTTTACAATAGTGCATCTAAATCTCTCTGAGTTCTAGTTCTAGTATCTTACGTCTCTCTGAGGTCTTGTATCTTATATCTTTCTGAGCTCTAGTTCTAGTATGTTTTGTTTCTCTGAGTTCTAGTTCTAGTATATTATGCCTCTCTGAGTTCTAGTTCTAGTATCTATTGTCTCTCTGAGTTCTAGTTCTAGTATCTTATGTCTCTCTGAGGTCTTGTATCTTATATCTCTCTGAGCTCTAGTTCTAGTATGTTATGTTTCTCTGAGTTCTAGTTCTAATATCTTATATCTCTCTGAGTTCTAGTTCTAGTATCTTACGTCTCTCTGAGCTCTAATTCTAGTATGTTATGTTTTTCTGAGTTCTAGTTCTAATATAGTTGTAGTATCTTATGTCTCTCTGAGTTCTAGTTCTAGTATCTTATATCTCTCTGAATTCTAGTTCTAGTATATTATGTCTCTCTGCGTTCTATATCTAGTATATTATGTCTCTCTGAGTTCTAGTATATTATGTCTCTCTGAGTTCTAGTATATTATGTCTCTCTGAGTTCTAGTATCTTATGTCTCTCTGAGTTCTAGTATATTATGTCTCTCTGAGTTCTAGTATATTATGTCTCTCTGAGTTCTAGTATATTATGTCTCTATGAGTTCTAGTATCTTATCTCTCTCTGAGTTCTAGTATATTATGTCTCTCTGAGTTCTAGTATCTTATGTCTCTCTGAGTTCTAGTATCTTATATCTCTCTGAATTCTAGTTCTAGTATATTATGTCTCTCTGAGTTCTAGTATATTATGTCTCTTTGAGTTCTAATATATTATGTCTCTCTGAGTTCTAGTATATTATGTCTCTCTGAGTTCTAGTATATTATGTCTCTTTGAGTTCTAATATATTATGTCTCTCTGAGTTCTAGTATCTTATGTCTCTCTGAGTTCTAGTATATTATGTCTCTCTGAGTTCTAGTATCTTATGTCTCTATGAGTTCTAGTATATTATGTCTCTCTGAGTTCTAGTATCTTATGTCTCTCTGAGTTCTAGTATATTATGTCTCTCTGAGTTCTAGTATCTTATGTCTCTATGAGTTCTAGTATATTATGTCTCTCTGAGTTCTAGTATATTATGTCTCTCTGAGTTCTAGTATATTATGTCTCTGAGTTCTAGTATATTATGTCTTTCTCAGTTCTAGTATATTATGTCTCTCTGAGTTCTAGTATGTTATGTCTCTCTGAGTTCTAGTATATTATGTCTCTCTGAGTTCTAGTATATTATGTCTCTCTGAGTTCTAGTATATTATGTCTCTCTGAGTTCTAGTATATTATGTCTCTGAGTTCTAGTATATTATGTCTCTCTGAGTTCTAGTATATTATGTCTCTCTGAGTTCTAGTATATTATGTCTCTCTGAGTTCTAGTATATTATGTCTCTCTGAGTTCTAGTATATTATGTCTCTCTGAGTTTTAGTATGTTATGTCTCTCTGAGTTCTAGTTCTAGAATCTTATATCTCTCTGAGTTCTAGTATATTATGTCTCTCTAAGTTCTAGTATATTATGTCTTTCTGAGTTCTAGTTTATTATGTCTCTCTAAGTTCTAGAATTTTATGTCTCTCTAAGTTCTAGTATATTATGTCTCTCAGATTTCTAGTACATTATGTCTCTCTGCATTCTAGTTATAGTATATTATGTCTCTCTGAGTTCTAGTACATTATGTCTCTCTGCATTCTAGTTATAGTATATTATGTCTCTCTGAGTTCTAGTATATTATGTCTCTCTGAGTTCTAGTACATTATGTCTCTCTGCATTCTAGTTATAGTATATTATGTCTCTCTGAGTTCTAGTACATTATGTCTCTCTGCATTCTAGTTATAGTATATTATGTCTCTCTGAGTTATAGTATATTATGTCTCTCTGAGTTCTAGTACATTATGTCTCTCTGCATTCTAGTTATAGTATATTATGTCTCTCTGAGTTCTAGTATATTATGTCTCTCTGCATTCTAGTTATAGTATATTATGTCTCTCTGAGTTCTAGTATATTATGTGGATCATAACATAAAACAAGGTTTAGGAACTCCTGTTTTTAATAATTTGTCTCCCTCCTTAATGGCTGTTTCCTGAGGGGGATTCTGATCAAAGGACAAAAGAGCATTTTAGCTCTGTATAAGAGGCTGGAGCTGCAGATTGCCATTGAGCTGCTGGATACACAAGCAATCACAGCCCCCTCACTTGTTTGCTTGCAGAATGTGCAGATGCCATGTTTCCATACTATAGGCCTCTTGTCTGTTTATTGATATACCAAATTTATTTATTATCAGTGTTTTGTTTACCTCAAGCCTTTCCATTAGGTGAGCAATGCAACAAATATTGCACATTCATTTATTTATTACTTTTTGTGACTTTGAAAAGTGTTGCGTTAATGATCATTTTGCGTTGGTCGTTGTGGGAAATGTGGTAAAATCCATAACATCTGATCAATAAACATATAATAATAATAATAAAAAACGTAATCATAATTATGAAATAGATAATACAGATCCTAATCTAACATTTTCAGTTAGTGAGAGTGACTGGACACTTCTATAACATGCCATTTGCATCCAAAATACAGATTTGCAAAAGAGAAGTGCACTTTTTCCTTTAAGATGAACAATTATAGAAGAATGAGGATGTTTATTGATAAATACATATTTCTCTCTCTGTCAGATGTGTCCAAGTCCTCTCTACTCTTCAGAGAACAGTCCCCCTCCCCTGGGGTGGACGATATCGATGAGCAGGGTGGGCCTGGAGGTCGGCGTCTGGGGTAGGGTCGTCAGTTCACCAGAGCCAGGAAAGCTCCAGACCCTGCCTCACTTCATAGGCTCTCTGAGAAGGATTACCCTGGTCTCAGGGACCAGGAGCCTGGTTCAGAGGTTGTGGATACTCCTCCTCTGCTTCCACCTCCCAGGCTGGGTCCCAGAGCTTCAGGACACCACAAGGGCAGCGACACAGAACCCCCTCCTAAGGCAGGCTTCCAGGGGCTCTCGCAGTCCACCCACCCCGCAAGAACAAAGAACCGGAGGAGGAAGACTGGGGATGTGGGCCAGGAGAAGGAAGAGCAGGCCAGCTGACTAGGCAGGGTGTTACAGTGTAGACATATCATGTTATCGTGCAGGATGAACATGCTCTCTGAACAGATCAGGGACCGTAGTGTGTCAGGGACCGTAGTGTGTCATATTCTCATTTATAAAACCACATTAAAACATCTCTAAATATATTTGTTTTTTTGTGTAACAGGTATGATAATATAAACAAATATTGGGTATTTAAGACATACAGGGCCTTCAGGAAGTATTCACACCTCTTGACTTTTTCCACATTTTGTTGTGTTACAGCCTGCATTTAAAATGGATTACATTTATATGTTGTGTTACTGTAATAACCAATATTGTCAAAGTGGAATTAGGTTTTTAGAAATGTTATTTGTCTTGAGTCAATAAGCATTCAACCCATTTTGTTATGTCAAGCCTAATTAAGTTCTTGAGTAAATATTTGCTTAACAAGTCACATAATAAGTTGCATGGACTCACTCTGTGTGCAATAATAGTGTTTAACATGAATGACTACCTCACCTCTGTACCCCACACATACAATTAGCTGTAAGGTCTCTCAGTCGAGCAGTGAATTTCAAACACAGATTCAACCACAAAGACCAATGAGGTTTTCCAAAGCCACACAAAGAAGCGCACCTTTTGGTAGATGGGTAAAAAATAAATAAAAAGCAGTCATTGAATATCAGATCAAATCAAATGTTATTTTTCACTTGCACTGAATACAACAGGTGTAGAACTGACCATGAAATGCTTACTTACAAGCCCCTGGTGAAGTTATTAATTACACTTTGGATGGTATATCATTACACCCAGTCACTACAAAGATCCAGGAGTCCTTCCTAACTCAGTTGCCGGAGAGGAAGAAAACCGCTCAGAGGCCAATGGTGACTTTAAAACAGTTAGAGTTTAATGGCTGTGATAGGAGGAAACTGAGGATGGATCAACAACATTGTAGTTACTCCACAATACTAATCTAAATGACAAAGTGAAAAGAGTGAACACTTATGTTAATTATATATTTCTGTAATACATTTTCAATAATTTCTAAAAACATGTTACTTATGGGTTATTGTGTGTGAGAATTGTCAGGACCCGGTTACGAACCTGGGTGTCCGGAGTGAGAAACAGTCACTTAACCAACTGAGCCACGAATAGTCAGCAGAACCCAGAAGATGAGGCAGACACAGCAGTACTTAAGACGGTGTATTTAATAAAGTAAAAAGTCCTTCAAATACAAAAATGGCAAATCCAAAAGGTGGAAGGTAAAGCACAAAAAAGCCTCAAGAGATACTCACAAAAAATGAACAAAAACAAAAAACAGAATTCCACAAGAGCGTCACCCGGAATCGACAAGAGCACACAGAACACTAGGGCTGGGTGCTAACATACAAACACAGAGCACAGAACTGAGGGAAACAAAGGGTTTAAATATAATCAGGGGAAACGAGGCACAGGTGCAAATAATAATGGGGATCAAGGGAAAAAAACATAAGGTCAAAAAGCACAATGGGGGCATCTAGTGAAAAAACCCGGAACAACCCTGGCCAAATCCTGACAAGAATAAAATATATTTAATCAATATTGAATTCAGGCTGTAACACAACAAAATGTGGAATTAATCAAGGGGTGTGAATACTTCCTATTGTGTTTTTCCTGTTTCGAAAAATAAACGCTTTATTAGACATCTGTTCATTTTGTTGAATTTTGGGGACAAAAGCAGTTGCTGCTCTGATTCCATCAGAGGTCTGAGTGCCAGACGGTACACTACAACACACACACTTCTATTTTATGTGTGTAAAAACATTGTAACAGTATCGCTGGAAGAGTCACAAGCATGACGACAGTGATTTTTTTTATACCATCTCACGCATGCACGCACACGCACACGCACACACACACACACACACACACACACACACACACACACACACACACACACACACACACACACACACACACACACACACACACACACACACACACACACACACACACACACACACACACACACACACACACACACACACACACACACACACACACAGGTCTCTCCACAACATCTGATTGGTGACTGGGAGTTGCTGGGAATAGATGAAGCATAAATAACCAGCTCCTGTTTAGAAGCCTCCATGTCAAACACGATACTTCTGATTGGATGGTCATCGGACGGTTATATTTGCTCTGCCCCTGGATACACCCCTATGACAAAGTATTTGATGATTTACTAAAGGAAATCAAGGCGGATAGGTCTGCTACAGTACGTAGGATAGGATCTGGCTCCTTCCCTGTCCTGCTATTGGTGGGGACGAAGCCGATAGACGAATCAACATACTGGAGGACAGACAAACATCCGAACAGAGAAACAGTGACGCATAAAGGCAGACGGCCAGACGGACAGACGGACATATGGACAGACGGACAGACGGACATATGGACAGACGGACATATGGACAGAGAAACAGTGACGCATAAAGGCAGACGGACAGACGGACAGAGAAACAGTGATGCATACAGGCAGACGGACAGACGGACAGACGGACATATGGACAGACAAACATTACATTTACATTTACATTTAAGTCATTTAGCAGACTCTCTTATCCAGAGCGACTTACAAATTGGACATCCGAACAGAGAAACAGTGACGCATAAAGGCAGACGGACATATGGACAGACGGACATATGGACAGACAGACATATGGACAGACGGACAGACGGACAGACGGACAGAGAAACAGTGATGCATAAAGGCAGACGGACAGACGGACATATGGACAGACGGACAGACGGACAGACGGACAGACGGACAGAGAAACAGTGATGCATAAAGGCAGACGGACAGACGGACATATGGACAGACGGACATATGGACAGACGGACATATGGACAGACAGACAGACGGACAGAGAAACAGTGATGCATAAAGGCAGACGGACAGACGGACAGACGGACAGACCGAACCACCCGACACACCGACAGACTGACAAATCTTCACAATTCACTGTCATGTCTCCTGCTGAGAGGCTGAGTGTGCTCCTCTTCCTAGCTGGGTTCTTCGGGGGCTTGGGGGTTTGGGGGCCCTGTCCCTGGTGCTCTCCTTTGGGACAGACTACTGGCTGC
This sequence comes from Oncorhynchus masou masou, assembly GCF_036934945.1. NCBI lineage: Eukaryota > Metazoa > Chordata > Actinopteri > Salmoniformes > Salmonidae > Oncorhynchus > Oncorhynchus masou. Next base: position 78,787,879 of record NC_088217.1, on the reverse strand, counting down.
TGGCCTTGGAGACCTGTGGCCCTGGGGGCCCTCAGACCTGGGGAGGGGGAGATGGAGCATCAGGACTCTGTGACATTCTTCCACCAGGGATTCTTCTGGAGGTGCTCCTTCAGTGGGAGGAGAGAGGAGAACATGGTGTGGCACTTCTGGATCAGTATGAGAGTTTTCCCCCACCTATTTATGAAATAGAAATACTGTAGCAGACAATACATTCATTGATGAATGACAAGAATGACGGGAACTGTAGTATAATAAACAAAGAAATACAACGTATATTTTTTTCCAAAGCCAATCAACCACACCAAAAGGTCTGTGTGCCTGCCTACCTCTTCCCATTTTATGCTTCTGAGCAAAGCACGGATTACCAGGCACTTGACACTGCAGTCGACAGGGCCTTCTGGAGCATCTTCCTTCTAGTGGGCGTGGTCACTGTTATGATTGGTGGGTTTGTCATCATCTGTGCCTCTCCGTTGGCCAGCCACAGGCTCTACAAAGTAGGGTTGGCACTCTTGCTCACTGGAGTTGAGTTATCGGTTGTGTTCCTCTGCTCAGACATTGCTGACGCATGCCAAATCTTACAATGCCTGGATAGGTGCTTTTACATGTCAGCTAACAATATCATATTTTATAGAAATCTGATGCCAGACGGCATAGTCGATGATGTAGTGTGCAACCATGGGTTGATGCATGCATCGTCTGATCAGAGCAGGGGAACAAGATCATTATGAGTTACTAGTCATGGTTGGGTCCACTGAACTTTAGATGAAGCTCAAAGTTCAATGTGGAACAGTGACGATTTTAGCATCTTTTTGATGCATGCCAGCAAACCCAGAACACAACTTAACACTAAACAATACATTAATTACACTATAACGGTGACAAACGGTGTCCACACAGGGTGCCTACATAAAGCTGTCCCTAAAGCAGTCCCAAGACCTTACCACTGCTACACCTGGCTATCAGCGGAGCCTTAGCTGATATGGCTGACTTGCTTAAACAAATGTGGCTTCTACTGACAATTGAGATGTACAATCTATAGCATAAGGGTATATGAGGCAATCCGTTATTTTGATTAAGACATTAATGAGCGAGCTAGGACGGATGTAGTCAAATGCACAACAACTGAATTCAGAACAGGGGCCTATTTTACAGTATTCTCCATGTACACCAAGTCAAAAATGATAGAATAAATCTAAGGGGCATAAATTCAGACAATGAAAGCTCTTATAATACTCAATGATTACGTTTCTCTAAAACAGGCTTATCCTTTTTGTTTATCCTTTTAAGCTTGGAAAAGAGACCCTTAAACCCAGACTTGGGACCACACACCCACTCTACTGGATAGCAGGCTAGTGATTGCTTTGCAATGCTTGCACTTAGCCACTGATTCCTTCCAAACCACTCATTGTTGAATTTGCAATTTCCAACTTGTTGTGTAATGTCCAACGGTCGATGAGCACCTGTACATTTTATCTATCATTTCTCTTCATTATTTATTCTCATATGACAAGGATTTAAAAACATTTGCCAGTAGATTTTTGACTTGGTTCATGATGATGACTGCTAGCTAAGATTTTGAAAGTATGATGTTGACATGATCAGTCCAATCAAAGCTATGGTAGATATGACATGATTTGACGTCATTTTATCTGTGGCCAATGACCTTGATCCTTCTTGGATGGGCAATTCTAATGTAACTCTATGGCAGCACACAAGGGGCGTGAATTTTTTACCTCTACCCTTAGATTTGCGGTGACGTAGTGTCCCCATGAGTGACAGAACACTGAGCCAATCACAACGCAAGTAGAGAACATTACCAACCCCTACGCTCTGTAGTTTCTGCTGGCTGCCCCCCCACCACAAAAAGCACTGAGCTAGGCTGAAACACCTGCATTTTGGAGCTGCCTTACTCAATAAATAATATGCGGCTTTATTAACATTATTATATATATTTTTTACATTGTTTGCAAACTGATATGTGACATATATTAATGCCAAAATAACATGCAAACAGGCAACCCCACCTGCCCTGAATGACGAGTTGCCACTAACCAGGAGACGCATTTATGTTCTATTAACTTTTATTGAGTTTAAATGTTTCCCTCTTCCTCCCTCTCTCACTCTTCCTCCCTCTCTCCCTCTCCTCTCTCCCTCTCCTCTCTCGTTCTCCTCTCTCACTCTCCTCTCTCACTCTCCTCTCTCCCTCTCCTCTCTCACTCTCCTCTCTCCCTCTCCTCTCTCGTTCTCCTCTCCCCCTCTCCCTCTCCTGTCTCCCACTCCCTCTCCTCTCTCCCCTCCCCTCTCCCTCTCTCCTCTCCTCTCTCCCTCTCCTCTCTCCCTCTCCTCTCTCTCTCCTCTCCCTCTCTCCCTCTCTCTCTCCCTCTCCTCTCTCCCTCTCCTCTCTCCCTCTCCTCTCTCCCTCTCCCTCTCCTCTCCCCTCTCCTCTCTCCCCTCTCCCTCTCTCCCTCTCCTCTCTCACTCTCCTCTCTCCCTCTCCCTCCCCTCTCTCCCTCTCCTCTCTCACTCTCCTTTCTCCCTCTCCCTCTCCTCTCTCCCTCTCCTCTCTCCCTCTCCTCTCCTCTCTCCCTCTCCTCTCTCTCTCTCCTCTCTCCCTCTCCTCTCCTCTCTCCCTCTCCTCTCCCCTCTCCCTCTCCTCTCTCCCTCCCTCTCCCCTCTCCCTCTCCCTCTCCCTCTCCTCTCTCGTTCTCCTCTCCCCCTCTCCCTCTCCTCTCTCCCTCTCCTCTCTCACTCTCCTCTCTCCCTCTCCCTCTCCTCTCTCCCTCTCCTCTCTCCCTCCCCTCTCCTCTCTCACTCTCCTCTCTCCCCTCTCCCTCTCCTCTCTCCCTCTCCTCTCTCCCTCTCCTCTCTCACTCTCCTCTCTCCCTCTCCCTCTCCTCTCTCCCTCTCCTCTCTCCCTCTCCTCTCTCCCTCTCCCCTCCCTCTCCCTCTCCCTCTCTCCCTCCTCTCTCCTCTCCTCTCCCTCTCCTCTCCCTCTCCTCTCTCACTCCTCTCCTCTCCCTCTCCCTCTCTCTCTCTCCCTCTCTCCCTCTCCCTCTCACTCTCCCTCTCCCTCTCCCTCTCCCCTCTCCTCTCCCTCTCTCCTCTCTCTCTCTCCTCTCCTCTCCTCTCTCCCCTCTCCCTCTCCTCTCCTCTCTCCCTCTCATCTCCCTCTCCCTCTCCCCCTCCCTCTCCCCCTCTCCCTCTCCCTCTCCCTCTCCTCCTCGTTCTCCTCCCCCCCTCTCCCTCCCCTCTCCCTCTCCTCTCTCTCCTCCTCTCCCCTCTCCCCTCCTCTCTCCCTCTCCTCTCTCCCTCCCCTCTCCTCTCTCACTCTCCTCTCTCCCTCTCCCTCTCCTCTCTCCCTCTCCTCTCTCCCTCTCCTCTCTCACTCTCCTCTCTCCCTCTCCCTCTCCTCTCTCCCTCTCCTCTCCCTCTCCTCTCCCTCTCTCCCTCCCTCTCTCCCTCTCCTCTCCCTCCTCCCTCTCCTCTCTCCCTCTCCTCTCCCCCTCTCCCTCTCCTCTCTCCCTCTCCTCTCCCCCTCTCCCTCTCCCTCTCCCTCTCCTCTCTCGTTCTCCTCTCCCCCTCTCCCTCTCCTCTCTCCCTCCCCTCTCCCTCCTCCCCTCCCCCTCCCCTCTCCCTCTCCCTCTCCCTCTACTCTCCCCCTCTCCCTCTCCCTCTCCCTCTCCCTCTCCCTCTCCCTCTCCTCTCTCCCTCTCCTTCTCCCTCTCTCTACCTCTCCCTCTCCCCCCCCTCCCCTCTCCCTCGCCCTCCCCTCTCCCTCTCCTCTCCCCCCTCTCCCTCTCCCTCTCCTCTCTCTTTCTCCTCTCCCCCTCTCCCTCTCCTCTCTCCCTCTCCCTCTCCCTCTCCCTCTCCCTCCCCCCTCTCCCTCTCCTCTCTCCCTCTACTCTCCCCCTCTCCCTCTCCCTCTCCCTCTCCCTCTCCCTCTCCCTCTCCTCTCTCCCCCTCTCCTTCTCCCTCTCCCCTCTCCCTCTCCCTCTCCTCTCCCTCTCCCTCTCCTCTCTCCCTCTCCCTCTCTCCCTCTCCCTCCCCCCTCTCCCTCTCACCCCTCCCCTCTCCTCTCCCCCTCTACCTCTCCCCCTCTCCCTCTCCCTCTCCCTCTCCTCTCCAGGTCTATGTCTCCTGGTTGTAATAATGATGTATGTAGTCTGGACCCAGGTACTGGACACTCTGGAGGACTACGCAGCCCAGCAACACCACTCCTCTCAGTGTCCAACAGTCTACCACCTCAACGTCCAATACGGCCTCTCCTCTCTCCCTCTCCTCTCTCCCTCTCCTCTCTCCCACTCCTCTCCCCCTCTCCCTCTCCTCTCTCCCTCTCCCTCTCCTCTCTCCCTCTCCCTCTCCTCTCTCCCTCTCCTCTCTCCCTCTCCTCTCTCCCTCTCCTCTCTCACTCCCCTCTCCTCTCTCCCTCTCCTCTCTCCAGGTCTATGTCTCCTGGTTGCAATAATGATGTATGTAGTCTGGACCCAGGTACTGGACACTCTGGAGGACTACGCTGCCCAGCAACAACACTCCTCTCAGTGTCCAACAGTCTACCACCTCAACGTCCAATACGGCCTCTCCTCTCTCCCTCTCCGCTCTCCCACTCCTCTCTCCCACTCTTCTCCCCCTCTCCCTCTCCTCTCTCCCTCTCCCTCTCCTCTCTCCCTCTCCTCTCTCCCTCTCCTCTCTCCCTCTCCCTCTCCTCTCCTCTCTCCCTCTCCCTCTCCTCTCTCCCTCTCCCCTCTCCCTCTCCTCTCCCTCTCCCCCTCTCCCTCTCCCTCTCCCTCTCCCTCTCCCCCTCTCCTCTCTCCCTCTCCTCTCTCCCTCTCCTCTTTCCCTCTCCTCTCCTCTCTCCCTCTCATCTCCCCCTCTCCCTCTCCTCTCTCCCTCTCCTCTCCCCCTCTCCCTCTCCCTCTTGTCTCTCGTTCTCCTCTCCCCCTCTCCCTCTCCTCTCTCCCTCTCCCTCTCCCCCTCTCCCCTCTCCTCCCCTCTCCCTCTCCCTCTCCTCTCCCCCTCTCCCTCTCCTCTCTCCCTCTACTCTCCCCCTCTCCCTCTCCCTCTCCTCTCTCCCTCTCCTCTCCCCCTCTCCTTCTCACTCTCTCCCTCTCCTCCCCCCTCTCCCTCTCCCTCTCCTCTCTCCCTCTCCTCTCTCCCTCCCTCTCTCCCTCTCCTCTCCCCCTCTCCCTCTCCCCCTCTCCCTCTCCTCTCCCCCTCTCCCTCTCCCCCTCTCCCTCTCCCTCTCCCTCTCCCTCTCCTCTCCAGGTCTATGTCTCCTGGTTGTAATAATGATGTATGTAGTCTGGACCCAGGTACTGGACACTCTGGAGGACTACGCTGCCCAGCAACAACACTCCTCTTAGTGTCCAACAGTCTACCACCTCAACGTCCAATACGGCCTCTCCTCTCTCCCTCTCCTCTCTCCCACTCCTCTCCCCCTTTCCCTCTCCTCTCTCCCTCTCCCTCTCCTCTCTCCCTCTCCTCTCTCCCTCTCCTCTCCCTCTCCCCTCCCTCTCTCCCTCTCCTCTCTCCCTCTCCTCTCTCACTCTCCTCTCCTCTCTCCCTCTCCTCTCTCCAGGTCTATGTCTCCTGGTGGCAATAATGATGTATGTAGTCTGCACCCAGGTACTGGACACTCTGGAGGACTACGCTGCCCAGCAACAACACTCCTCTCAGTGTCCAACAGTCTACCACCTCAACGTCCAATACGGCCTCTCCTCTCTCCCACTCCTCTCTCCCACTCTTCCCCCCTCTCCCTCTCCTCTCTCCCTCTCCTCTCTCCCTCTACTCTCTCCCTCTCCCTCTCCTATCTCCCTCTCCCTCTCCTCTCTCCCTCTCCCCCCCTCTCCCTCTCCCCCTCTCCCTCTCCCCCTCTCCCTCTCCCTCCCTCCCCTCTCCCTCTCCCTCTCCCTCTCCCTCTCCCTCTCCCCCTCTCCTCTCCTCTCTCCCTCTACTCTCTCCCTCTCCTCTCTCCCTCTCCTCTCCTCTCTCCCTCTCATCTCCCCCTCTCCCTCTCCTCTCTCCCTCTCCTCTCCTCTCCCCCTCTCCCTCTCCCTCTCCTCTCTCGTTCTCCTCTCCCCCTCTCCCTCTCCTCTCTCCCTCTCCTCTAACCCCTCTCCTCTCTCCCCTATCCTCTCTCCCTCTCCTCTCCCCTCTCCCTCTCCTCTCTCCCTCTCCTCTCTCCCTCTCATCTCCCCCTCTCCCTCTCCTGTCTCCCTTTCCCCTCTCCCTCTCCTCTCCCTCTCCCTCTCCTCTCTCCCTCTCCCTCTCTCCCTCTCCTCTCCTCTCCCCTCTCCTCTCTCCCTCTCCCCTCTCCCTCTCTCCCTCTCCCTCTCCCCCTCTCCCTCTCCCTCTCCCTCTCCCTCTCCCTCTCCCTCTCCCTCTCCCTCTCCCTCTCCCTCTCCCTCTCCCTCTCCCTCTCCCTCTCCCCATCTCCCTCTCCCTCTCCTCTCTCCCTCTCCTCTCTCCCTCTCCTCTCTCCAGGTCTATATCTCCTGGTTGTAATAATGATGTATGTAGTCTGGACCCAGGTACTGGACACTCTGGAGGACTACGCTGCCCAGCAACAACACTCCTCTCAGTGTCCAACAGTCTACCACCTCAGCGTCCAATACGGCCTCTCCTCTCTCCCTCTCCTCTCTCCCTCTCCCTCTCCTCTCTCCCTCTCCTCTCTCCCTCTCCTCTCTCCCTCTCCTCTCTCCCGATCCTCTCTCCCTATCCTCTCCCCCTCTCCCTCTCCTCTCTCCCTCTCCTCTCTCCCTCTCCTCTCTCCCTCTCCTCTCCCCCTCTCCCTCTCCCCCTCTCCCTCTCCTCTCCCCCTCTCCCTCTCCCCCTCTCCCTCTCCCTCTCCCTCTCCTCTCCAGGTCTATGTCTCCTGGTTGTAATAATGATGTATGTAGTCTGGACCCAGGTACTGGACACTCTGGAGGACTACGCTGCCCAGCAACAACACTCCTCTTAGTGTCCAACAGTCTACCACCTCAACGTCCAATACGGCCTCTCCTCTCTCCCTCTCCTCTCTCCCCACTCCTCTCCCCCTTTCCCTCTCCTCTCTCCCTCCCCCTCTCCTCTCTCCCTCTCCTCTCTCCCTCCCTCTCTCCCTCTCCCTCTCCTCTCCCTCTCCTCTCTCCCTCTCCCTCTCCCTCTCCTCTCTCTCCTCTCCTCCTCTCTCTCCCTCTCCTCTCTCCAGGTCTATGTCTCCTGGTGGCAATAATGATGTATGTAGTCTGCACCCAGGTACTGGACACTCTGGAGGACTACGCTGCCCAGCAACAACACTCCTCTCAGTGTCCAACAGTCTACCACCTCAACGTCCAATACGGCCTCTCCTCTCTCCCACTCCTCTCTCCCACTCTTCTCCCCCTCTCCCTCTCCTCTCTCCCTCTCCTCTCTCCCTCTACTCTCTCCCTCTCCCTCTCCTATCTCCCTCTCCCTCTCCTCTCTCCCTCTCCCCTCTCCCTCTCCTCTCCCTCTCCCCCTCTCCCTCTCCCTCTCCCTCTCCCTCTCCCTCTCCCTCCCCTCTCCCTCTCCCTCTCCCTCTCCCTCTCCCCCTCTCCCCTCTCCCTCTCCTCTCTCCCTCCCCTCTCCCTCCCTCTCTCTCTCCCTCTCTCCCTCTCCTCTCCCTCTCCCTCCTCATCTCCCCCTCTCCCTCTCCCTCTCCTCCCTCTCCTCTCCCTCTCCCCCTCTCCCTCTCCTCTCCTCTCTCGTTCTCCCTCCCCTCTCCCTCTCCTCTCCCCTCTCCTCTAACCCTCTCCTCTCTCCCTATCCTCTCCCCCTCTCCTCTCCTCTCCCTCCCCTCCTCTCTCCCTCTCCTCTCCCCCTCTCCCTCCCTCCCCTCTCCCTTCCCCCCTCTCCCCTCTCCCTCTCCCCTCTCTCCCTCTCCCTCTCCTCTCTCCCTCTCCCTCTCTCCTCTCCTCTCCCTCTCCCTCTCCCTCTCCCTCTCCCTCTCCCTCTCCCTCTCCCTCTCCCTCTCCCTCTCCCTCTCCCCATCTCCCTCTCCCTCTCCTCTCTCCCTCTCCTCTCTCCCTCTCCTCTCTCCAGGTCTATATCTCCTGGTTGTAATAATGATGTATGTAGTCTGGACCCAGGTACTGGACACTCTGGAGGACTACGCTGCCCAGCAACAACACTCCTCTCAGTGTCCAACAGTCTACCACCTCAGCGTCCAATACGGCCTCTCCTCTCTCCCTCTCCTCTCTCCCTCTCCCTCTCCTCTCTCCCTCTCCTCTCTCCCTCTCCTCTCTCCCTATCCTCTCTCCCTATCCTCTCCCCTCTCCCTCTCCTCTCTCCCTCTCCTCTCTCCCTCTCCTCTCTCCCTCTCCCTCTCCTCTCTCCCTCTCCTCTCTCACTCTCCTCTCCTCTCTCCCTTTCCTCTCTCCAGGTCTATGTCTCCTGGTTGCAATAATGATGTATGTAGTCTGGACCCAGGTACTGGACACTCTGGAGGACTACGCTGCCCAGCAACAACACTCCTCTCAGTGTCCAACAGTCTACCACCTCGACGTCCAATACAGCCTCTCCTATCTCCTTCTCCTCTCTCCCACTCCTCTCTCCCACTCTTCTCCCCCTCTCCCTCTCCCTCTCCTCTCTCCCTCTCCCTCTCCCTCTCCCTCTCCCTCTCCCTCTCCCTCTCCCCTCTCCCTCCCCTCTCCCCCTCTCCTCCCTCCCTCTCCCCCTCTCCCTCCCTCTCCCTCTCCCTCTCCCTCTCCCCCCCTCTCCCTCTCCCTCTCCCTCTCCCTCTCCCTCTCCCTCTCCCTCTCCCTCTCCCCCCCCCCCTCTCCCTCTCCCTCCTCCCTCTCCTCTCCCCTCTCCCTCCCTCTCCTCTCTCTCCCTCTCCCTCTCCCTCCCTCTCTCCCTCTCCTCTCCCCCCCCTCTCCCTCCCCCTCTCCCTCTCCTCTCCCCCTCCCCCCTCCCTCTCCCTCTCCTCTCTCCCTCTCCTCTCCCTCTCCTCTCTCCCTCTCCCTCTCCTCTCTTCCTCTCCTCTCTCCCTCTCCCCCTCCCTCCCTCCCCCTCTCCCTCTCCCTCTCCCTCTCCCCATCTCCCTCTCCCTCTCCTCTCTCACTCTCCTCTCTCCCTCTCCTCTCTCCCTCTCCTCTCTCCAGGTCTATATCTCCTGGTTGTAATAATGATGTATGTAGTCTGGACCCAGGTACTGGACACTATGGAGGACTACGCTGCCCAGCAACAACACTCCTCTCAGTGTCCAACAGTCTACCACCTCAGCGTCCAATATGGCCTCTCCTCTCTCCCTCTCCTCTCCCTCTCCCTCTCCTCTCTCCCTCTCCTCTCTCCCTCTCTTCTCTCCCTCTCCTCTCTCCTTATCCTCTCTCCCTATCCTCTCTCCCTCTCCTCTGTCCCTCTCCTCTCTCCCTCTCCTCTCCCCCTCTCCCTCTCCTCTCTCCCTCTCCTCTCCCCCTCTCCCTCTCCCTCTCCCTCTCCCTCTCCTCTCCCCCTCTCCTCTCTCCCTCTCTCCCTCTCCCTCTCCTCTCCCCCTCTCCCTCTCCTCTCTCCCTCCTCCCTCCCTCCCTCTCCTCTCTCCCTCTCCTCTCTCCCTCTCCTCTCTCCCATCTCCTCTCTCTCCTCTCCCTCTCCCTCTCCCTCTCCCTCTCCCTCTCCCTCTCCCTCTCCCTCTCCCTCTCCCTCTCCCTCTCCCTCTCTCCAGGTCTATGTCTCCTGGTTGTAATAATGATGTATGTAGTCTGGACCCAGGTACTGGACACTCTGGGGGACTACGCTGCCCTGCAACAACACTCCTCTCTCCCTCTCCTCTCTCCCTCTCCTCTCTCCCTCTCCTCTCTCCATCTCCTCTCTCCCTCTCCTCTCTCCTCTCTCCCTCTCCCTCTCCCTCTCCCTCTCCCTCTCTATGTCTCCTGGTTGTAATAATGATGTATGTAGTCTGGACCCAGGTACTGGACACTCTGGAGGACTACGCTGCCCAGCAACAACACTCCTCTCAGTGTCCAACAGTCTACCACCCCAGCGTCCAATACGGCCTCTCCTCTCTCCCTCTCCTCTCTCCCTCTCCTCTCCCTCTCCTCTCTGCCTCTCCTCTCTCCCTCCCCCTCTCCCTCTCCTCTCTCCCTCTCCTCTCTCCCACTCCTCTCTCCCTCTCCTCTCTCCTCTCCCCTCTCTCCCTCTCCTCTCTCCCTCTCCTCTCTCCCTCCCCCTCCCCCCTCTCCCTCTCCCTCTCCTCTCTCCCCTCGCCCTCCTCCTCTCTCCCCTCTCCTCCCTCCCTCTCCCCTCTCCTCTCTCCCTCTCCCCTCTCCCTCTCCCTCTCCCTCTCCTCCTCCCTCTCCCTCTCCCTCTCCTCTCCCTCTCCTCTCTCCCTCTCTTCTCTCCCCCCCTCCCCCTCTCCCTCTCCTCTCTCCCTGTCCTCTCTCCTTCCCCCTCTCCCTCTCCTCTCTCCCTCTCCTCTCTCCCTCTCCCTTCTCCCTCTCCTCTCTCCTCTCCCTCTCCCTCTCCCTCTCCTCTCCTCTCCTCTCTCTCCTCCCTCTCTCCCTCTCCCTCTCCCTCTCCCTCTCCCTCTCCCTCTCCCCTCCCTCTCCCTCTCCCTCTCCCTCTCCCTCTCCTCTCCCCTCTCCCTCTCCCTCTCCCTCTCCTCTCCCTCTCCTCTCCTCCCTCTCCCTCTCCCTCTCCTCTCTCCCTCTCCTCTCTCCCTCTCCCCTCTCCCTCTCCTCTCTCCCTCTCCCTCTCTCCCTCTCCTCTCTCCCTCTCCCTCTCCAGGTCTATGTCTCCTGGTTGTAATAATGATGTATGTAGTCTGGACCCAGGTACTGGACACTCTGGAGGACTACGCTGCCCAGCAACAACACTCCTCTCAGTGTCCAACAGTCTAACACCTCAGCGTCCAATACGGCCTCTCCTTCATGTTTGCTCCCGTCTCCGTCTTCTTCTCCCTGCTGGCAGCACTGCTCTTCATCCTGATTGGACGAACAGTGCGGAGGTGCCATCATAAGTGCCAATGTAGTGACAGAGGGGGTAAACAGCCAGAGAGGAAGTTGGGAATGAACAGTGACTCCAGTGCCATAAAGGCCCAGACCTCCATGTTCAGTCTATAACAAGAGCCAGTAGTGACTGACACCATGGTCAAGTCTTTGGCTCAGAGTAATACAGATGGACCATATTAAATACATTTGGAATAATCAACTGTGATGAGCTTTGAATAAAAAGGCTACAGTCTCATTGGGAGTTTAATTCCACTGATTTTTTGCAACCAGTTCAGGACTCTATCAGACAGTCCAGTCATGGAGGGTAATGAATTAGATTGTCATTATCTATTGGGATAATCATGACGGACGGGACAGTGGGTTCCTAATCAACTGCAACACATCTGAATGGAAATATAGCTGGGTTCCACTACCACCACTAGAGAGCAGTGCTGCTTTAACAGTAGTAAAGCAGGTAAAATACAACACCATTTACAGTCCTAACCCAAATACTTCAAGCCATCTCAGAGAGCTTCTATAGTTTCGATGGGAACAGACGTATCCCAGCCAACGTGAAGTTGCATCATTCATATTTCATTACAGCAGAGGGATTCAAAAGTTGAAAGAGGAAATGGTGAGATTATTTATTCAATTGCCTTTTTTTTGGACCAAACAAAAGATAATATATGTTCTGTTTTTTCCTTCTTCTGTACAGTACGGTTAACTCCATATTAAAGTAACTGATACAGAAAGCCCACCATCACACCTTAATAATTGGAAAAGGCAAACATTATGAGTTCTCTCTCAGTGGCGAGGGTCTGAGTCAGTAAGACAGCGATGAGATGAGGCTGACTGGGGGAGGAAAGGAGGGGAGGAGAAAAGGTGAAGTGTCTCATCAGTGTGTTTTTCTTTTCTTTTAATGTCTTTCCTCCTCTTCCTAGTCTGAGCTGTGAACAAGGTGAGCGTAATTACACTAGGAGCTTGTCACATTCACTTCTGTGGCCTCACACCGCCTGAAACATCTCTGGCACTAGCACCCCCTCCCTACCTACACCCCCCATCACCACCCGCCTGCGTTAAACCCACACCGGCGCCACGAGCCGCTCGTTTTAAAAGGGAGAGATTTTAATGATAGCCTGATTCAGTCATCTCTTGCTTTCAATCTTGTATTTTTTAGAAAAATAGATTCTGTTGGCAGATTCATTTCCAGTATGTGCCTCCCCTCCCCCAATCCAACATCCTCCAGATTCAGTGTTATGTGTCACTGTCACCCCAGCGTTGCTCACACACTGTTGTTGATCCCCTCGTCACCTGGGTCTCTGTCCCTGAGAAATGAGACTGTCCACAACAATTACTACAAGAGCAATACAGTCTCTCTCTTGTTCTCTCATTCTCTCATCTTGCTCTCTCTCTCTCCCTCCCATTCAAAATGAAAAATGGTGGATCAAATGTAAGTCACATGACAGATTACAAAATGGAGACCATTGTTTTTAAGTTAAATGTATTTTCTGCAAATACTCCTTAGCTCTTTGGTTGGCACTGTACAATCAGCAAATCAGTACTTGCATGACTTGCTTTTGTGTGTGAGTGTAAATCACCTTCACATATTACTGGGTACAATCATGGCATAGTTCCCCTCCTTCTTATCCTCCACATCCTCCCTAAACACACCCTGTCCTCCCAGTTGGTTTGGTCCACTCAGCCCAGAGCCTCGGGGCCCACCCAGGGGCCACAATTATTCATTCCTTTGCTCAGCCAACTAGAAGAAATGACCCTCTCTCCAGATCCAGGACCTTCGAACCTGAATCAGAACCCCAGGCTGAAGCCCCCTGCCTTGGTTACAATTATGACCCCCCGTGCCTCCACTCTCCAGACCCAGTGTTTTCCATAAATATGAGGCTGGGCGGCTGGACCCTGTTGTACTGTACTCACACAGCCCATGCTGTGTCTGGTGTGGGTCTGTGGAGCTGTAGCCTGCAGGCTGTGTTTGTTCACTGTCCCTTGGGTGGCTAGCGAAAAACAGAAGTTTTAAGGACCCGAAGAGACACATATATTGGACTGATGGATGATAAATGTGAAGAATATAGGAGAGTCAGACTCTTCAGAAGTCTTTCATGGATTTCAGCCATATGTCCATAAGTGTATATGAATAGATCTGATGTTAATAACTTGTTGGACTCTACACGACAGCATGTCCTGTCCTTTTTCTTCCATGGCACATTGTATGTTCTATTACCCTTCTCTATTCATTCTGCTCACATCCTCTTATTTAGCTCTATTTCCCTGTTTCTAACATGAGATCTTTCTCTCTTCCCTTCTCCCCTTTTTTCCCCTCACCTCTCGCTCTCTCTCTCCCCTCCATCTCATCTGGCCAGGTCTTTCAGTGTTCATAATGAGGTCTGTGATTGCTCTGTGGCCCTCTCCCCCGATCTGCCCTGCTCTCTCCTCTCTTCCTCTCTCCTCCTTTCTTCCTGTGTCCTCTGCGTCTTTCCTGGGGGTTAATGAAGATCCTGTGGATTAAAAAGCAGCTGTTAGAAATGACACTGGCCCTGGCAGAGATGTGGGGCTGCAGGCTGGATTGTGCCAAGAAGGCGGGAAGAGAGGAGCAGGGTAAAGAGAAGGGCATGGGAACCTTTTTGTCCTGCTCTGACCTGCCATTTGAGTATCTACAGTAAATCCTATTACCCATCTACCTCTCTCTCCCACACCATCTCTCTCTCTCCCTCTCTCTCTCCCTCTCCATTCAATTCACAGAGCTTTATTGGCATCTCTCTCTCACCATCTCTCTCTCTCTCTCTCTCTCTCTCTCTCTCTCTCTCTCTTGTCTATTTTCTCTTCCACCTCTCCTTTTGCTCTACATCTGTCTCACCTCCCTTTCTAACCTTCTCATCCTATTGCTTTTATTTCTTTTTTCTTTCTCCCCCTCCTCTCGATCTCATCTCTGTTCACGGGTCTCTTATCATCACCTTCTTTGACAGCCCCTTTCACCTCACCAGGAGAAGAATGACTTGTGAGCACAAATACCTGACTGTGGAGCACTTATCATTAGGAGGGGAGGATGAGCCCGCGGAGAGATGAAGACTTCTCTTCATCTGTCCCTCTCTCATCCTCCTTCCATTTCTTCCTCCCTCGCTTCATCCCGCTCTTCCACCGGGCACTATTGCATTAGGTGAGTGTGTACATCAGGTCAGCGTGTACATCAGGTCAGCGTGTACATTAGGTGAGTGTGTACATCAGGGCAGCGTGTACATCAGGTCAGCGTGTACATTAGGTCAGCGTGTACATCAGGTCAGTGCGTACATTAGGTCAGCGTGTATATTAGGTCAGCGTGTTCATCAGGTCATTGTGTTCATTAGGTCAGCGTGTACATTAGGTCAGTGTGTACATTAGGTCAGTGTGTACATTAGGTCAGCGTGTACATCAGGTCAGTGTGTACATTAGGTCAGCGTGTATATTAGGTCAGTGTGTACATCAGGTCAGTGTGTACATTTGGTCAGCGTGTACATTAGGGGTCAGTCAGTGTGTATTAGGTCAGCGTGTACATTAGGTCAGCGTGTACATTAGGTCAGTGTGTACATTAGGTCAGCGTGTACATTAGGTCAGCGTGTACATTAGGTCAGCGTGTACATTAGGTCAGTGTGTACATTAGGTCAGTGTGTACATTAGGTCAGTGTGTACATCAGGTCAGTGTGTTCATTAGGTCAGCTTGTACATTAGGTCAGCGTGTACATTAGGTCAGCGTGTACATTAGGTCAGCGTGTACATTAGGTCAGCGTGTACATTAGGTCAGTGTGTACATTAGGTCAGTGTGTACATTAGGTCAGCGTGTACATCAGGTCAGTGTGTACATTAGGTCAGCGTGTACATTAGGTCAGCGTGTACATTAGGTCAGCGTGTACATTAGGTCAGTGTGTACATTAGGTCAGCGTGTACATCAGGTCAGTGTGTACATTAGGTCAGCGTGTACATTAGGGAAGGTAAACGGGTTATATTTAGCTCATTTTCAACCCCGCCACCTCCTTCACCTCACCTCCTCCTTGGAGACCAAAAGGGGCATAAGCCTGTTCTTTTTCTCTCTCTCTCATTCTTCTTTCCTCCCTCTCCTTCTCCTCTTCCAAAGAAAATTATCAACAGAGTGTACTAGAAGAGAGAGAGAGAGAGAGAGAGAGAGAGAGAGAGAGAGAGAGAGGGAGAGAGAGAAATATGAAATCCAAGTTTCTTTCATCCATGAACGCTTTCATCTCTTTTTTCAAACTGAGGGGATTATCAGTGGTGGTGCTATTGATACAGGTGGTGCTACTGGTGCTACTGATACAGGCTGATACAACCTCTACTAGGGGAAGAGAGGAGCGAGGGGGGAGGTGGTGCTACTGATACAACCTCTACTAGGAGAAGAGAGGAGCGAGGGGGAGGAGGGGGTGCTACTGATACAACCTCTACTAGGGGAAGAGAGGAGCGAGGGGGGAGGAGGTGCTACTGATACAACCTCTACTAGGAGAAGAGAGGAGCGAGGGGGGAGGAGGTGGTGGTAAGATAGGTGGTTGTCAATACAGAAATGGAACACACTATTGGTTGGGGTCCATGTTGGAGCTGAGAGGCTGATCATTGCTTCTCACACAGAGAGAATTGTGGTACAATACAAACAGAATGGCACAGGGTACAAGATCACTGGAGTAGGTCGGCACTCAGCAGGTCTTCTCTTTTTTCACATGGAAAAGTATTGAACTAAAACCAAAAAGACAAGACAAAATAAAAACATTAATGCCAAAGAATATTATTAATCCCAAAAATGGAACCAAAATCAAAATAATAAATGATATTTCTCTCCTGTGACTCCTGCTACTTGGCTTGACTTCTAATCTCGACTGTTCCAAGTGTTTTTTCATTAAATGTGTGTCAGACTAATTTCGAGGCAAATGAATACAGATGTCAGGATGCCATCAAATCCCATCGTGGGCCCTATAATGAGATAACAGGCTTTAGTCAAAGCATTAACGCTATTGAAAAAATTAGATTAGTTCAATGGGATGTGGATACGGGTCTGAAACCGCGGAACGAGGGCTTGGCGGGCAGAGAGGCACGGGGAGGAGGAGAGAGAGGAGGAGATGAAGAGAGACAGGCACGGGGAGGAGGAGAGAGAGGATGAGGTGGAGAGAGACAGACACGGGGAGGAGGAGAGAGAGGATGAGGTGGAGAGAGACAGGCACAGGGAGGAGGAGAGAGAGGATAAGGTGGAGAGAGAGGATGAGGAGGAGAGAGAGGGTGAGGAGGAGAGAGGATGAGGAGGAGAGAGAGAGGCACGGGGAGGAGGAGAGAGAGGATGAGGTGGAGAGAGACAGGCACGGGGAGGAGGAGAGAGAGAGAGGGGCACGGAAGGAGGAGAGAGAGGAGGAGGTGAAGAGAGACAGGCATGGGGAGGAGGAGAGAGAGGATGAGGTGGAGAGAGAGGCACGGGGAGGGGGAGAGAGAGGGTGAGGTGGAGAGAGACAGGCACGGGGAGGAGGCGAGAGAGGATGAGGTGGAGAGAGACAAGCACGGGGAGGTGGAGAGAGAGGATGACGTGGAGAGAGAGGATGAGGAGGAGAGAGAGGATGAGGAGGAGAGAGGATGAGGAGGAGAGAGAGAGAGGCACGGGGAGGAGGAGAGAGAGGATGAGGTGGAGAGAGACAGGCACGGGGAGGAAGAGAGAGAGGAGCACGGGGAGGTGGAGAGAGAGGAGGAGGTGAAGAGAGACAGGAACGGGGAGGAGGAGAGAGAGGATGAGGAGGAGAGAGAGAGAGGAACGGGGAGGAGGAGAGAGAGGAGGAGGTGGAGAGAGAGACAGGCACGGGGAGGAGGAGAGAGAGGATGAGGTGGAGAGAGAGGGCAGGATGAGGAGGAGAGAGAGGAGGAGGAGGAGGAGAGAGATGAGGCAGTAGAGAGAGGAGGAGAGGAGGAGGAGAGGAGGAGGAGGTGGAGAGAGACAGGCACGGGGAGGTGGAGAGAGAGGGGGAGGGTGGGGGAGGGAGAGGCAGAGGGATGAGGAGAGGGATGAGGTGGAGAGAGAGAGAGGCACGGGGAGGGAGGGGGAGAGAGAGAGGAGGAGGTGGAGAGAGAGAGGCACGGGGAGGAGGAGAGAGAGGAGGAGGTGGAGAGAGACAGGCATGGGGAGGAGGAGAGAGATGAGGAGGTGGAGAGAGAGAGGCACGGGGAGGAGGAGAGAGAGGAGGAGGTGGAGAGAGATGGAGAGGAGAGAGACAGGCACGGGGAGGGGGAGGGGAGAGAGAGAGGAGGTGGAGAGAGAGAGGCACGGGGAGGAGGAGAGAGATGAGGAGGTGGAGAGAGACAGGCATGGGGAGGAGGAGAGAGATGAGGAGGTGGAGAGAGAGGGCATGGGGAGGAGGAGAGAGGGAGAGGTGGGAGGAGACAGGCACGGGGAGGAGACAGGAGGATGAGGTGGGAGAGGGCAGGGAGAGAGAGGAGGAGGTGGAGAGAGAGAGGCACGGGGAGGGGGAGAGAGAGGAGGCAGGGGGAGGAGAGGCAGGGGAGGGAGGAGGAGAGAGGGATGAGGTGGAGAGAGAGAGGCACGGGGAGGAGGAGAGAGAGGAGGAGGTGGAGAGAGAGAGGCATGGGGGGAGGAGGAGGAGAGGTGTAGAGAGGATGAGGGGAGAGAGGAGAGGCACGGGGAGGAGGAGAGAGAGGAGGGGGTGGAGGTGTGGAGAGAGAGGTACGGGGAGGAGGAGAGAGAGGATGAGGTGGAGAGAGAGAGGCACGGGGAGGAGGAGAGAGAGGAGGAGGGGGTGGAGAGAGAGAGGCACGGGGAGGAGGAGAGAGAGGATGAGAAGGAGGAGGAGGCACAGGGAGGGTGGAGAGAGGGAGGAGGTGGAGAGAGAGAGGCACGGGGAGGAGGAGAGAGGGAGGAGGTGGAGAGAGACAGGCATGGGGAAGAGGAGAGAGAGGAGGAGGTGGAGAGAGAGAGGCACGGGGAGGAGGAGAGAGAGGAGGAGGTGGAGAGAGAGGCACGGGGAGGAGGAGAGGGAGGATGAGGTGGAGAGAGAGAGGCACGGGGAGGGGGAGAGAGAGGAGGAGGTGGAGAGAGAGAGGCACGGGGAGGAGGAGAGAGTGGAGGAGGTGGAGAGAGACAGGCATGGGGAGGAGGAGAGAGAGGAGGAGGTGGAGAGAGAGAGGCACAGGGAGGAGGAGAGAGAGGAGGAGGTGGAGAGAGAGGGGGAGGTGGGGAGAGAGAGGCACGGGGAGGAGGAGAGAGAGGATGAGGTGGAGAGAGAGAGGCACGGGGGGGGAGAGAGAGGAGGAGGTGGAGAGAGAGAGGCACAGGGAGGAGGAGAGAGAGGATGAGGTGGAGAGAGAGAGGCACGGAGAGGAGGGTGGAGAGGAGGATGAGGTGGAGAGAGAGGCACGAGGGAGGGGAGGAGAGAGAGGAGGGAGGTGGAGAGAGAGAGGCACGGGGAGGAGGAGAGAGAGGAGGAGGTGGAGAGAGACAGGCATGGGGAGGAGGAGAGAGAGGATGAGGTGGAGAGAGAGGATGAGGTGGAGAGAGACAGGCACAGGGAGGAGGAGAGAGAGGAGGAGGTGGAGAGATAGGATGAGGAGGAGAGAGAGAGGGGCACGGGGAGGAGGAGAGAGAGGAGGAGGAGGTGGAGAGAGACAGGTACGGTGAGGTGGAGAGAGAGGATGAGGAGGAGAGAGAGAGGCACTGGGAGGAGGAGAGAGAGGATGAGGTGGAGAGAGAGGCACAGGGAGGAGGAAAGAGAGGATGAGGAGGAGAGAGAGGATGAGAGAGAGGATGAGGTGGAGAGAGAGGATGAGGAGGAGAGAGAGGGTGAGGAGGAGAGAGAGGATGAGGAGGAGAGAGAGAGAGGCACGGGGTGGAGGAGAGAGAGGATTAGGTGGAGAGAGAGAGAGGCACGGGGAGGAGGAGAGAGAGGAGGAGGTGGAGAGAGAGGATGAGGAGGAGAGAGAGTTGGGCACGGGGAGGAGGAGAGAGAGGATGAGGAGGAGAGAGAGAGAGGCACGGGGAGGAGGAGAGAGAGGATGAGGTGGAGAGAGAGAGGCACAGGGAGGAGGAGAGAGAGGATGAGGAGGAGAGAGAGGATGAGGAGGAGAGAGAGGATGAGGTGGAGAGAGAGGATGAGGAGGAGAGAGAGGATGAGGAGGGGAGAGAGGATGAGGTGGAGAGAGAGGATGAGGAGGAGAGAAAGGATGAGGAGGAGAGAGAGGATGAGGAGGAGAGAGAGAGAGTCACGGGGAGGAGGAGAGAGAAGATGAGGTGGAGAGAGAGAGACAGGCACGGGGAGGAGGAGAGGGAGGAGGAGGTGGAGAGAGAAGAGGAGGTGGAGAGAGACAGGCACGGGGAGGAGGAGAGAGAGGATGAGGTGGAGAGAGACAGGCACGGGGAGGAGGAGAGAGAGGAGGAGTTGGAGAGAGAGAGGCACGGGGAGGGGGAGAGAGAGGAGGAGGTGTAGAGAGAGAGGCACGGGGAGGCGGAGAGAGAGGAGGAGGTGGAGAGAGACAGGCATGGGGAGGAGGAGGAGAGAGGAGGGGAGAGAGAGAGGACGGGGAGGGAGGAGAGAGGAGGAGGAGGAGGGTGGAGAGAGACAGGCACAGAGAGGAGGAGAGAGAGGGAGGAGGTGGAGAGAGAGGATGAGGAGGAGAGAGAGTTGGGCAGACGGGGAGGAGGAGAGAGAGGAGAGGAGAGGAGAGAGAGAGAGGCACGGGGAGGAGGAGAGAGAGGATGAGGTGGAGAGAGAGAGGGCACAGGGAGGAGGAGAGAGAGGATGAGGAGGAGAGAGAGGGATGAGGTGGAGAGAGAGGATGAGGTGGAGAGAGAGGATGAGGAGGAGAGAGAGAGGAGGAGGAGTAAGAGAGAGGAGGAGAGAGAGGAGGAGGGGAGAAGGAGAGAGAGGATTAGGTGGAGAGAGAGAGAGGCACGGGGAGGATGAGAGAGAGGAGGAGCGAGAGGATGAGGAGGAGAGAGAGGATGAGGAGGAGAGAGAGGATGAGGTGGAGAGAGAGGATGAGGAGGAGAGAGAGGGTGAGGAGGAGAGAGAGGATGAGGAGGAGAGAGAGAGAGGCACGGGGAGGAGGAGAGAGAAGATGAGGTGGAGAGAGAGAGACAGGCACGGGGAGGAGGAGAGAGAGGAGGAGGTGGAGAGAGACAGGCACGGGGAGGAGGAGAGAGAGGAGGAGGTGGAGAGAGACAGGCACGGGGAGGAGGAGAGAGAGGATTAGGTGGAGAGAGAGAGAGGCATGGGGAGGATGAGAGAGAGGATGAGGAGGAGAGAGAGGATGAGGAGGAGAGAGAGGATGAGGAGGAGAGAGAGGATGAGGTGGAGAGAGAGGATGAGGAGGAGAGAGAGGATGAGGTGGAGAGAAATGATGTGGAGGAGAGAGAGGATTAGGAGGAGAGAGACAGGCACAGGGAGGAGGAGAGAGAGAATGAGGTGGAGAGAGACAGGCACGGGGAGGAGGAGAGAGAGGAGGAGGTGGAGAGAGACAGGCACGGGGAGGAGGAGAGAGAGGATTAGGTGGAGAGAGAGAGAGGCATGGGGAGGATGAGAGAGAGGATGAGGAGGAGAGAGAGGATGAGGAGGAGAGAGAGGATGAGGAGGAGAGAGAGGATGAGGTGGAGAGAGAGAATGAGGAGGAGAGAGAGGATGAGGTGGAGAGAAAGGATGTGGAGGAGAGAGAGGATTAGGAGGAGAGAGACAGGCACAGGGAGGAGGAGAGAGAGGATGATTTGGAGAGAGAGGACGAGGAGGAGAGTGAGGGTGAGGAGGAGACAGAGAGAGTCACGGGGAGGAGGAGAGAGAAGATGAGGTGGAGAGAGAGAGACAGGCACGGGAGGAGGAGAGAGAGGAGGTGGAGAGAGAGAAGAGGAGGTGGAGAGAGACAGGCACGGGGAGGAGGAGAGAGATGATGAGGTGGAGAGAGAGGAGGCACGGGGAGGAGGAGAGAGGATGAGGAGGAGAGAGAGACAGGCACGGGGAGGAGGAGAGAGAGGATGAGGTGGAGAGAGAGAGGAGGCACGGGGAGGAGGAGAGAGAGGAGGAGGTGGAGAGAGACAGGCACGGGGAGGTGGAGAGAGAGGAGGAGGTGGAGAGAGAGAGGCACGGGGAGGAGGAGAGAGAGGAGAGGTGGAGAGAGAGAGGCACGGGGAGGCGGAGAGAGAGGAGGAGGTGGAGAGAGACAGGTATGGGGAGGAGGAGAGAGAGGAGGAGGTGGAGAGAGAGAGGCACGGGGAGGAGGAGAGAGAGGAGGAGGTGGAGAGAGAGGATGAGGTGGAGAGAGAGGATGAGGAGGAGAGAGAGGAGGAGGAGGGGAGAGAGGATGAGGTGGAGAGAGAGGGCATGAGGAGGAGGAGAGAGAGGATGAGGAGGAGAGAGAGGATGAGGAGGAGAGGAGGAGAGAGAGGACGGGGAGGAGGAGAGAGAAGATGAGGGGAGAGAGAGAGAGGCACGGGGAGGAGGAGAGGGAGGAGGGGAGGAGGAGGCAGGGAGAGAGAGGAGGGAGAGAGAGACAGGAGGAGGTGGAGAGAGAGGAGGACGGGGAGGAGGAGAGAGGGGAGGAGTAGAGAGAGGATGAGGTGGAGAGAGACAGGCACGGGGAGGAGGAGAGAGAGGAGGAGGTGGAGAGAGAGAGGCACGGGGAGGAGGGAGAGAGAGGAGGAGGAGGAGAGAGGAGAGAGGAGGACGGGGAGGAGGAGAGAGAGGAGAGAGGGTGGAGAGAGACAGGCATGGGGAGGAGGAGAGAGAGGAGGAGGGGAGAGAGAGAGGGATGGGGAGGAGAGAGAGAGGGGAGGAGGATGAGGTGGAGAGAGACAGGCACAGGGGGAGGAGGAGAGATGAGGTGGAGATGGGGGGAGGAGAGAGGATGAGGAGGAGAGGCAGAGAGGATGAGGTGGAGAGGGGACGGAGGAGAGAGAGGATGAGGAGGAGAGAGAGAGAGAGGTGGAGAGGGGATGGGGAGGAGAGAGAGGATGAGGTGGAGAGAGAGAGCATGTGGAGGGAGGAGGAGAGAGAGAGAGAGGCAGGAGGAGGAGAGAGAGGATGAGGTGGAGAGAGAGGATGAGGTGGAGGAGGATGAGGAGGGAGAGAGAGGATGAGGAGGAGAGAGAGGGGGAGGAGGAGAGAGAGGATGAGGAGGAGAGAGAGAGAGGCACGGGGAGAAGGAGAGAGAGGATTAGGTGGAGAGAGAGAGAGGCACGGGGAGGAGGAGAGAGAGAGAGGGAGGAGGAGAGGATGAGGAGGAGAGAGGGATGAGGAGGAGAGAGAGGATGGGAGGAGGAGAGAGAGGATGAGGAGGAGAGGAGGGAGAGGAGGGGAGGAGAGAGAGGATGAGGAGGAGAGAGGATGGGAGGGAGGGGAGAGAGAGGAGAGGGGAGAGAGAGAGGCACGATGAGGTGGAGAGGAGAGAGACAGGCACGGGGAGGAGGAGAGAGAGGAGGAGGTGGAGAGAGACAGGCACGGGGAGGAGGAGAGAGAGGAGGAGGTGGAGAGAGACAGGCACGGGGAGGAGGAGAGAGAGGATTAGGTGGAGAGAGAGAGGGCATGGGGAGGAGGAGAGAGAGGATGAGGTGGAGAGAGAGAGGATGAGGAGGAGGAGAGGATGAGGAGGAGAGAGAGGGATGAGGTGGAGGAGAGAGAGGATGAGGGAGGAGAGGAGGATGAGGTGGAGAGAGAATGATGGGAGGAGGAGAGAGAGGATTAGGAGGAGAGAGAGAGGCACAGGGGAGGAGGAGAGAGAGGATGAGGTGGAGAGAGAGACAGGCACGGGGAGGAGGAGAGAGAGGAGGAGGAGGTGGAGAGAGACAGGCACGGGGAGGAGGAGAGAGAGGGATTAGGTGGAGAGAGAGAGAGGCACGGGGGAGGAGAGAGGAGGATGGAGGAGGGAGGGAGAGGAGGAGGAGGAGAGAGGATGAGGAGGAGAGAGAGGATGAGGTGGAGAGAGAGAGGATGAGGAGGAGAGAGAGGATGAGGTGGAGAGAAAGGATGGGGAGGAGAGAGAGGATTAGGAGGAGAGAGACAGGCACAGGGAGGAGGAGGAGAGGAGGAGGATGATTTGGAGAGAGAGGATGAGGAGGAGAGAGAGGGATGAGGAGGAGGAGGAGAGAGAGAGGACGGAGGAGGAGGAGGAGAGGAGGAGAGAGGTGGAGAGAGAGAGACAGGCATGGGGAGGAGGAGAGAGAGGAGGAGAGGAGGGAGAGAGGAGGAGAGGAGGTGGAGAGAGACAGGCACGGGGAGGAGGAGAGAGAGGATGAGGTGGAGAGAGACAGGCACGGGGAGGAGGAGAGAGAGGATGAGGAGGAGAGAGAGACAGGCACGGGGAGGAGAGAGAGAGGATGAGGTGGAGAGAGAGAGCACAGGGAGGAGGAGAGGATGAGGAGGAGGTGTAGAGAGAGAGGCACGGGGAGGTGGAGAGAGAGGATGAGGAGGAGGAGAGGAGAGGAGGCACGGGAAGAGGAGGAGAGAGAGGAGGAGGTGGAGAGAGAGGCACGGGGAGGCGGAGAGAGAGGAGGGAGGTGGAGAGAGAGGAGGAGGGGGAGGAGGAGAGGATGAGGAGGAGGAGAGGAGGAGGAGGGAGAGAGGCACGGGGAGGGAGGAGAGGAGGAGGAGAGGATGAGGAGAGAGAGGATGAGGTGGAGAGAGACAGGCACAGGGAGGAGGGAGGAGAGAGGATGGGTGGAGGAGGATGGAGGAGAGAGGATGAGGAGGAGAGAGAGTTGGGCACGGGGAGGAGGAGAGAGAGGATGAGGGAGGAGAGAGAGAGAGGCACGGGGAGGAGGAGAGAGAGGGATGAGGTGGAGAGAGAGAGAGGCACAGGGAGGAGGAGAGAGAGGATGAGGAGGAGAGAGAGGATGAGGTGGAGAGAGAGGATGAGGTGGAGAGAGAGGATGAGGTGGAGAGAGAGGATGAGGAGGAGAGAGAGAGGAGGCACGGGGAGAAGGAGAGAGAGAGATTAGGAGGAGAGAGAGAGAGGACGAGGGAGGAGGGAGAGAGAGGATGAGGAGGGAGCACAGAGAGGAGGAGGAGGAGAGGAGGAGGATGAGGAGGAGAGAGGATGAGGAGGATGAGGTGGAGAGAAAGGATGAGGAGGAGAGAGGGAGGAGGAGGAGGAGAGAGAGGATGTGGAGGAGAGGAGGGGAGGAGAGGATTAGGAGGAGAGAGAGAGAGGCACGGGGAGCAGGAGAGAGAGGAGGAGGTGGAGAGAGAAGAGGGGAGGTGGAGAGAGACAGGCACGGGGAGTAGGAGAGAGAGAATGAGGTGGAGAGAGACAGGCACGGGGAGGAGGAGAGAGAGGATGAGGTGGAGAGAGACAGACACGGGGAGGTGGAGAGAGAGCATGAGGAGGAGAGTGAGAGAGGCACAGGGAGGAGGAGAGAGAGGATGAGGTGGAGAGAGAGAGGCACGGGGAGGAGGAGAGAGAGGATTAGGTGGAGAGAGAGAGAGGCACGGGGAGGATGAGAGAGAGGATGAGGAGGAGAGAGAGGATGAGGAGGAGAGAGAGGATGAGGAGGAGAGAGAGGATGAGGTGGAGAGAAAGGATGTGGAGGAGAGAGAGGATTAGGAGGAGAGACAGGCACTGGGAGGAGGAGAGAGAGGATGAGGTGGAGAGAGGCACGATTAGGAGGAGAGAGAGGATGAGGAGGAGAGAGAGGCACTGAGAGGAGGAGAGAGAGGATGAGGTGGAGAGACAGGCACAGGGAGGAGGAGAGAGAGGATGAGGAAGAGAGAGAGGATGAGGAGGATGAGGTGGAGAGAGTGGATGAGGAGGAGAGAGAGGATGAGGAGGAGAAAGAGGACGAGGTGTAGAGAGGATGTGGAGGAGAGAGAGGATGTGGAGGAGAGAGAGGATGAGGTGGAGAGTGAGAGAGGCACGGGGAGGAGGAGAGGGAGAGGGGAGGAGGTGGGAGAGAGAGGGATGAGGAGGAGAGAGAGGATGAGGTGGAGAGAGAGGGGCATGGGGGAGGAGGAGAAAGAGGATGAGGAGGAGAGAGAGAGAGGCACGGGGAGGAGGAGAGAGGATGAGGAGGAGAGAGAGGATGGGGAGGAGAGAGAGGATGAGGAGGAGAGAGACAGGCACAGGGAGGAGGAGAGAGAGGATGAGGTGGAGAGAGGCACAGGGAGGAGGAGAGAGAGGATGAGGAGGAGAGAGAGGCACTGAGAGGAGGAGAGAGAGGATGAGGTGGAGAGAGAGAGGCACGAGGAGGAGAGAGAGGATGAGGAGAAGAGAGAGGATGAGGAGGATGTGGTGGAGAGAGAGGATGAGGAGGAGAGAGATGATGAGGAGGAGAAAGAGGAAGAGGTGGAGAGAGGATGTGGAGGAGAGAGAGGATGAGGAGGAGAGAGGATGAGGTGGAGAGAGAGGATGAGGAAGAGAGAGAGAGAGGATGAGGTGGAATGAGAGGATGAGGAGGAAAGAGAGGATGAGGTGGAGAGAGAGGATGAGTAGGATGAGGTGGAAAGAGAGGATGAGGAGGAGAGAGGGGATGAGGTGGAGAGAGAGGATGAGGAGGAGAGAGGGGATGAGGAGGAGAGAGAGGATGAGGAGGAGAGAGAGGATGAGGTGGAAAGAGAGGGTGAGGAGGAGAAAGAGGATGAGGAGGAGAGAGAGGATGAGGAGGAGAGAGAGGATGAGGAGGAGAGAGAGGATGAGGAGGAGAGAAAGGATGTGGAGGAGAGAGAGGATGAGGAGGAGAGAGACAGGCACAGGGAGGAGGAGAGAGAGGATGAGGTGGAGAGAGGCACGGGGAGGAGGAGAGAGAGGATGAGGAGGAGAGAGAGGCACTGAGAGGAGGAGAGAGAGGATGAGGTGGAGAGAGAGGATGAGGAGGAGAGACAGGATGAGGAGGATGAGGTGGAGAGAGAGGATGAGGAGGAGAGAGAGAGGCACGGGGAGGGGAGAAAGAGGATGAGAAGAGAGGACGAGGAGGAAAGAGGATGAGGAGGAGAGAGGAGGAGAGAGAGGATGAGGAGGAGAGGATGAGGATGAGGAGAGAAGAGAGGCACGGGGAGGGTGAGGAGGAGAGAGGATTAGGGAGGAGAGAGAGAGGCACAGGGAGGGGGAGGGGGGAGGAGAGAGGATGAGGAGGAGGAGAGAGACAGGCACGGGGAGGAGGAGAGAGAGGATGAGGTGGAGAGAGACAGGCACGGGGAGGAGGAGAGAGAGGATGAGGTGGAGAGAGAGAGGCACGGGAGGGGAGGGAGGAGAGGAGAGGATGAGGTGGAGAGAGAGATGATGAGGAGGAGAGAGAGGATGAGGACTTGGAGAGAGGGATGAGGAGAGAGGAGAGAATGAGGAGGAGAAGAGAGGATGGGAGGAGAGAGAGAGGATGAGGTGGAGAGAGACAGGCACGGGGAGGAGGAGAGAGAGGAGGAGGTGGAGAGAGACAGGCACGGGGAGGAGGAGAGAGAGGATTAGGTGGAGAGAGAGAGGCACGGGGAGGATGAGAGAGAGGATGAGGAGGAGAGAGAGGATGAGGAGGAGAGAGAGGATGAGGAGGAGAGAGAGAGAGGATGAGGTGGAGAGAGAGAGGAGGAGGGAGAGAGGAGAGAGGATGAGGTGGAGAGAAAGGATGTGGAGGAGAGAGAGGATTAGGAGGAGAGAGACAGGCACAGGGAGGAGGAGAGAGAGGATGATTTGGAGAGAGAGGATGAGGAGGAGAGAGAGGGTGAGGAGGAGAGAGAGAGAGTCACGGGGAGGAGGAGAGAGAAGATGAGGTGGAGAGAGAGAGACAGGCACGGGGAGGAGGAGAGAGAGGAGGAGGTGGAGAGAGAAGAGGAGGTGGAGAGAGACAGGCACGGGGAGGAGGAGAGAGAGGATGAGGTGGAGAGAGACAGGCACGGGGAGGAGGAGAGAGAGGATGAGGATGAGAGAGAGACAGGCACGGGGAGGAGAAGAGAGAGGATGAGGTGGAGAGAGAGAGGCACAGGGAGGAGGAGAAAGAGGAGGAGGTGTAGAGAGACAGGCACGGGGAGGTGGAGAGAGAGGGGGAGGTGGGGAGAGAGAGGCACAGGGAGGAGGAGAGAGAGGATGAGGTGGAGAGAGAGAGGCACGGGGAGGAGGAGAGAGAGGAGGAGGTGTAGAGAGAGAGGCACGGGGAGGCGGAGAGAGAGGAGGAGGTGGAGAGAGACAGGCATGGGGAGGAGGAGAGAGAGGAGGAGGTGGAGAGAGAGAGGCACGGGGAGGACGAGAGAGAGGAGGAGGTGGAGAGAGAGGATGAGGTGGAGAGAGACAGGCACAGGGAGGAGGAGAGAGAGGAGGAGGTGGAGAGAGAGGATGAGGAGGAGAGAGAGTTGGGCACGGGGAGGAGGAGAGAGAGGATGAGGAGGAGAGAGAGAGAGGCACGGGGAGGAGGAGAGAGAGGATGAGGTGGAGAGAGAGAGAGGCACAGGGAGGAGGAGAGAGAGGATGAGGAGGAGAGAGAGGATGAGGTGGAGAGAGAGGATGAGGTGGAGAGAGAGGATGAGGAGGAGAGAGAGGATGAGGAGGAGAGAGAGAGAGGCACGGGGAGAAGGAGAGAGAGGATTAGGTGGAGAGAGAGAGAGGCACGGGGAGGAGGAGAGAGAGGATGAGGAGGAGCGAGAGGATGAGGAGGAGAGAGAGGATGAGGAGGAGAGAGAGGATGAGGTGGAGAGAAAGGATGAGGTGGAGAGAAAGGATGAGGAGGAGAGAGAGGGTGAGGAGGAGAGAGAGGATTAGGAGGAGAGAGAGAGAGGCACGGGGAGGAGGAGAGAGAGGAGGAGGTGGAGAGAGAAGAGGAGGTGGAGAGAGACAGGCACGGGGAGTAGGAGAGAGAGAATGAGGTGGAGAGAGACAGGCACGGGGAGGAGGAGAGAGAGGATGAGGTGGAGAGAGACACCACGGGAAGGTGGAGAGAGCGCATGAAGAGGAGAGTGAGAGAGGCACGGGGAGGAGGAGAGAGAGGATTTGGAGGAGAGAGAAGAGGAGGTGGAGAGAGACAGGCACGGGGAGTAGGAGAGAGAGAATGAGGTGGAGAGAGAGAGGCACGGGGAGGAGGAGAGAGAGGATGAGGTGGAGAGAGAGAGGCACGGGGAGGAGGAGAGAGAGGATTAGGTGGAGAGAGAGAGGCACGGGGAGGATGAGAGAGAGGATGAGGAGGAGAGAGAGGATGAGGAGGAGAGAGGTGGAGAGAAGGATGAGGAGGAGAGAGAGGATGAGGAGAGAGAGGTAGAGGAGGAGATAGGTGAGAGAGAGGATGGGAGGAGAGAGAGGGATGTGGAGGAGAGAGGAGAGGGATGAGGTGGAGAGAGTGAGAGAGGCACGGGGAGGAGGAGAGAGAGGAGGAGGTGGAGAGAGATGAGGAGAGAGAGGATGGGAGAGAGAGAGAGGATGAGGTGGAGAGGAGAGAGGGGATGAGGAGGAGAAAGAGGATGAGGAGGAGAGAGAGGATGAGAGGAGGAGAGAGAGGATGAGGAGGAGAGAGAGGAGGGATGAGGAGGATGGAGAGAGAGAGGGAGGAGGAGGAGAGATGATGGAGGAGGGAGGAGAGAAAGGATGAGAAGGGAGGAGGAGAGATGAGGAGGAGAGAGAGGATGGAGGAGAGAGGGAGGAGGGAGAGAGAGGATGAGGAGGAGAGAGACAGGCAGGGAGGAGGAGGAGAGGATGAGGTGGAGACAGGCACAGGGAGGAGGAGAGAGAGGATGAGGAGGAGAGAGAGGACAGGGAGGAGGAGAGAGAGGATGAGGAGGAGAGAGAGGCACGGGAGAGGAGGAGAGAGAGAGGATGAGGAGGATGAGAGGAGAGGCACGGAGGAGGAGAGAGAGGAGGAGGAGAAGAGGAGAGGAGAGGAGGATGGGGAGGAGAGAGAGAGGAAGGAGAGAGGATGAGGTGGAGAGAGAGGATGAGTAGGATGAGGTGGAAAGAGAGGATGAGGAGGAGAGAGAGGATGAGGTGGAGAGAGAGGATGAGGAGGAGAGAGGGGATGAGGAGGAGAGAGAGGATGAGGAGGAGAGGATGAGGAGGAGAGAGGATGGGAGGAGAGAGAGGATGAGGAGGAGAGGAGGATGAGGTGGAGAGAGAGGATGAGGAGGAGAGGTGGAAAGAGAGGATGAGGGAGGAGAGAGAGGATGATGAGGAGAGAGAGGATGAGGAGGAGAGAAAAGATGTGAGGGAGAGAGAGGATGAGGAGGAGAGAGACAGGCACAGGGAGGAGGAGAGAGAGGATGAGGTGGAGAGAGGCACGGGGAGGAGGAGAGAGAGGATGAGAGGAGGAGAGAGGCAGGGGAGGTGGAGAGGGATGAGGAGGAGAGAGAGAGGGGAGAGGATGAGGAGGATGAGGGGAGAGAGAGGATGAGGAGGAGAGAGAGGGGAGAAAGAGGAGAGAGGAGGATGAGGTGGAGAGAGGATGTGGAGGAGAGAGAGGATGAGGGCAGGAGGAGAGAGATAGGATGAGGTGGAGAGAGAGAGGATGAGGTGGGAGAGAGAGGATGAGGAGGAGAGGAGAGAGGATGAGGAGGAGAGAGAGATGAGGATGAGGAGGAAGGTGGAGAGAGGATGAGGAGGAGAGAGAGGGCATGGAGGAGGGATGAGGTGGAAAGAGAGGATGAGGAGGAGAGAGAGGATGAGGTGGAGAGAGAGGATGAGGAGGAGAGAGAGAGAGGATGAGGAGGAGAGAGGAGGGATGAGGGGGGAGGAGAGAGAGGATGAGGAAGAGAGTTAGAGATAATGAGGAGGAGAGAGAGGATGAGGTGGAGAGAGAGGACGAGGAGGAGAGAGAGGATGAGGAGGAGAGAGAGGCACGAGGAGGAGAAAGAGGAGAGGTGGAGAGAGGATGCACGGGGAGGAGAGAGAGGATGAGGAGGAGAGAGAGGAGGAGGAGGGAGAGAGGAGAAAGGTGGAGAGAGGGATGAGGAGGAGAGAGAGGAGGAGGAAGGGAGGAGAGAGGACGGGGAGGTGGAAAGAGGATGAGGAGGAGAGAGAGGATGAGGAGGAGAGAGGGATGAGGTGGAGAGTGAGAGAGGCACGGGGAGGAGGAGAGAGAGGAGGAGGTGGAGAGAGACAGGCACAGGGAGGTGTAGCGAGAGGATGAGGAGGAGAGAGAGATGCACGGGGAGGAGTAGAGAGAGGATGAGGTGGAGAGAGAGAGGCACGGGGAGGAGGAGAGAGAGGATTAGGTGGAGAGAGAGAGGCACAGGGAGGAGGAGAGAGAGGATCAGGAGGAGAGAGATGATGAGGAGGAGAGAGAGGATGAGGTGGAGAGAGAGGATGAGGACTAGAGAGAGGATGAGGTGGAGAGAAAGGATGAGGAGGAGAAAGAGGATGAGGAAGAGAGAGAGGATGAGGAGGAGAGAGAGGATGAGGAGGAGAGAGAGGATGAGGAGGAGAGAGAAGATGTGGAGGAGAGAGTGGATGAGGAGGAGAGAGACAGGCACAGGGAGGAGGAAACGAGGATGAGGTGGAGATTGGCACGGGGGGAGGAGAGAGAGGATGAGGAGGAGCGAGAGGCACTGAGAGGATGAGGTGGAGAGAGAGAGGCACGAGGAGGAGAGAGAATGAGGAGGAGAGAGAGGATGAGGAGGATGAGGTGGAGAGAGAGGATGAGGAGGAGAGAGAGGATGAGGAGGAGAGAGAGTGGAGGAGAGGTGGAGAGAGGATGAGGAGGAGAGAGAGGATGAGGAGGAGAGAGAGGATGAGGTGGAGAGAGAGGATGAGGAAGGAGGAGAGAGAGGATGAGGCGGAGAGAGAGAGGATGAGGAGGAAAGAGAGGATGAGGTGGAGAGAGAGGAGGTGGAGAGTAGGATGAGGTGGAAAGAGAGGATGAGGAGGAGAGAGAGGGATGGTGGAGAGAGAGGATGAGGAGGAGAGAGAGGATGAGATAGAGAGGTGGAGGAGAGAGGATGAGGAGGAGGAGAGAGGCACAGGACGAGGAGGAGAGGTGGAGAGAGAGGCATGAGGAGGAGAGAGAGGATGAGGAGGAGAGGAGGGGGAAGAGGTGGAGAGAGAGGATGTGAAGGAGAGAGAGGATGAGGAGGAGAGGAGGAGATGATGAGGAGGAGAGAGGAGAGGAGGATGAGGTGGAGAGAGAGGATGAGGAGGAGAGAGAGGAGAGGAGAGAAAGGAGGAGAAAGAGGACGAGGTGGAGAGAGGGATGTGGAGGAGAGAGAGGATGTGGAGGAGAGAGAGGATGAGGTGGAGAGTGAGAGAGGCACGGGGAGGAGGAGAGAGAGGAGGAGGTGGAGAGAGAGGATGAGGAGGAGAGAGAGGATGAGGAGGAGAGAGAGATGCACGGGGAGGATGAGAGGAGAGAGAGGATGAGGAGGAGAGAGAGAGGCAGGGGGAGGAGGAGAGAGAGGGATGAGGAGGAGAGAGAGAGAGGCACAGGGAGGAGGAGAGAGAGGATGAGGAGGAGAGAGACAGGGAGGAGGAGGAGGAGGAGGAGAGAGAAGATGAGGTGGAGAGAGAGGATGAGGAGGAGAGAGGGATGAGAGAGAGAGGATGAGGTGGAGAGAAAGAGGGATGAGGAGGAGAAGAGAGAGGATGAGGAAGAGAGAGAGGATGAGGAGGAGGAGAGAGAGGATGAGAGAGGATGAGGAGGAGAGAGAGAGGATGAGAGGAGGAGAGAGAGGATGTGGAGGAGAGAGAGGATGAGGAGGAGAGAGACAGGAACAGGGAGGAGGTGGAGAACGAGGATGAGGTGGAGATTGGCACGGGGAGGGAGGAGAGAGAGGATGAGGAGGAGCGAGAGGCACTGAGAGGATGAGGTGGAGAGAGAGAGGCACGGATGAGGAGGAGAGAGAATGAGGAGGAGAGAGAGGATGAGGAGGATGAGGTGGAGAGAGAGGGATGAGGAGGAGAGAGAGGGATGAGGAGGAGAGAAAGTGGAAGAGGAGGAGAGAGACAGGATGGGAGGAGAGAGAGGATGAGGAGGAGAGAGAGGATGAGGTGGAGGGAGAGAGGATGAGGAAGAGAGAGAGAGGATGAGGCGCAGAGAGAGGATGAGGAGGAAAGAGAGGATGAGGTGGAGAGAGAGGATGAGTAGGATGAGGTGGAAAGAGAGGATGAGGAGGAGAGAGAGGATGAGGTGGAGAGAGAGGATGAGGAGGAGAGAGAGGATGAGGAGGAGAGAGAGGATGAGGTGGATAGTGAGGATGAGGAAGAGAGTTAGAGATAATGAGGTGGAGAGAGAGAGAGAATGAGGTGGAGAGAGAGGACGAGGAGGAGAGAGAGGATGAGGAGGAGAGAGAGGATGAGGAGGAGAAAGTGGAAGAGGTGGAGAGAGGATGTGGAGGAGAGAGAGGATGAGGAGGAGAGAGAGGATGAGGAGGAGAGAGAGGATGAGGTGGAGAGAGAGGATGAGGAGGAGAGAGAGGAGGAGAAAGAGGAGAAAGAGGACGAGGTGGAAAGAGGATGTGGAGGAGAGAGAGGATGAGGAGGAGAGAGAGGATGAGGTGGAGAGTGAGAGAGGCACGGGGAGGAGGAGAGAGAGGAGGAGGTGGAGAGAGACAGGCACGGGGAGGTGTAGCGAGAGGATGAGGAGGAGAGAGAGAGATGCACGGGGAGGAGTAGAGAGAGGATGAGGTGGAGAGAGAGAGGCACGGGGAGGAGGAGAGAGAGGATTAGGTGGAGAGAGAGAGGCACAGGGAGGAGGAGAGAGAGGATGAGGAGGAGAGAGATGATGAGGAGGAGAGAGAGGATGAGGTGGAGAGAGAGGATGAGGACTAGAGAGAGGATGAGGTGGAGAGAGAGGGTGAGGAGGAGAAAGAGGATGAGGAAGAGAGAGAGGATGAGGAGGAGAGAGAGGATGAGGAGGAGAGAGAGGATGAGGAGGAGAGAGAAGATGTGGAGGAGAGAGTGGATGAGGAGGAGAGAGACAGGCACAGGGAGGAGGAGAACGAGGATGAGGTGGAGATTGGCACGGGGGGAGGAGAGAGAGGATGAGGAGGAGCGAGAGGCACTGAGAGGATGAGGTGGAGAGAGAGAGGCACGAGGAGGAGAGAGAGGATGAGGAGGAGAGAGAGGATGAGGAGGATGAGGTGGAGAGAGAGGATGAGGAGGAGAGAGAGGATGAGGAGGAGAAAGTGGAAGAGGTGGAGAGAGGATGTGGAGGAGAGAGAGGATGAGGAGGAGAGAGGATGAGGAGGAGAGAGAGGATGAGGTGGAGAGAGAGGATGAGGAAGAGAGAGAGAGGATGAGGCACAGAGAGAGGATGAGGAGGAAAGAGAGGATGAGGTGGAGAGAGAGGATGAGTAGGATGAGGTGGAAAGATAGGATGAGGAGGAGAGAGAGGATGAGGTGGAGAGAGCGGATGAGGAGGAGAGAGAGGATGAGGAGGAGAGAGAGGATGAGGTGGAGAGAGAGGATGAGGAAGAGAGTTAGAGATAATGAGGTGGAGAGAGAGAGAGAATGAGGTGGAAAGAGAGGACGAGGAGGAGAGAGAGGATGAGCGAGAGGATGAGGAGGAGAGAGAGGATGAGGAGGAGAGAGAGAGGATGAGGAAGAGAGAGAGAGAGAGAGAGAGAGAGAGAGAGGATGTGGTGGAGAGAGAGGACGAGTAGGAGAGAGACGATGAGAGAGAGGATGAGGAGGAGAGAGAGGATGAGGAGGAGAGAGAGAGGATGAGGAAGAGAGAGAGAGAGGATGTGGTGGAGAGAGAAAGAGGAGCTCCAGCATTAGACTTTGAGGCCTGCCAAATCACACATCTATTTCCAACGTCGGTATTAATTATTAAACTGAAGCCGCTGGTGCATATTGATTCATCGGGCGCAAAACTTTTGTATTATCTCCTATTAAGCAGGAAAAAAGCAGAGATTATGGAGCCTTCAGGGGCGTCTTATGAATTCTGTGAGGCTATTAAGCCACGTCATGGACTTTGGAGCAAAAAGACAGGGCTCCCTATAGTGTTCTCTAGATGCTCCTTATGTGGACTAAAACGCATCCTTAAGCTCCAAATTCAATTATTGTGGGTGCCTGTTACAATTACCTTGAAGAATGACACGGCCCTCTATAAACTTGGTATTCACTTAGTATGTCTCTGTCTGACAGTGTGTGTGTGTGCGTGCGTGTGCGTGTGTCTGTATGCACCCATATGTATGTGAACAGAAGCTTAAATGCAGATGGATTAATATAAACTGAGCATCATGCTGTTGTATGTATGTATGCTGTGTTGTGCTGTCTAAGTGAGGTTAAGCTTCCCTGTCCCCTCCATTGACCGGCTCTCACCAGCGGAGCTAAACACTCTAATGGTTGTCACCCCCATTGACCTCTGCCCTTATTTGGACATAACATCAAATTAACCAGGAAGTAAGCCAAATATCCATGACGGCTCAAGTCTTCGCAGTTACCTAGTATTGGCCTTTATCTAACGACAAATACATTAAATAGACCCAAAAGAAGGAAAACAAGAAGATACGCATCCACTTCAGTGAATGGGTAATCAAACCATATTGACCTACCACAGTCCATTATCAATTCCATTATCACCTAACATCAAATACAATCATTTTCAAATACAACCAAAAGCCAATATCTGTGGTGTACGCAAAATCCTACAACATCTCAAGTGCCTCGCCCCGAGATCGTCTAGTCAGTGTGACCAGGGAGAGAGAGAAAGGTGTAGCTATCAGAATACCCATGTTAGTCAGTGTGACCAATGTAGCTATCCTACCATTCACTATGCTACACTTGATGCCTCCACAGTATAATGAGCCCCCCAACAGTCAGACACCCATTTCACACATGGATGGCAGCAGAGATGGGAAACATATGTTGGTATTGATATATAATTATGAGCATCGAGTTTTACTTCCTGTAAGTCATATGAAATGACATCATAGAAGGCTGTAAGATGGTGTTGGAGAGAGAGATCTGCTGACTGCACTCAATCATCACCTGATTATGCAGCGAGAACAGAACACACTGCTCACTCATTGTCCGTCTGCAACGTGTGTGTGTGTGTGTGTGTGTGTGTGTGTGTGTGTGTGTGTGTGTGTGTGTGTGTGTGTGTGTGTGTGTGTGTGTGTGAGTGAGTGTGATAGACACATTGTCATCAACAGACATTTTCTTCATCTTCCTCTCCTCACAATCACATCCTTCTCTTCCGCTTCTTCTCCTCTTGCACATTTGCTTTTTCTGTTTTCTGTTTCCCCAGACTGACAGTACTGTGGTGTATGTGTTCTGTGATGGTACTGAAGATAATAGGTACTGTAAGGTATTGGGGCGAGGAATCTACAAGATGACGCTGCAGTGGATAGCTGCCGACTTACCAATTCTGCAATTATTTTTATTTTTTTACTTGGACTTTTATTGTACAGTCATGGCCAAAAGTTTTGAGAATGACACAAATATTAATTGCCACAAAGTTTGCAGCTTCAGTGTCTTTAGATATTTTTGTCAGATGTTACTATGGAATACTGAAGTATAATTGCAAGAATTTCATATGTGTCAAAGGCTGTTTATTGACAATTACATGAAGTTGATGCAAAGAGTCAATATTTGTAGAGTTGGCCTTTCTTTTTCAAGACCTCTGCAATCCGCCCTGGCATGCTGTCAATTAACTTCTGGGCCACATCCTGACTGATGGAAGCCCATTCTTGCATAATCAATGCTTGGACTTTGTCAGAATTTGTGGGGTTTTGTTTGTCCACCCGCCTCTTGAGGATTGACCACAAGTTCTCAATGGGATTAAGGTCTGGGGTGTTTCCTTGCCATGGACCCAAAATATTGATGTTTTGTTCCCTGAGCCACTTAGTTATCACTTTTGCCTTATGGCAAGGTGCTCCATCAATCTGGAAAAGGCCATGTTTGTCACCAAACTGTTCCTGGGTGGTTGGGAGAAGTTGCTCTCGGAGGATGTGTTGGTACCATTCTTTATTCATGGCTGTGTTCTTAGGCAAAATTGTGTGTGAGCCCACTCCCTAGGCTGAGAAGCAACCCCATACATGAATGGTCTCAGGATGCTTTACTGTTGTCATGACACAGGATTGATGGTAGCGCTCACCTTGTCTCTCCGGACATGCTTTATTCTGTATAACAATAACAATCGGAAAGGGGATTCATCAGAGAAAATGACTTTACCCCAGTCCTCAGCAGTCCAATCCCTGTACCTTTTGCAGAATATCAGTCTGTCCCTGATGTTTTTCCTGGAGAGACGTGGCTTCTTTGCTGCCTTTCTTGACACCAGGCCATCCTCGAAAAGTCTTCGCCTCACAGTGCGTGCAGATGCACTCACACCTGCCTACTGCCATTCCTGAGCAAGCTCTGTCCTGGTGGTGTCCCGATCCCGCAGCTGAATCCACTTTAGGAGACGGTCCTGGCGCTTGCTGGACTTTCTTAGGCGCCCTAAAGCCTTCTTCACAACAATTGAACTGCTCTCCTTGAAGTTCTTGATGATCCGATAAATGGTTGATTTAGGTGCAATCTTACTGGCAGCAATATCCTTGCCTGTGAAGCCTTTTTGTGCAAAGCAATGATGACGGCACATGTTTCCTTGTTGGTAACCATGGTTGACCAAGGAAGAACAATGATTCCAAGCACCACCCTCCTTTTAAAGCTTCCAGTCTGTTATTCGAACTCAATCAGCATGACAGAGTGATCTCCAGCCTTGTCCTCGTCAACACTCGCACCTGTGTTAATGAGAGAATCACTGACATGATGTCAGCTGGTCCTTTTGTGGCAGGGCTAAAATGCAGTGGAAATGTTTTTCGGGGGATTCAGTTCATTTGCATGGCAAAGAGGGACTTTGCAATTAATTGCAATTCATCTGATCACTCTTCATAACATTCTGGAGTATATGCAAATTGCCATCATACAAACTGAGGCAGCAGAATTTGTGAAAATTAATATTTGTGTCATTCTCAAAACATTTGGCCACGACTGTACATAATATTTCCGCCATCATTTCCCTCTGACAGCTTCTGGACATCAGACCAGCGTTCACTAACCTCGATGTGGATGAAGATTTCTACTTCAACAAGGCAGAAGCTGTGGATGTAGTGCTGATTCCAGACCAGGCTCTAATCCCCGGCACAAGAGAGGCAGACGAGCGTGCTCCCTGACGAGACTACGTCTGCAAGTTCATTTTTATTTATTAATAATGATTGATTAATTTATTTAAACTTTATTTAACTAAGCAAAGTCAGTTAATTCAAATTCTTATTTTCAATGACGGCCTAGGAACAGTGTACAGAACAACAGATTTTTACCTTGTCAGCTCGGGGATTCAATCTAGCAACCTTTCAGTTACTGGCCCAACACTCTAACCACTAGGCTTCCTGCCGAGTTAATAAACAGCCTCTACACCCCGTTCTATTGGTGAACGTACAATCACTGGAGAACAAACTGGACGAGCTCCAATTGAGACTATCAATGGGACCTGAAGACCTGTAATATCCTGTTTTTCTGAGTCGTGGCTGAACAAGGACATGGATAATATAAATCTAGCTGGTTTTTCTATGCATCGTCAAGGCCGAACGGCAGCTTCGGGTTAAGGAAGGAGATGTGTGACTCGTTGTTAAAAATGTGTTAAACAAATCAAAATAGATTTTATATTTGAGATTCTTCAAAGTAGCCACCTTTTGCCTTGATGATAGCTTTGCACACTCTTGGCATTCTCCCATGAGCTATATAGTTATTTAACACTTTTTTGGTTACTACATGATTACATATGTGTTATTTCATAGTTTTGAAGTCTTCATTATTATTCTACATTGTAGAAAATAGTAAAAATAAGGTATTGAATGAGTACTGTAGCTGTCTCCAAACTTTTGACTGGTACTGTATATTTTTCAGGGCTGACTATTTACCACCACAAACCAATGCTGGCAATAAGACCGCACTCGACGAGCTCTTACCTCATTTTTACCAGCATGTCACCTGTGCAACTAGAGGTGAAAAAACTATAGAACAGCTTTTACAACACACACAAAAACGCAAACAAAGCTCTACCTCATCCTCCATTTAGTAAATCTGACCATAACTCTATCCTCCTGATTCCAGCTTACAAGCAAAACAGGAAGTACCAGTGATGTGCTTAATACGGAAGTGGACTGATGAAGCGGATGCTAAGCTACAGAACTGTTTCACTAGCACAGACTGGAATATTTTACGAGCTTCATTAATAAGTGTGTCGACGACGTCATATTTAAAACAACTTTTTTTTATTTAACTAGGCAAGTTAAGATCAAATTCTTATTTACAATGACGGCCTACACGGCCAAATCTGGACGACACTGGGCTAATTGTGCACCACCCTATGGGACTCCTAATCACGGCCAGTTGTGATTTAGCCTGGATTTGAACCAGGGTGTCTGTAGTGACACCTATAGCGGTGAGATGCAGTGCCTTAGATCGCGCCACCACTTGGGAGCCCAACAAGAAGTATCCCAACCAGGAGTAATGGATTACATACGCACTGAGCTAAAGCCTAGAGCTGCCGCTTTCAAGGAGCGGGACACTAATTTGGATGCTTATAAGAAATCCCGCTATGACCTGCGGCAAGCCATCAAACAGTCAACATGTTAATACAGGACTACTACACCGGCTCTGAAGCTCATCAAATGTAGAAGGGCTTGCAAACTGTCACGGATTACAAAGAGAAACCAAGCCACTGCTCAATGACGCGAGACTAGCAGACAATTAAATTCCTTCTATGCTTGCTTCGAGGCAAACAACACTGAAACATGCATGAGAGTACCCGCTGTTCCAGATGACTGTGTAATCTCACTTTCATAACATTCACAAGGCTGTGGGTGCAGACGGATTACGAGGATGCATACTCAGAGCATGCACTGACCAGCTGGCAAGTGTCTTCACTGACATTTTCATCCTCTCCCTGACCCAGTCTGTAATCCCGACATTTCAAGCAGACCACCCTAATCCCTGTGCCCAAGAACGCCAGGGTAATCTGTCTAAATGAGTATCATCTGTAGCCATGAAATGCTTTGAAAGGCTGGTCGTGGCTCACATCAACACCATCATCCCAGGTACCCTGGCCCCACTCCAGTTCGCATACCGCCCCAACAGATCCACAGATGACACAATCTCTATTACACTCCACACTGCCCTCTCCCACATGGACAAGAGGAACACCTACAAGAGAGTGCTGTTCATTGACTACAGCTCAGCGTTCAACACCATAATGACCTCCAAGCTCATCACTAAGCTCAGGACCTTGGGACTGAACACCTCCCTCTACAACTGGATCCTGGACTTCCTGGCGGGCCGTCCCAGGTGGTGAGGGTAGGCAACAACACATCCACCACGCTAACCCTCAACACGTGGGCCTCTCAGGGGTGCGTGCTAAATCCCTCCTGTACTCCCTGTTCACCCACGACTGCGTGGCCACTCACCACTCCAACACCATAATTAAAGCTGTTGACGACACAATGGTGGTTGGCCTGATCACTGACGACAATGAGACAGCATATAGGAAGGAGGTCAGTGACCTGGTAGTGCGGTGCCAAGACAACGACCTCTCCTTCAATGTCAGAAAGACAAAGGAGTTGATTGTGGACAACAGGAAATGGAGGGCCGAGCACACCTCCATCCATATCGACGGGCCTGTAATTGAGCAGTTCGAGAGCTTCAAGTTCGTCAGTGTCCACATCACTAAGGAATTATCATGGTCCACATATACTAACACGGCAACACCTCTTCCCCCCCAGGAGCTCAGGAGGCTGAAAAGATTTGTCATAGGCCCTCAGATCCTCAAAAGGTTCTACAGCTGCACCATTGAGGGCATCTTGACTGGCTGCATCACTGCTTAGTATGGCAACTGCAATTGGCATCAGACTGCAAGGCTCTACAGAGGCATCACTGGGGCCGAGCTCCTTGCCATCCAGGACCTCTATACCAGGTGGTGCCAGAGGAAGGCCCTAAAGAATTGTCAAAGACTCCAGCAACCCAAGTTATAGACTGTTCAGTCTGCTACGGCACAGCAAACGGTACCGATGTACCAAGTCTGGAACCAACAGGACCCTGAACACCTTCTACCCCCAAGCAATAAGACACTAAAAGGTTAGTTAAATAGTAACCTAATAGCTACTCTTAATATCTGCATGGACTCTTTTGCACTCTCTCTTGACTCATCAGATAAGCTGCTGCTTACTGTCTATCATCTATCCTGTTGCCTAGTTACTTTATCTCTGCCTATATGTACATATGTACCTCAATTACGCCGTACCCCTGCACATGGACTCTGTACTGGCACCTAGTGTATTTAGCCAAGTTATTTTTACTCATTGTGTAATTATTCCTTGTGTTATTATTATTTCTACATGTTTCTCTCTGCATTCCTCAGAAGGGCTGTTAGTCTACACCTGATGTTTACGAAGCATGTGACAAATAACATTTGATTTGATATGACTGGCTCTATTAATTTGGCCTTTGAAGATGAACAGTGGAGTGTCTGTAGATCTGGAATGAAAAGCGAGACAAGAGAAACAAAACAATAGAGGGAAACCTGAAAGAGATTAATATGTACAGGAGAGAGGAAGAGAGACATAGTATAGATGTGGAGACAGACACACAGAGAGAAAGCGAGAGAGAGAGAGAGAGAGAGAGAGAGAGAGAGAGAGATAGAGAGAGAGAGAGAGAGAGAGTTGGAAGGTGGGGACCGGGGGCCGGGGGAGGGGGAGGTTGGTGGTGAGGAGTGAAGGGGAAGGAGGACGAAATGAGACCACATTTTCTTTGGCAATCTCCCTGTTTCTGCTGCAGGTGCTAGGCCATTTCACTAAAGCAGGCCAGACGAGAATGTCATTAGTTCCTAAGCCCCAGGTGAATTTGCCACTGTTCCACATGATTAACCCAGATAATTGTGTGTTGATAGCGAGCATGGTCGATGGAATAAAATGTTCGAGCCCAGATTCCTAAACAAACAGTCAGCAGCGAGCTAGCGAGGGAGCGGTAGCGAGCAGGGTGGAGACGGGAGTCAGAAGGAGCGTGTCACTTGTGATGCTGGCTGCGTTCAGGTGCCAAGGTTGACAGAGAGGAGAAGACACTTCCAGAGGTTTCTAGAAGTACTGGGCAGCATTCAGGGTCAGACAGGGAGAGAAAAGGACTAAGAGTACCAGAAATCAAAGAAAATGTTTTTGCATTTGTTGAGGCATTTTCTACTGTACATTCTTGGCAGAGGGATATTTTTGTGACACTTGGATTTATATATTTAGACTTTATTCAAATCAGGCTGTCCCACTGAGATGTCCAAACCAGGCTGTCCCACTGACATGTTCAAACCAGGCTGTCCCACTGAGATGTCCAAACCAGGCTGTCCCACTGAGATGTCCAAACCAGGCTGTCCCACTGAGATGTCCAAACCAGGCTGTCCCACTGACATGTTCAAACCAGGCTGTCCCACTGAGATGTCCAAACCAGGCTGTCCCACTGAGATGTCCAAACCAGGCTGTCCCACTGAGATGTCCAAACCAGGCTGTCCCACTGAAATGTCCAAACCAGG
Source organism: Oncorhynchus masou masou (assembly GCF_036934945.1). NCBI lineage: Eukaryota > Metazoa > Chordata > Actinopteri > Salmoniformes > Salmonidae > Oncorhynchus > Oncorhynchus masou. The sequence continues at coordinate 78,746,548 of NC_088217.1, read as the reverse complement.
CTGTCCCACTGAGATGTCCAAACCAGGCTGTCCCACTGAGATGTCCAAACCAGGCTGTCCCACTGAGATGTTCAAACCAGGCTGTCCCACTGAGATGTCCAAACCAGGCTGTCCCACTGAGATGTTCAAACCAGGCTGTCCCACTGAGATGTTCAAACCAGGCTGTCCCACTGAGATGTCCAAACCAGGCTGTCCCACTGAGATGTCCAAACCAGGCTGTCCCACTGAGATGTCCAAACCAGGCTGTCCCACTGAGATGTCCAAACCAGGCTGTCCCACTGAGATGTCCAAACCAGGCTGTCCCACTGAGATGTCCAAACCAGGCTGTCCCACTGAGATGTCCAAACCAGGCTGTCCCACTGAGATGTCCAAACCAGGCTGTCCCACTGAGATGTTCAAACCAGGCTTTCCAACTGAGATGTCCAAACCAGGCTGTCCCACTGAGTTGTTCAAACCAGGCTGTCCCCCTGAGATGTCCAAACCAGGCTGTCCCACTGAGATGTCCAAACCAGGCTGTCCCACTGAGATGTCCAAACCAGGCTGTCCCACTGAGATGTTCAAACCAGGCTGTCCCACTGAGATGTTCAAACCAGGCTGTCCCACTGAGATGTTCAAACCAGGCTGTCCCACTGAGATGAAACCAGTGTCCAATGTCCAAACCAGGCTGTCCCACTGAGATGTTCAAACCAGGCTGTCCCACTGAGATGTCCAAACCAGGCTGTCCCACTGAGATGTCCAAACTCTTTTTCTATGGTTCCAACTTACACTCGTCAAAAATCAGACTGTTATCGTATGACAGTGGTGATTTTCCTGGTACAAAGCGCTGAGTCTCATTAGCTTAATCTGGAAGGCGAGAAAAATCACTGGGAACTGAGGGACAACCCCAGTCTGGGAGCTGAGGGACAACCCCCGAGTAAACGAAGACAGGAAACAAAGTATCAAGGTGAAATAAAAAAAAACAGCATCATCACTGACAACATATTATTTTTTTGCAGATTGTTACAGTAGTATGACTATATTATTGATGAGCATGGGCAAAAGCTATGGACAATCTGGTTTTCATCATACCTATAGCCCTTAGAATATAGCTATATATTATATATGTAGTAAGTTTCTGCCTTTCTGAACAGTAATGTAATTTCCTGTCGTGCCCTAGGGTTGATGGGAAACACAGTGGTCTAGACATCCTCCATCCCATTCCCCCTCCCCTCTCACACCCCTCTCACCTGGTTTGCCCTAGTTAGTCTCGTCATTTCACAGGGAAACAACATGGCCCTTGCGCGTCTGTTTGGGTCAGATTGTTGAGTAGGCTAAATTAGCTAGCGTAAGTGAAAAAAAAATAAAAATACAACAAAATATCTCTCACACTTTCTGCGGCTTCTCCTTAATTTTGGAAGAGATTTCCTCTGCAGTGCTCGCTAGCTGTAGCTTATTCTTTCAGTTCTAGATTAATTATCTGGTCTTTTGATTGAATGGACAACATGTCAGTTCATGATGCAAAAGCTCCAATAGCTTGGAGGACGTCCTCCGGAAGTCGTCATAATTACTGTGTAAGTCTATGGAAGGGGGTGAGAGCCATGAGCCTCCTAGGTTTTGTATTGAAGGCAATGCACCCAAAGGAGAATGGAAAATAGCTGCCCTCCGGTTACACCATGGTGATACCCTACAGAGTGCTGTTGAATGGAACGTAATGGATCCGACAGATAGGGCAACGTTGTAGTATTTTGTTTTTTTTATGTGTAATTTCTTACATTATTAGCCCAGAATATTAGCCCTGCAACAGCAGGGCTCTCCAGAGGGTGGTGCGGTCTGCCCAACGCATAACTGGGAGCGAACTACCTGCCCCCTAGGACACCTATAGCACCCAATGTCACAGGAAGGCCAAAAAGAGGGGGGGAAAGGACAACAACCACCCGAGCCACTGCCTGGTCACCCCGCTATTATCCAGAAGGTGAGGTCAGTACAAGTGCATCACAGCTGGGACCCGAGAGACTGAAAAACAGCTTCTATCTCAAGGCCATCAGACTGTTAAATAGCTATCACTAGCACCTTAGAGGCTGCTTCCCTATATGCATAGACTTGAAATCACTGGCCACTTTAATAATGGAACACTAGTCACTTGAATAATGTTTAAATATTTTGCATTACTCATCTCAAATGTATATACTATATTCTATCCTATTCTACCGTATCTTAGTCTATGCCGCTCTGACATTGCTTGTCCAAATATTTATATATTCCGAATTCTATTAATTTACTTTAGATTTGTGTGTATTGTGTGTATTGTTGTGAAATTGTTAGATATTACTTGTTTGATATTACTGCACTTTTGGAGCTAGAAACACACGTATGTGACTAATACAATTTGATTTGATTTTGAGGCTACTTTAAACCTTAATTTGAATCAGTTATTTGGTGACGTGAATATATGTAGTTTTATCTAAAAATGATTCGTTTTTCAATATTTCACTACTTTAATTTGTATGAAATTCATTGAGTAGGATGGTCCTTCCCTTCCTCCTCTGAGGAGCCTCCACTGCTTTGTCGTTAGTTCTCCTAACCTGCAATGTAATCTCTCCTAACCTTTGTTGTTATGATGCAACAAGCAGCCTGGTCTCAAAGAAAGATGCATAATACTAGACATCCTGCAAGATGTATGATATGTTACATCATCCAATTCATATAAAATTGTGCGACTGCTATTCTGTTTGTAACGTAACATATCATACTAAATGGAGGGATAGAAATGTACATCCTAAATCATATGAATTGCCCTGAGGCCGGGTTGTGCCCTTTGTAGAGCCCAAGATGGCACTCTGTCAACAAAGCAAGAAGAGAAAAGAGGCCCCGTTCAGCATGGTGCAACGTTACAGTGTGTTCAAACAGAACTGTATTGTATGGTATAGAACACATCTGATTCTCAATCTGCAACGTTTTGAACAATTCTAACTGAATACAATCCTGGGCTGGAAGACAAACTCTAGCATGGGATCCAAGATGGATGCTTTTATTAGTCCATTGAGAGTATATTGGCATCCAAGCCATGCTACAGTATGTTGTTAGAGACATAAAACAAGTCGTTATGCTGTTAACGACAGGTTTAAAACAGATTACAAACATCTCGGCTTCTAGGGAACAAAACAACAGATGCCTTATGTGTTAAAACAGGGATCTAACACTATTGATGTTGTTTTTAAATGTTTTTTTTTTTACGATGACTGAAAACAGAGACTTACAGTACGTTGTTGGGCTGAGACTGGAGAACACCTTCTCTCAGAACACTCTCTCCAAGGCTTGGTGGGGTGAATGCATAAAACAGCATCAAAGAGGGCGGCAAACTCTATATCTCCTGCTCTGTTCTCGCTGCCTCTAAGAAAGTCGGGAGAGAGGGAGCGAGTCGACAGCCAGCCAATCCCCCTGGTGCATTCTGGGAGTTCAACCTGGCAGGAGAAATTAACGGCGGCGCTAAGTGAAAGGGATAATCCCTCCCTCGTTCCACAGAGGAGCACTAGCTGCATGCCAGCTGGATCCAACCACTGATCCCTGTGTTTTCCGATTCCCTGTTCCAGGTTTATTTATTAAGAGGATAAGCTACTCTATGTAGACAGCCCAGAAAGGGGTCGGAAGCAGGGTGGAAGCCGTTCCCACATGCAAGGGGTCGACACTCTCTCAGAGCTCTCACACTGTCCTGCCATTGACTTCCGGCCCAGGCTAATTCATCTCCATCGACCTGAGCAGGGGCCAGGTGTGTGTTTAATGTGAGGTGGGTACACTGGAGGGCCACTGATAAAACATACCTGCTTTCTGTACCCCCTTTAAAAGAGTTGACCCGGAAAACCTGGAAGATGTTTCACAGATACCAGATACCCCCTTTGAATCGCCACACAGACGATGGATGCCAATAGCACAAGATGTGTTCTATCATAATTTAAAATGCATCAAATAGGTTTCATTATTCATGTGTTTCTGAACCCATTATGGGTTTCTTTACGAACACTGTTCCGCTATAAGGCGATGCCATCCAAAGACATGAACACTTGAACAGTCTATCTATCCATGTCTGTTCTTCACCATTACCATCAGCAGGAAATCATTATTATAAAAAATGTTTTGCCTTTGACAAACTTTTCCAAGACGTTTCTCTTTCTTATTCAAAATAGGCTAATAATTCCATAGAAATTGTGTGTAAATAACGAATCATTATGGAAACAGTAATATTTTTCTTGATTTCAAATACATATTCATGGTCTGAAACAAGCCCAAATGGATCCTGCATCATTTCCTCCTGTAGACACAGAGAGAAGCATCTTAGATTTGCTCATGCATAAGCAACCATGATCACCAGCCTGAAGCAACGCTTGTTTGCATAGTAGTGTAATAACATTATTCTTAATGTTGTATGACAAGTTTGATTCTTTTTTAGACGGAATTAATTTAGTTTTTCCGTTTTGACTTGTGTTATGTTTTGACTGTTCTGTGTCTTACAGAACTAAGATACGGCTGCATTGTGGCCCTCCAAGCGTATTGGTTTCAGCTTGCAAGGTCGACATGGGACATGCAGGTATGGGAAGAGCTGCATTTTCATTTTTTGCTATTGTCCCCCTGTCCTCCCATCCCTCCCTTCCTCCTGTCCTCACCATCCCTCCCTTCCTCCTGTCCTCACCATCCCTCCCTTCCTCCTGTCCTCCCCACCCCTCCCTTCCCCCGTCAAATCAAATCAAAATCAAATCAAATTTATTTATATAGCCCTTCGTACATCAGCTGATATCTCAAAGTGCTGTACAGAAACCCAGCCTAAAACCCCAAACAGCAAGCAATGCATGTGTAGAAGCACGGTGGCTAGGAAAAACTCCCTAGAAAGGCCAAAACCTAGGAAGAAACCTAGAGAGGAACCAACCTATGTGGGGTGGCCAGTCCTCTTCTGTCTGTGCCGGGTGGAGATTATAACAGAACATGGCCAAGATGTTCAAATGTTCATAAATGACCAGCATGGTCAAATAATAATAAGGCAGAATAGTTGAAACTGGAGCAGCAGCACGGTCAGGTGGACTGGGGACAGCAAGGAGTCATCATGTCAGGTAGTCCTGGGGCATGGTCCTAGGGCTCAGGTCTTCCGAGAGAGAGAAAGAAAGAGAGAATTAGGACTGGGGACAGCAAGGAGTCATCATGTCAGGTAGTCCTGGGGCATGGGGTCTTCCGAAAGAGAAAGAAAGAGAGAAATGTATGTGGGGTGGCATGGTCCTAGGGCTCAGGTCTTCCGAGAGAGAGAAAGAAAGAGAGAATTAGAGAGAGCATATGTGGGGTGGCCAGTCCTCTTCTGAATGTGCCGGGTGGAGATTATAACAGAACATGGCCAAGATGTTCAAATGTTCATAAATTACCAGCATGGTCGAATAATAATAAGGCAGAACAGTTGAAACTGGAGCAGCAGCACGGCCAGGTGGACTGGGGACAGCAAGGAGTCATGTCAGGTAGTCCAGGGACATGGTGCTAGGGCTCAGGCCCTCTGAGAGAGAGAAAGAAAGAGAGAAGGAGGGAATTAGAGAACGGACACTTAGATTCACACAGGACACCGAATAGGACAGGAGAAGTACTCCAGATATAACAAACTGATCCTAGCCACCCGACACATAAACTACTGCAGCATAAATACTGGAGGCTGAGACAGGAGGGGTCAGGAGACACTGTGGCCCCATCCGAGGACACCCCTGGACAGGGCCAGGAAGGATATAACCCCACCCACTTTGCCAAAGCACAGCCCCCACACCACTAGAGGGATATCTTCAACCACCAACTTACCATCCTGAGACAAGGCTGAGTATAGCCCACAAAGATCTCCGCCATGGCACAACCCAAGGGGGGGCGCCAACCCAGACAGGATGACCACATCAGTGAATCAACCCACTCAGGTGACGCACCCCTTCCAGGGACGGCATGAGAGAGCCCCAGTAAGCCAGTGACTCAGCCCCTGTAATAGGGTTAGAGGCAGAGAATCCCAGTGGAAAGAGGGGAACCGGCCAGGCAGAGACAGCAAGGGCGGTTCGTTGTTCCAGATGCTTTTCGTTCACCTTCCCACTCCTGGGCCAGACTACACTCAATCATATGACCCACTGAAGAGATGAGTCTTCAGTAAAGACTTAAAGGTTGAGACCGAGTTCGCGTCTCTGACATGGGTAGGCAGACCGTTCCATAAAAATGGAGCTCTATAGGAGAAAGCCCTGACTCCAGCTGTTTGCTTAGAAATTCTAGGGACAATTAGGAGGCCTACGTCTTGTGATCGTAGCGTACGTGTAGGTATGTACGGCAGGACCAAATCAGAGAGATAGGTAGGAGCAAGCCCATGTAATGCTTTGTAGGTTAGCAGTAAAACCTTGAAATCAGCCCTTGCTTTGACAGGAAGCCAGTGTAGAGAGGCTAGCACTGGAGTAATATGAACAAATTTTTTGGTTCTCGTCAGGATTCTAGCAGCCGTATTTAGCACTAACTGAAGTTTATTTAGTGCTTTATCCGGGTAGCCGGAAAGTAGAGCATTGCAGTAGTCTAACCTAGAAGTGACAAAAGCATGGATTAATTCTTCTGCATCATTTTTGGACAGAAAGTTTCTGATTTTTGCAATGTTACGTAGATGGAAAAAAGCTGTCCTTGAAATGGTCTTGATATGTTCTTCAAAAGAGAGATCAGGGTCCAGAGTAACGCCGAGGTGTTTCACAGTTTTATTTGAGACGACTGTACAACCATTAAATCAAATCAAATCAATCAAATTTTATTTGTCACATACACATGGTTAGCAGATGTTAATGCGAGTGTAGCGAAATGCTTGTGCTTCTAGTTCCGACAATGCAGTAATAACCAACAAGCAATCTAACTAACGATTCCAAAACTACTGTCTTATACACAGTGTAAAGGGATAAATAATATGTACATAAGGATATATGAATGAGTGATGGTACAGAGCAGCATAGGCAAGATACAGTAGATGGTATCGAGTACAGTATATACATATGAGATGAGTATGTAAACAAAGTGGCATAGTTAAAGTGGCTAGTGATACATGTATTACATAAGGATGCAGTCGATGATATAGAGTACAGTATATACGTATGCATATGAGATGAATAATGTAGGGTAAGTAACATTATATAAGGTAGCATTGTTTAAAGTGGCTAGTGATATATTTACATCATTTCCCATCAATTCCCACTATTAAAGTGGCAGGAGTTGAGTCAGTGTCAGTGTGTTGGCAGCAGCCACTCAATGTTAGTGGTGGCTGTTTAACAGTCTGATGGCCTTGAGATAGAAGCTGTTTTTCAGTCTCTCGGTCCCAGCTTTGATGCACCTGTACTGACCTCGCCTTCTGGATGATAGCGGGGTGAACAGGCAGTGGCTCGGGTGGTTGATGTCCTTGATGATCTTTATGGCCTTCCTGTAACATCGGGTGGTGTAGGTGTCCTGGAGGGCAGGTAGTTTGCCCCCGGTGATGCGTTGTGCAGACCTCACTACCCTCTGGAGAGCCTTACGGTTGAGGGCGGAGCAGTTGCCGTACCAGGCGGTGATACAGCCCGCCAGGATGCTCTCGATTGTGCATCTGTAGAAGTTTGTGAGTGCTTTTGGTGACAAGCCGAATTTCTTCAGCCTCCTGAGGTTGAAGAGGCGCTGCTGCGCCTTCTTCACGATGCTGTCTGTGTGAGTGGACCAATTCAGTTTGTCTGTGATGTGTATGCCGAGGAACTTAAAACTTGCTACTCTCTCCGCTACTGTTCCATCGATGTGGATATGGGGGTGTTCCCTCTGCTGTTTCCTGAAGTCCGTTGAGTGTGAGGTTATTTTCCTGACACCACACTCCGAGGGCCCTCACCTCCTCCCTGTAGGCCGTCTCGTCATTGTTGGTAATCAAGCCTACCACTGTTGTGTCGTCCGCAAACTTGATGATTGAGTTGGAGGCGTGCGTGGCCACGCAGTCGTGGGTGAACAGGGAGTACAGGAGAGGGCTCAGAACGCACCCTTGTGGGGCCCCAGTGTTGAGGATCAGCGGGCGAGGAGATGTTGTTACCTACCCTCACCACCTGGGGGCGGCCCGTCAGGAAGTCCAGTACCCAGTTGCACAGGGTGGGGTCGAGACCCAGGGTCTCGAGCTTGATGACGAGCTTGGAGGGTACTATGGTGTTGAATGCCGAGCTGTAGTTGATGAACAGCATTCTCACATAGGTATTCCTCTTGTCCAGATGGGTTAGGGCAGTGTGCAGTGTGGTTGAGATTGCATCGTCTGTGGACCTATTTGGGCGGTAAGCAAATTGGAGTGGGTCTAGGGTGTCAGGTAGGGTGGAGGTGATATGGTCCTTGACTAGTCTCTCAAAGCACTTCATGATGACGGAAGTGAGCGCTACGGGGCGGTAGTCGTTTAGCTCAGTTACCTTAGCTTTCTTGGGAACAGGAACAATGGTGGCCCTCTTGAAGCATGTGTGAACAGCAGACTGGTATAGGGATTGATTGAATATGTCCGTAAACACACCAGCCAGCTGGTCTGCGCATGCTCTGAGGGCGCGGCTGGGGATGCCGTCTGGGCCTGCAGCCTTGCGAGGGTTAACACGTTTAAATGTTTTACTCACCTCGGCTGCAATGAAGGAGAGACCGCATGTTTCTGTTACAGGCCATGTCAGTGGCACTGTATTGTCCTCAAATCGGGCAAAAAAGTTATTTAGTCTGCCTGGGAGCAAGACATCCTGGTCCGTGACTGGGCTGGATTTCTTCCTGTAGTCCGTGATTGACTGTAGACCCTGCCACATGCCTCCTGTGTCTGAGCCGTTGAATTGAGATTCTACTTTGTCTCTGTACTGACGCTTAGCTTGTTTGATAGCCTTACGGAGGGAATAGCTGCACTGTAAGATTAATTGTCAGATTCAACAGAAGATCTCTTTGTTTCTTGGGACCTAGAACAAGCATCTCTGTTTTGTCTGAGTTTAAAAGTAGAACGTTTGCAGCCATCCACTTCCTTATGTCTGAAACACATGCTTCTAGCAAGGGCAATTTTGGGGCTTCACCATGTTTCATTGAAATGTACAGCTGTGTGTCATCCGCATAGCAGTGAAAGTTAACATTATGTTTCCGAATAACATCCCCAAGAGGTAAAATATATAGTGAAAACAATAGTGGTCCTAAAACGGAACCTTGAGGCACACCGAAATGTACAGTTGATTTGTCAGAGGACAAACCATTCACAGAGACAAACTGATATCTTTCCGACAGATAAGATCTAAACCAGGCCAGAACTTGTCCGTGTAGACCAATTTGGGTTTCCAATCTCTCCAAAAGAATGTGGTGATCGATGGTATCAAAAGCAGCACTAAGGTCTAGGAGCACGAGGACAGATTCAGAGCCTCGGTCCGATGCCATTAAAATGTAATTTACCACCTTCACAAGTGCCGTCTCAGTGCTATGATGGGGTCAAAACCAGACTGAAGCATTTCGTATACATTGTTTGTCTTCAGGAAGGCAGTGAGTTGCTGCGCAACAGCCTTTTCTAAAATTTTTGAGAGTAATGGAAGATTCGATATCAGCCAATAGTTTTTTATATTTTCTGGGTCAACGTTTGGCTTTTTCAAGAGAGGCTTTATTACTGCCACTTTTAGTGAGTTTGGTACACATCCGGTGAATAGAGAGCCGTTTATTATGCTCAACATAGGAGGGCCAAGCACAGGAAGCAGCTCTTTCAGTAGTTTAGTTGGAATAGGGTCCAGTATGCAGCTTGAAGGTTTAGAGGCCATGATTATTTTCATCATTGTGTCAAGAGATATAGTACTAAAACACTTGAGTGTCTCTCTTGATCCTAGGTCCTGGCAGAGTTGTGCAGACTCAGGACAACTGAGCTTTGAAGGAATACGCAGATTTAAAGAGGAGTCCGTAATTTGCTTTCTAACAATCATAATCTTTTCCTCAAAGAAGTTCATGAATGTATTACATTTACATTTACATTTAAGTCATTTAGCAGACGCTCTTATCCAGAGCGACTTACAAGTTCATGAATCAGTTAAGAACACATCTTATTCTTCAATGACGGCCTGGGAACGCCTGTTCAGGGGCAGAACGACAGATTTGTACCTTGTCGGCTCGGGGTTTGAACTCACAACCTTCCGGTTACTAGTCCAACGCTCTAACCACTAGGCTATGCTGCCCTTTTCACTGCTAGTTCATCCTCTCTTGGGGAATGCTGCTTTTTAGTTAGCTTTGCGACAGTATCAAAAAGGAATTTCGGATTGTTCTTATTTTCCTCAATTAAGTTAGAAAAATAGGATGATCGAGCAGCAGTAAGGGCTCTTCGGTACTGCACGGTACTGTCTTTCCAAGCTAGTCGGAAGACTTCCAGTTTGGTGTGGCGCCATTTCCGTTCCAATTTTCTGGAAGCTTGCTTCAGAGCACGGGTATTTTCTGTGTACCAGGGAGCTAGTTTCTTATGCGAAATGTTTTTAGTTTTTAGGGGTGCAACTGCATCTAGGGTATTGCGCAAGGTTAAATTGAGTTCCTCAGTTAGGTGGTTAACTTATTTTTGTCCTCTGGCGTCCTTGGGTAGACAGAGGGAATCTGGAAGGACATCAAGGAATCTTTGTGTTGTCTGTGAATTTATAGCGCGACTTTTGATGTTCCTTGGTTGGGGTCTGAGCAGATTATTTGTTGCAATTGCAAACGTAATAAAATGGTGGTCCGATAGTCCAGGATTATGAGGAAAAACATTAAGATCCACAACATTTATTCCATGGGACAAAACTAGGTCCAGAGTATGACTGTGACAGTGAGTGGGTCCAGAGACATGTTGGACAAAACCCACTGAGTCGATGATGGCTCCGAAAGCCCTTTTGGAGTGGGTCTGTGGACTTTTCCATGTGAATATTAAAGTCACCAAAGATTAGAATATTATCTGCTACGACTACAAGGTCCGATAGGAATTCAGGGAACTCAGTGAGGAACGCTGTATATGGCCCAGGAGGCCTGTAAACAGTAGCTATAAAAAGTGATTGAGTAGGCTGCATAGATTTCATGATGAGAAGCTAAAAAGTCAAAAACGTCATTTTGTTTTTGTAAATTGAAATTTGCTATCGTAAATGTTAGCAACACTTCTGCCTTTGCGGGATGCACGGGGATATGGTCACTAGTGTAGCCAGGAGGTGAGGCCTCATTTAACACAGTAAATTCATCAGGCTTAAGCCATGTTTCAGTCAGGCCAATCACATCAAGATTATGATCAGTGATTAGTTCATTGACTATAATTGCCTTTGAAGTAATGGATCTAACATTAAGTAGCCCTATTTTGAGGTATCACGATCTCTTTCAATAATGACAGGAATGGAGGTGGTCTTTATCCTAGTGAGATTGCTAAGGCAAACACCGCCATGTTTAGTTTTGCCCAACCTAGGTCGAGGCACAGACACGGTCTCAATGGTGATAGCTGAGCTGACTACACTGACTGTGCTAGTAGCAGACTCCACTATGCTGGCAGGCTGGCTAACAGCCTGCTGCCTGGCCTGCACCCTATTTCATTGTGGAGCTAGAGGAGTTAGAGCCCTGTCCTCCCCATCCCTCCCTTCCCCCTGTCCTCCCCATCCCTCCCTTCCCCCTGTCCTCCCCATCCCTCCCTTCCTCCTGTCCTCCCCATCCCTCCCTTCCTCCTGTCCTCAACCATCCCTCCCTTCCTCCTGTCCTCAACCATCCCTCCCTTCCTCCTGTCCTCAACCATCCCTCCCTTCCTCCTGTCCTCCCCATCCCTCCCTTCCCCCTGTCCTCCCCATCCCTCCCTTCCCCCTGTCCTCACCATCCCTCCCTTCCTCCTGTCCTCCCCATCCCTCCCTTCCCCCTGTCCTCCCCATCCCTCCCTTACCCCTGTCCTCACCATCCCTCCCTTCCTCCTGTCCTCTCCATCCCTCCCTTCCTCCTGTCCTTCCCATCCTTCCCTTCCTCCTGTCCTCACCATCCCTCCCTTCCCCCTGTCCTCCCCATCCCTCCCTCCCCCCTGTCCTCCCCATCCTCTCAGTGCTGAGCAGGCAGCCACTGAAGAGTGTCCCAGGGCTAACGAGTGCTTCATTCAGGACAAGGAGAGATAAGAGAACAAACATGTGGTGAGAGAAAGATGTGGAGAGCGAGAGAGAGAAAGAGAAAGGGCTCATCCCTTAGCAGTAGTACTGCAGATGACTTTATCACTGACCTCGAGTCTCTCAGAGCGTTCACAGTCAGCCCACTATCACCTCTATCAGATCACGTAAATATCACAGTCTACCTGAACAGAGCAATACTCAATCACGAGGCATCAAAGCCAAAGGAACTGCACAATATTAAGAAATGCTATAGATGGAAGGAAAGTAGTGTAGAAATCTACCAAAAACAAATAGGCAACAACAAATTCAATCCCTTTCAGACAACTTCCTGGACAAAATATTTCACTGTAATAGTGAAGGTGTAAACTTGGCAGTAGAAAGCCTAAACAGTATATTTAACCTCTAGCTTCCCTGTCAAATAAAAAATTCAAGCAGACAACCTAGGAAAATTAACAACAATGACAAATGGTTTGAATAAGAATGTAAAATCCTAAGAAAGAAATTGAGAAACCTATCCAACCAAAAATACAGAGACCCAGAAAACCTGAGTCTACGCCTTCACTATGGTGAATCACTAAAACAAAGCAGAACTACACTACGGAGAAAGAAGGAACGGCATGTCAGAAATCCGCTCAATGTAATTGAAGAATCCATAGAACCTAACCACTTTGGACACACTAAACAAACAACAACACAAAGAGTTATCTATTCAAAACGGAGACGTGTGGAAGAAACACTTCTCTAATCTTTTTTGCTCTATAACAAAGAACAAACAGCAAAGGCATATACATGATCCATTCCAATACTTAGAATCAGCTATTAAAGACTACCAGAACCCACTGGATTCTCTGATTACATTGAATTGAAAGGCTGGTCATCACTCACATCAACAGCATCCTCCTGGACACCCTAGACCCACTCCAATTCACATACCGCCCCAACAGATACACAGATGATGCAATCTCAATCGCACTCCACACTGCCCTTTCTCACCAAAACAAAAGGAACACCTATGTTAGAATGCTGTTCATTGACGTCAGCTCAGCGTTCAACACCATAGTGCCTATGAAGCTCATCACTAAGCTAAGGACTCTGGGACTTAACACCTCCCTCTGTAACTGGATCCTGGACTTCCTGAAGGGCCACCACCAGGTAGTAAGAATAGTCAACAACACGTCTGCCCCACTGATCCTTAACACTGGGGGCCCTCAAGGGTGTGTACTTAGTCCCCTCCTGTATTCCCTGTTCACCCACGACTGCGTGGCCAAACACGATTCCAACACCATCATTAAGTTTGCTGACGACATAACAGTAGTCCTAGACTTGGCTCTGATCACCGACAACAATGAAACGGCCTATAGGGAGGAGGTCAGAGAACTGTCAGTGTGGTGCCAGGACAACAACCTCTACCTCAATGTGAGCAAGACAAAGGAGCTGATCGTGGACTACAGGAAAAGGCGGGCAGAACAGGCCCCCATTAACATTTAAAAATGTTTTGTAATTCTATGAATCTTACCCAGTTGATTAATTCACCCACTCACCCAAATCTTAAATTCCCAGATACATCTTGTAATGATTTAAGTGACCATTGTGCTGTTGTTGCTGGTAGAAATACTAAGGTTCCAAAGACAAAGCCACGTTTTATTCGTAAGAGAAATTTGAAGTGTTTTAATGAGCAGGCTTTCTTTCATGATTTGTTTTATTTTGACTGGAGCAAGATTGAGCTTATCGCTGATGTGGAAACTGCCTGGAAATTATTTTATGATATTAATGAATTACCGTCATGTGTTTTGAAGGACTCTGTTGCTATATATGACAAAACTGAAATGCTGAATTGTTTCAATGAGCACTTTGTATCACCTGGTAGGCTGTTTGATTCAGTGTCCTCTGTCTCTGTACAACCCTGTGTGGATGAACCAGTGAGAGCTGGTCAAACTTTTAGCTTTTTGCCATTCTCAGTGCAGGTGGTACATAAAGCCCTGAAATCCTTAGATCAGAGAAAGCCGATTTCTCTGCAGCTTATTTAATAGCTGAACCACTTACATCTCTGTTCAATCTAACCCTGGAATATACTGAAATTCCAAAGATCTAGAAATCAGCATTTGTCCTACCACTTTTAAAAGGGGGAGATCCAACTCTTTGAAATAATTATAGGCCAATCTCAAAGCTGTCACCCCTGGTGAAAATACTTGAGACCCTTGTAAGTGAACAGCTAAAATAGTTTTTATTTACTAACTCTATTTTATCAATGTACCAATCGGGCTTCAGGAAGAAGCATAGCACAATTACAGCAGCCATGAAGGTTTTAAATGATATCACTGAAGCCATTGACAAAAAACAGCACTGTGTCTCACTTTTTATTGATCTCTCTAAGGCTTTTGATACAGTTGATCATGCTATACTAAGGCAGAGATTGTCGAGTGTAGGTCTTTCGGAGCATGCAGTTGCATGGTTTGCTAACTATCTGTCTGATTGAACTCAGTGCACTCAATTTGATGGGCTTAAGTCTGTTAAATTGTCTGTCTTGAATGGTGTGCCCCAAGGCTCTGTACTTGGTCCTCTCTTATTCACTATTTATATAAATGATTTAGACAAAAATATCCAAAATGCACAACTTCATGTTTATGCTGATGATACTGTTATTTACTGTTGTGCCTCATCTCTTACAAAAGCTTTCTAGAACATGCAAACTGCTTTTTATACTGTTCAACATACCTTGTGTCAATTGAAGCTTATCCTCAATACTGAGAAAACTAAACTAATGGTGTTTTCTAATGCAAGAAATAGACCTCTGGACCTTTCACCTATTACTACCTGTCAGGACAAGGAGATTGAGGTTATAACATCATATAAATATCTTGGAATTTTAATTGATGACGGCCTCTCTTTTAAATAGCATATTCAACAACTTACAAAAAAATTGAAGCTTACAAGAAAATTGAGGCTAGTATCAGCTACATTTATGCCTTTACTAGGCTATGGGGATATTTTATATATGAATGCTTCTGCTCATGTTTGAGATCAATTGACACCCTTTACCATGGCACTCTGAGATTTATTTTAAACTGCAAAACCCTTACGCACCACTGCACCTTCTATACCAGGGATGGCTGGTCTTCTCTAGTCACTGATAGGCTCAGTCACTGGTATACTTTTATTTACAAAGCCATTTTGGGTTTACTACCTTTTAATTTGTGCATTTTTATTGTTCAGAAATGTGGTGGGTACTCTCTTCATTCGCTGGACTTTATCCTGCTAACTGTTCCAAATGCCCGAACTGATTTTGGTAAAAGGGCTTTTATGTACTCTGCGCCATCGTCTTGGAACACCTTACAAAATACTTTTAAACTGGAAGTACTTCACCTGATTGGTGTTTTTAAATCACTGATCAATGATTTTGAGGCTGATTCCCTGATCTGTCAATGTTTTTAATTTGCTGTTTTATACTCATGTGAATTCAATGGTTTTTACTAGGTTACTAGTTTTTCATGTTGTCTGTCTGTAATTTGTTTGTAATGACTTGGTGCTGCCTATCTTGGCCAGGGCGCTCTTGAAAAATAGATTTTAATCTCAATGAGCCTTTCCTGGTTAAATAAAGGTTAAATAAAAAATAAATAAAACATTGACGGGGCTGTAGTGGAGCAGGTCGAGAGTTTCAAGTTCCTTGGTGTCCACATCACCAACAAACTATCATGGTCCAAACATACCAAGACAGTCGTGAAGAGGGCACGGCAAAACCTTTTCCGCCTCAGGAGACTGAAAAGATTTGGCACGGGTCACCAGATCCTCAAAAGGTTTTACAGCTACACCATCGAGAGCATCCTAACCGGTTGCATCACCGCCTGGTATGGTAACTGTTTGGCATCTGACCGTAAGGCGCTACAGAGGGTAGTGCGAACGGCCCAGTACATCACTGGGGACAAGCTTCCTGCCATCCAGGACCTGTACAATAGGTGGTGTAAGTGGAAAGCCCAGAAAATTGTCAGAGACTCCAGTCACCCAAGTTATAGACAGTTTTCCCTGCTACCGCACGGCAAGCGGTACAGGAGCGCCAAGTCTAGGACCAAAATGCTCCTCAACGTCTTCTACCACCAAGCCATTAGACTGCTGAATAATTAATAAAATCACCACTGGACAATTTACATTGACACCCCCCCTCCCTTTTGTACACTGCTACTACTTGCTGTTAATTATCTATGCATAGTTACTTCACCCCAACTGCATGTACACATTACCTCAACTAACCTGTACCCCTGCACACTGACTCGGTACCGGTGCCCCCTGTATATAGCCTCGTTATTGTTATTCTTATTGTGTTACTTTTTCTTATTACTTTTTCTTTTAGTCTAATTGGAAAATATTTTCTTAAAGGGGGGGGGTGGTGAGAAGGATTACTTATCCTATCCTAGGTATTCCTTGAAGAGGTGGGGTTTCAGGTGTCTCCGGAAGGTGGTGATTGACTCGCTGTCCTGGCGTCGTGAGGGAGTTTGTTCCACCATTGGGGGGCCAGAGCAGCGAACAGTTTTGACTGGGCTGAGCGGGAACTGTACTTCCTCAATGGTAGGGAGGCGAGCAGGCCAGAGGTGGATGAACGCAGTGCCCTTGCTTGGGTGTAGGGCCTGATCAGAGCCTGGAGGTACTGCGGTGCCGTTCCCCTCACAGCTCCGTAGGCAAGCACCATGGTCTTGTAGCGGATGCGAGCTTCAACTGGAAGCCAGTGGAGAGAGCGGAGGAGCGGGGTGACGTGAGAGAACTTGGGAAGGTTGAACACCAGACGGGCTGCGGCGTTCTGGATGAGTTGTAGGGGTTTAATGGCACAGGCAGGGAGCCCAGCCAACAGCGAGTTGCAGTAATCCAGACGGGAGATGACAAGTGCCTGGATTAGGACCTGCGCCGCTTCCTGTGTGAGGCAGGGTCGTACTCTGCGGATGTTGTAGAGCATGAACCTACAGGAACGGGCCACCGCCATGATGTTGGTTGAGAACGACAGGGTGTTGTCCAGGATCACGCCAAGGTTCTTAGCGCTCTGGGAGGAGGACACAATGGAGTTGTCAACCGTGATGGCGAGATCATGGAACGGGCAGTCCTTCCCCGGGAGGAAGAGCAGCTCCGTCTTGCCGAGGTTCAGCTTGAGGTGGTGATCCGTCATCCACACTGATATGTCTGCCAGACATGCAGAGATGCGATTCGCCACCTGGTCATCAGAAGGGGGAAAGGAGAAGATTAATTGTGTGTCGTCTGCATAGCAATGATAGGAGAGACCATGTGAGGTTATGACAGAGCCAAGTGACTTGGTGTATAGCGAGAATAGGAGAGGGCCTAGAACAGAGCCCTGGGGGACACCAGTGGTGAGAGCGCGTGGCGAGGAGACAGATTCTCGCCACGCCACCTGGTAGGAGCGACCTGTCAGGTAGGACGCAATCCAAGCGTGGGCCGCGCCGGAGATGCCCAACTCGGAGAGGGTGGAGAGGAGGATCTGATGGTTCACAGTATCGAAGGCAGCCGATAGGTCTAGAAGGATGAGAGCAGAGGAGAGAGAGTTAGCTTTAGCAGTGCGGAGCGCCTCCGTGATACAGAGAAGAGCAGTCTCAGTTGAATGACTAGTCTTGAAACCTGACTGATTTGGATCAAGAAGGTCATTCTGAGAGAGATAGCGGGAGAGCTGGCCAAGGACGGCACGTTCAAGAGTTTTGGAGAGAAAAGAAAGAAGGGATACTGGTCTGTAGTTGTTGACATCGGAGGGATCGAGTGTAGGTTTTTTCAGAAGGGGTGCAACTCTCGCTCTCTTGAAGACGGAAGGGACGTAGCCAGCGGTCAGGGATGAGTTGATGAGCGAGGTGAGGTAAGGGAGAAGGTCCCCGGAAATGGTCTGGAGAAGAGAGGAGGGGATAGGGTCAAGCGGGCAGGTTGTTGGGCGGCCGGCCGTCACAAGAAGCGAGATTTCATCTGGAGAGAGAGGGGAGAAAGAGGTCAGAGCACAGGGTAGGGCAGTGTGAGCAGAACCAGCGGTGTCGTTTGACTTAGCAAACGAGGATCGGATGTCGTCGACCTTCTTTTCAAAATGGTTGACGAAGTCATCTGCAGAGAGGGAGGAGGGGGGGAGGGGGAGGAGGATTCAGGAGGGAGGAGAAGGTGGCAAAGAGCTTCCTAGGGTTAGAGGCAGATGCTTGGAATTTAGAGTGGTAGAAAGTGGCTTTAGCAGCAGAGACAGAGGAGGAAAATGTAGAGAGGAGGGAGTGAAAGGATGCCAGGTCCGCAGGGAGGCGAGTTTTCCTCCATTTCCGCTCGGCTGCCCGGAGCTCTGTTCTGTGAGCTCGCAATGAGTCATCGAGCCACGGAGCGGGAGGGGAGGACCGAGCCGGCCTGGAGGATAGGGGACATAGAGAGTCAAAGGATGCAGAAAGGGAAGAGAGGAGGGTTGAGGAGGCAGAATCAGGAGAAAGGTTGGAGAAGGTATGAGCAGAGGGAAGAGATGATAGGATGGAAGAGGAGAGAGTAGCGGGGGAGAGAGAGCGAAGGTTGGGACGGCGCGATACCATCCGAGTAGGGGCAGTGTGGGAAGTGTTGGATGAGAGCGAGAGGGAAAAGGATACAAGGTAGTGGTCGGAGACTTGGAGGGGAGTTGCAATGAGGTTAGTGGAAGAACAGCATCTAGTAAAGATGAGGTCGAGCGTATTGCCTGCCTTGTGAGTAGGGGGGAAGGTGAGAGGGTGAGGTCAAAAGAGGAGAGGAGTGGAAAGAAGGAGGCAGAGAGGAATGAGTCAAAGGTAGACGTGGGGAGGTTAAAGTCGCCCAGGACTGTGAGAGGTGAGCCGTCCTCAGGAAAGGAGCTTATCAAGGCATCAAGCTCATTGATGAACTCTCCGAGGGAACCTGGAGGGCGATAAATGATAAGGATGTTAAGCTTGAAAGGGCTGGTAACTGTGACAGCATGGAATTCAAAGGAGGCGATAGATAGATGGGTAAGGGGAGAGAGAGAGAATGACCACTTGGGAGAGATGAGGATCCCGGTGCCACCACCCCGCTGACCAGAAGCTCTCGGGTGTGCGAGAACACGTGGGCGGACGAAGAGAGAGCAGTAGGAGTAGCAGTGTTATCTGTGGTGATCCATGTTTCCGTCAGTGCCAGGAAGTCGAGGGACTGGAGGGAGGCATAGGCTGAGATGAACTCTGCCTTGTTGGCCGCAGATCGGCAGTTCCAGAGGCTACCGGAGACCAGGAACTCCACGTGGGTCGTGCGCGCTGGGACCACCAGATTAGGGTGGCCGCGGCCACGCGGTGTGAGCGTTTGTATGGTCTGTGCAGAGAGGAGAGAAACAGGGATAGATAGACACATAGTTGACAGGGTACAGAAGAGGCTACGCTAATGCAAAGGAGATTGAATGACAAGTGGACTACACGTCTCGAATGTTCAGAAAGTTAAGCTTACGTAGCAAGAATCTTATTGACTAAAATGATTGAAATGATACAGTACTGCTGGAGTAGGCTAGCTGGTAGTGGCTGCGATGTTGACACTACACTAATCAAGTCGTTCCGTCGAGTGTAATAGTTTTCTACAGTGCTGCTATTCGGGGCTAGCTGGCTAGCTAGCAGGTTGATTGCATTACGTTACTTTAAAAGAACGACAATAGCTGGCTAGCTAACCTAGAAAATCGCTCTAGGCTACACAATTGTCTTAGATACAAAGACGGCTATGTAGCTAGCTAGCTACGATCAAACAAAACAAACCGTTGTACTGTAATAGTTACTACAGTGCTGCTATTCGGGGCTACGTTAAAAGAACGACAATAGCTGGCCAGCTAACCTAGAAAATCGCTCTAGGCTACACAATTGTCTTAGATACAAAGACGGCTATGTAGCTAGCTAGCTACGATCAAACAAAACAAACCGTTGTACTGTAATAGTTACTACAGTGCTGCTATTCGGGGCTAGCTGGCTAGCTACGTTAGAAGAACGACAATAGCTGGCCAGCTAACCTAGAAAATCGCTCTAGACTACACAATTGTCTTAGATACAAAGACGGCTATGTAGCTGGCTAGCTACGATCAAACAAATCAAACCGTTGTACTGTAATGAAGTGAAATGAAAATGTGATACTACCTGTGGAGCGACGCGGAATGTTGACCGGGTAGTTGGAGTTCAATTCGGTAGAGGTTGGCTAGCTGTTGGCTAGCTAGCTAGCAGCATTTCCTACGTTAAGGACGACAAATAGATGGCTAGCTAACCTCGGTAAATTAAGATAATCACTCTAAGTCTACACACTCTAAACTGCACAATTATCTTGGATACGAAGACAGCGAAGACAACTATGTAGCTAGCTGACACTACGCTAATCGAGTCGTTCAGTTGAGTGTAATAGTTTCTACAGTGCTAGTGGCATTTCACAGTAAAGTCTACACTTGTTGTATTCGGCGCATGTGACAAATAAAGTTAGATTTGATTTGAAGAGGACAAACCCTCCAAATACAAACCCTCCAACCCCTCCAAAAGGCCTGTGGTGTTGATGCTATCCTACATGAAAATATAAATATACAGACCACAAATTCCAATAGGCTATACTTACCCTCTTTAACATCATCAGTGAAGACAAATTTGACCCCAATAACTACCATGGGATATGCGTCAACAGCAACCTTGGGAAAATCCTCTCCGTTATCATTAACAGCAGACTTGTACATTTCCTCAGTGAAAACAATGTACTGAGCAAATGTCAAATTGTCTTTTTACCAAATTACCCTATGACAGACCACATATTCACCCTGCACGCCTTAATTGACAAACAAACAAACCAAAAGCAAAGTCTTCTACTGCTTTGTTGACTTTCAAAAAGCTTTTGACTCAATTTGGCATGAGGGTCTGCTTCTGATGGAAAGTGGTGTTGGGGGAAAACATACAACATTATAAAATCCATGTACAGTAGTGGCCAAAGGTTTTGAGAATGATACAAACATTAATTTCCACAAAGTTTGCAGCTTCAGTGTTTTTAGATATTTTTGTCAGATGTTACTATGGAATACTGAAGTATATTTACAAGGATTTCATAAGTGTCAAAGGCTTTTATTGACAATTACATGAAGTTGATGCAAAGAGTCAATATTTGCAGTGTTGACCCTTCTTTTTCAAGACCTCTGCAATCCGCCCTGGCATGCTGTCAATTAACTTCTGGGCCACATCCTGACTAATGGCAGCTCATTCTTGCATAATCAATGCTTGGAGTTTGTCAGAATTTGTGGGGTTTTGTTTGTCCACCCGCCTCTTGAGGATTGACCACAAGTTCTCAATAGGATTAAGGTCTGGGGAGTTTCCTGGCCATGGACACAAAATATCAATGTTTTGTTCCCCGAGCCACCTAGTTATCACTTTTGCCTTATGGCAAGGTGCTCCACCATGCTGGAAAAGGCATTGTTCGTCACCAAACTGTTCCTGGGTGGTTGGGAGAAGTTGCTCTCGGAGGATGTGTTGGTAACATTCTTTATTCATGGCTGTGTTCTTTGGCAAAATTATAAGTGAGCCCAATCCCTTGGCTGAGAAGCAACCCCACACATGAATGGTCTCAGTATGCTTTACTGTTGGGATGACACAGGACTGATGGTAGCACTCACCTTGTCTTCTCCGGACAATCGTTTTTCCGTATGCCCTAAACAATTGGAAAGGGGATTCATCAGAGAAAATGACTTTACCCCAGTCCTCAGCAGTCCAATCCCTGTACATTTTGCAGAATATCAGTCTGTCCCTGATGTTTTTCCTGGAGAGAAGTGGCTTCTTTGCTGCCCTTCTTGACACCAGGCCACCCTTCAAAGGTCTTTGCCTCACTGTGCGTGCAGATGCACTCACACCTGCCTGCTGCCATTCCTGAGCAAGCTCTGTACTGGTGGTGCACTGATCCCGCAGCTGAATCCACTTTAGGAGACGGTCCTTGCGCTTGCTGGACTTTCTTGGGCGCCCTGAAGCCTTCTTCACAACAATTGAACCGCTCTCCTTGAAGTTCTTGATAATCCGATAAATGGTTGATTTAGGTGCAATCTTACTGGCAGCAATATCCTTGCCTGTGAAGCCCTTTTTGTGCAAAGCAATGATAACGGGACGTGTTTCCTTGCAGGTAAACATGGTTGACAGAGAGAGAACAATGATTCCAAGCACCACCCTCCTTTTGAAGCTTCCAGTCTGTTATTCGAACTCAATCAGCATGACGAGTGATCTCCAGCCTTGTCCTCGTCAACACACGCACCTGTGTTAACAAGAGAATCATTGACATGATGTCAGCTGGTCCTTTTGTGGCAGGGCTGAAATGCAGTGGAAATGTTTTTGGGGGAATTCAGTTCATTTGCATGGCAAAGAGGGACTTTTCAATTAATTGCAATTCATCTGATCACTCTTCATAACATTCTGGAGTATATGCAAATTTCCATCATACAAACTGAGGCAGCAGACTTTGTGAAAATTAATATTTGTGTCATTCTCAAAACTTTTGGCCACGACTATACACAAACAAAACGTGTGTGTTTTAAATTGGCAAAAAACACATTTCTTTCCACAGGGCTGTGGGTTGAGACAGGGACGCAGCTTAAGCCACACCCTCTTCAACATAATATATCAACAAATTGGCAAGGGCACGATATCAGTCTGCAGCACCCGGCCTCAACCTACTAGAATCTGAAGTCAAATGTCTACTATTTTCTGATGATCCTGTGCTTCTGTCCACAACCAAGGAGGGCCTACAGTAGCACCTTGATTCTTCACAGAATCTGCCAGACCTGGGCCCTGACAGTACATCTCAGTAGGACACAAATAATGGTGTTCCAAAAAAGGTCCAGTTACAAGGACCACAAATAGAAATTCCATCTAGACACCGTTGCCCCTAGAGCACACAAACAACTATACATACCTTGGCCTACATCAGCGCTACAGGTAACTTCCACAAAGCTGTGAACAATCTGAGAGACAAGGCCTTCTACGCCATCCGAAGGAACATATCATTTGATATACAAATTAGGATCTGGCAAAAAAATATTGAATCAGTTATAGAACCCATTGCCCTTTATGGTTGTGAGGTCTGGGGACCGCTCACCAACCAAGAATTCACAAAATGGGATATTGAGAGTCTGCATGCAGAATTCTGCAAAAAATATCCTCTGTGTACAACGTAAAAAACACCAAATAATGCATGCAGAGCAGAATTAGGCCGATACCCGCTAATTATCAAAATCCAGAAAAGAGTCGTTATATTCTACAATCACCTAAAAGGAAGCGATTCCCAAACTTTCCATAACAAAGCCATCACCTACAGAGAGATGAACATGGAGAAGAGTCCCCTAAGCAAGCTGGTCCTGGGGCTCTGTTCACAAACACAAACACACTCCACAGAGCCCCAGGACAGCAGCACAATTAGACCCAACCAAATCATTAGAAAACAAAAACATAATTTCTTTACACATTGAAAATAATTAACAAAGAAACAGAGCAAACTAGAATTCTATTTGGCCCTAAACAGAGAGTACACAGTGGCAGAATACCTGACCACTGTGACTGACCCAAAGTTAAGGAAAGTTTTGACTATGTACAGACTCAGTGACTCCTTGCTATTCAGAATGGTCACCATAGGCAGATACCATGGCTCTCAAAATGAGGTGGAAACTGAGCTGCACTTCCTAACCACATGCCAAGTGTATGAACATGTATATGACCATTTAGAGACACATATCTCCCTCAGACCCACAGACCCACAAAGAATTCAAAAACAAATCATATTTTTGATAAACTCCCATATCTACTGGGTGAAATACTAGTGTGCCATCATATCAGCAATATTTGTGACCTGTTGCCACAAGAAAAGGTCAACCAGTGCAGAACAAACACCATTGTAAATACAACCCATATTTCCATGTATTTATTTTCCCTTTTGTACTTTAACTATTTGCACATTGTCACAACACTATACATAGAAATAATATGACATTTGTAATGTCTCTATTCTTTTGGAACTTGTGTGAGTGTAATATTTACCGTTCACTTTTAATTGTTTATTTCACTTTTGTTAATCCATTTAACTTGCTTTGGCAATGTAAACATACCGTATGTTTCTCATGCCAACAAAGACCCTTGAATTGAATTGAGAGAGAGAGAAAGAGAGAGAGAAAGAGAGAAAGATAGAGAGAGAGAGAGAATTAGAGGAAGAGAGAGGAGAGGTGAAGAGAGAACGAGAGAATCAGAGAGAGAGAGAGAGAGAGAGATCCAGTCTTCTCTCCTCTCTCCTCTATGATGACATACTGAAGGTCTCCGTTCGTTCCACCTGCAAATCGCCTCAGAAACAGAACAGGATTAAACACGCATTATCAAGTAAATGTCAACCATGGCCAAATACAGAGTGGTACTATTAAGAATCAGTCCACATGCATGGGTGAACAATGATTAGCTGCTACCTTATCCTCCTGGAGCTGTACACTGTGTAACGCCAAAATACAGTATGGTGCTAATTTAACATTACCTGTGTGAACAGTCACACTATTGAACAGTACCTTACCAGCCGGTGCTGTTTAAGATTAAGGAGGACAATAATTTTATGGGCATGGCCTTATTTCTATTACCACATATTGGATGACTGTCATTCATATTCCATTCACCCAGTTCAATGGAACATTGATAGGTTTAGGCTACTACATGATACTCAAATTTGCCCTGTACCAATTGTATTTTTTTAATTTAATTTTACCTTTATTTAACTAGGCAAGTCAATTAAAGAACAAATTCTTATTTTATAGGAACAGTGGGTTAACTGCCTGTTCAGGGGCAGAACAACATATTTGTACCTTGTCAGCTCTGGGATTTAAACTTTCTGGTTACTAGTCCAATGCTCTAACCACTAGGCTACCCTGCCATCCCGATCACAAGGTTGCTTCAACCTTGTCACGTCCGTTGAAAGGAGAGGACCAAGGTGCAGCGTGGTGAGTGTACATTTTCTTTATTAAATCAAAATGATGCCAAACAAAACAATAAACACTACAAAACCAAATCGTGAAGCCTGCTAACATAAATAGCATTCCTCTCTTTTTGATTCAGGTTGTTGAGTAGGCTAAATTAGCTAACTGCATTAATTAGCTAAGAAAGAAAATTAATATAGCTCTCTCTCTGCTGTTTCTACTTAATTTGTGAAGAAATGAATTTGTTCAAAACTGTTTAACTATTGTCTTTCTCTCTCTTTGAGTCAACAACTTACCACATTTTATGCACTGCAGTGGAATCTACAGAAGCTGCACCTTTTGCTTTCAGTACTATTCATTATCTGATCCTTTGATTGGATGGACAACATCCAATCAATCAAACATCCAATTCATGATGCAAGAGCTCTGAAAGATTGGAAGATGTCCTCCGGAAGTCGTCATAATTGTGTAAGTCTATGGAAGGGAGTGGGAACCATGAGCCTCCTAGGTTATGTATTGAAGTCAATGTACCCAGAGGAGGATGGAAGCTAGCTGTCCTCCGGCTACACCATGGTGCTGCCCTACCGAGTGTTGTTGAGGCTACTGTAGACCTTCATTGCAAAGCAGTGTTTTTTAATCAGTTTTGGTGAAATACATTTACTATAGATTTATCTAAAAAGGATAACTTTTTCAATGTTTTACTATTTTAATGAAATTCACTGAGAAGGATGATCCTCACCGTCCTCCTCTAGGAGCCTCCACTGCTCACCAGAAAATATCTCCTCTGCTCAACACATGGTTGATTTGCCGTAGCATCTGCTGTCTTACTAAGCACCTGCGAAATACAGTTGAGGAGGTGCATGTGTACAGCACAGTACAGCTCTTCCCTTATCCAACATCTGGGGAAGCAGATGACATGTCTTAGATATCTCTGAGGAATAAGGCCACCTCTGTTCTGCCCCATATGGTGGGATGACAGAGAGCACGAAGCCACAGAACAGAGCAGTACCGGACAGGATTTCTAAACACATACATTCGGATCTACTAATGACATTGAGCCACCATGAGACAAAAATGGGGGATCAATAAAATGTGTCCACCAATTATCTCCAAAAGTGACTAATTATCTCTCTGAGAAGATTCTTGATTTCTTACTGTACACCTTGGTTGGTCCGTGAGTCACTGTGAAAAAAATATACATTTCATTCCCGAAGACAAGGTGTCCTTCAGGCACAGAGGAGTCCCCCCTAAGTGACGGCTTCACCAGGCAACCACTCAGAGGAGGGAGGGAGGGTTGAGAGGGGGTTGCCTGGGACAAAGGCCAATTCTCCTTAGTGTTAGCGATAAAAATCCATCTGATTGAAATTGCGTCTGATTATGAGAGAGATAGAGGGAGAGGAGGGAGGAGAGTGGCTTGCACAATCGCTGAGGTGCTCTTTTTCATTCTCCTGTCCTACGCTTCGCCTGATGAAAGCTAATTACGCTGTGTAGCGAGGAGGAGAGAAGGAGAGGCCGCTGTGTTGGTGGAGGAGAGGAAATAGGGGAAAGAAAAGGAGAAAGGGAGAGCAGGGGTTGGGTTAATTGGGGTATGTGATTACACAGACTGCTGTTGGGAGGATTTAGCCAACAACAGACTCTGCAGCAGGGAACACACTGCTTTGCCATCAGGAGAGACGGAGTGAAAGGAGCAGGCGATAACACTGATATTTCACTAATGGTGCCACACACACACACACACACATACCCACACACCACACACACCTTCACTTCAGTCACGCTACCAGACAAGACAGTGCTGTAATAGAGGAATCGGGGCAGGATGTTAGCTGTTCCTTGCTGTTCAGGTTTGGAAAGGCTAACGCTCTTACTGAAGATGGAAAGATCTAAACATGGGTTCAATGCTTATTTGTTAATGACCTCTGTGTTTGGCCATCTCAACAGCAGCCAGCCCCAGCCCAGACTAACAGAACAGTATGAGGTAGAACCAGCCCCAGCCCAGACTAACAGAACAGCATGAGGTAGAACCAGCCCCAGCCCAGACTAACAGAACAGTTTGAGGTAGAACCAGCCCCAGCCCAGACTAACAGAACAGTACAGAACAGTATGAGCCCAGACTAACAGAACAGTATGTAGAACCAGCCCCAGCCCAGACTAACAGAACAGCATGAGGTAGAACCAGCCCCAGCCCAGACTAACAGAACAGCATGAGGTAGAACCAGCCCAGAACAGTATGCCCAGCCCCAGCCCAGACTAACAGAACAGTATGAGGTAGAACCAGCCCCAGCCCAGACTAACAGAACAGGAGGTAGAACCAGCCCCAGCCCAGACTAACAGAACAGCAGACCAGCCCCAGCCCAGACTAACAGAACAGTATGAGGTAGAACCAGCCCCAGCCCAGACTAACAGAACAGTATGAGGTAGAACCAGCCCCAGCCCAGACTAACAGAACAGTATGAGGTAGAACCAGCCCCAGCCCAGACTAACAGAACAGTATGAGGTAGAACCAGCCCCAGCCCAGACTAACAGAACAGTATGAGGTAGAACCAGCCCCAGCCCAGACTAACAGGACAGTATGAGGTAGAACCAGCCCCAGCCCAGATAGAACAGCATGAGGTAGTTGTCATTAGACAGTAGATTCAGACTGTAACAATTGGACGGGAAACTGGACAGAACTTGAACTGAGCACCAGGGTCAACTAAAAGAAAGAGCCTGTGAACTGTCCATGTTGTCCAGGGTTGTTTGCTACTGACACCACAATGACCTGCTCTCCAGATCCATGAAGCATCCGTCTTCCCCACTATCTCACTGCTAGATGGGGCATAATATTGATCAGCGGTTCATTCAAAATGTCCCTCCTCCCCCCATGTAGCTCCTCTCCCTTCTTCTCTCCTTTGATGTTGCAGAACAAAAGCGTAACCAGTGAAAGGCCAGAGACAGGATGAGTTAGGGACCATCGATGGTAAAGACAAAACCAAAGGGCTGGTTTGACTAAATGTCACTGGTTATTTACACTAAGAAGAAGTGTCAGTCTTAGAGAAAAGAGAACCTTGTTAAGGTGAAGACATTTATCTAAGCAGTGCTTAATCTCCAGTTAATAGGGCCTTACGGATCCCTCAACCTCAGTTCATCACTGACCACGTCACCTGTAATACCATGAGGAAAGAGTTATCATGTCCTCAATAACCACCACCAAATTGGAGGGCGCATTTGCCAGTTATCAGACATTACAAGTACAACTGCCAGGATGGACCAACGACCAATGAAACAATTACATTGGCACAGAATTAACCGGCATCAAAAACGAATGTTCATCAGAGAGGAAGAAGGGAGAGATGAATATGGATTTTCCCACTTTAGGCCTGTCCAGTGGCTTGTTCTTGGGCCTAATCCCTCCCTGCTATCCCATCAGGCTGTACTGCACCGTGGTCCGTGGAGCCCTCTCGACCCTACTCTGTGACCCCCACTATCAAAGCTACAGGTGCTGCACGAGTGGCTTCACATCAAAGCTCCCCCACGTCCTCCTAATGAAACACAATGTTGTTGCTCCAACGTTGTCTTTGAACCTCCCCCTCCTCCCGATCTGGCCCACAAAGGCTCAATTAGCCCCACTTCAGAACTCCACGCAGCGGCGACATCAGCCACGTCCTATCCCCCCCCCCCCCCCTCACAGACCCTCTTGAATCAGGCTGCAGCTTTGTTTGGGTGAATTATTACAGCATCGTCAGCTGCTGTTGTTTCTAATCAACTGAAAACCCTGGGCATCGTGATCAAGGTAACTTCTGGTTGAGAGCAAACACAGGCGGATCAGAGAGGGAGTGTTATCAGTGCTGGAGGAAGATGTGTGTGTGTGTGAGATGGTGGTTAAATATGATGAAGAGGGGCAGAGGCTAGGGTTAGGGACACCAGAACCATGTACAGATCCATACAGTACGTCCATCCATATGTCCACATGATCCCAGAAGATAATATGAGGGTGATGAACGGGTCAAAAGTATCATTTACTCTTCTGGAGGAAATAAATAATAATAATGATGTTGGCCATTTCCTTACTTTGTCATCATGTCTACTAATTATAAAACATACAAAGTAGAGGTGCAATGTCTGATTGGACATTTTGAAGGAAGTTCACTATTTGGCCGCTAGATGTCACTATAAGACATATGGAAAAATACAAATCGACTTTATCTTAGTGCAAGTGACAGAGCAAAGGCCTATTCAACAGAGGTATATCATGTCTACCAACATTGTAGTGTTCAAATCTATTCTTTTGGCATTATAATATATTTATGAAGCGAAGCAAATAGCTACTCATCAAAACACTTGCTCTCTTGTAGTTAAGAATCCCATTCCTTCTATCTGAGATTCATACAAAAGCCACGTAATAATATCCTTTGGTGACATGCTGAGAGTTAGAGTTTCAAAGGATCAATCAGAAAGACTGAACTATAGCCAATGATCTAACTAGCCAAAAAAAAGAACATCCAGAATGATCTGCTTAGATAAACAATAGACGGTGTCTGATGGTATAGCACATTGTGGAGATGAAGAGAAGGGGAGTGAGGCAGGGATGTAGCAGCATACATCATTCTATCCTAGTTCTACTGATAAGAAACCCCTGGAGTTCAGCGAAATGATCAAGTCCATTGAAATGAGTCGCTGATAAGCTTTACATCTCTCCCGGTCATCACAAAGGAAAGATGGAGGACAAATCACATACCAAAGTCTCTCTCTCTCTAGATTAGAATTGCTACTTGTTTAGGTTGTTTGAAAATGCAACCACACAATTAGTTTTAGAGAGTGGCTGACTACAGGAAATAACTTCTCCTTCTCCACTCAACTACTCGATTGGCGGTGCCCCTTGTGATACGGATCCAAGCCTGTGTGATTAAAGCGTTGGAACACCTAACTATTTCTCATCCTTACAGTGAGATCCCATAGTAGGATCTAGATCACATCTCCCAATCAGACTGTCATTCAATCCAATTTATTCGGGGTAACCTCTTGTAAAGTGCCCATATGCTTGTTTAGCATCAACACGCACATGCTTCTGTTTATCTCCATAATGCAGACACATATGGACCAAACTGCTGGGGATGGGAGGCTAACATCTGGGACGATAACCAATCTAATTATATTGTAACATAGGACTATATCAAATAAAACGGAATCTATTGTTGCTGGTTTTATTTGACTCAGCTTATGCTTTTCTTTTTACAAAGCATTTTAAACATGCTATGCTTTATGTTGCAGTAAGATTATTTCATGTGCATTGTTACTGGGCTCTATGAATGTATGGAAACAGGTGTTTTGTAGACTACTATTTACTTGGTAACTAATGATCTGTTTTGTGATTGGCCTTTGCATTATTGACGTACAAACGTTATTGATACAGGAAGTGACAGACAGTTATTCTGTTGTGTCAGATCGTGTTCAATATAAATACTTGCAATGTTATTAAAGTGAGTTAACTGCTAATAGCCATATTCACTTTGCTGCCCAGTGTGTGTGAGAGAAGCTGAACTAACTAAACACTCGACTGTCTCGACAGGTAGACATATCACATTGATTGCATTTGAACAACTTCTTCACGCACATCCTTGCAATGCTGACTTGCACCACGAATGCTGTCTTCCCACAACGGAGGCGATTGTTCTCCTCTCTCCTTGCG
The DNA here is from genome assembly GCF_036934945.1 of Oncorhynchus masou masou. Classification (NCBI taxonomy): domain Eukaryota; kingdom Metazoa; phylum Chordata; class Actinopteri; order Salmoniformes; family Salmonidae; genus Oncorhynchus; species Oncorhynchus masou. The sequence goes on along the minus strand of NC_088217.1, from coordinate 78,715,884 downwards.
GTCGCCACGGTTTGCCCCGGAATAACACAACCTACAAGAGGCTCTTCTCCTCTTTCCTGCTCCCAGCACCGCACACGAGGCGTGATATCTCGACTCCTCCGTCCTGAATAGCGGTTGTTGCATTATCTTCTTACAAGCTAATTCATTAGGGAATATAATGATGACTTGTTATCAAGAGGTATTGTAGAGATTGTATTATCTGGGAGACCGTTGAAGGACCCTCAGGTTTTTGACTGCAGCTAATAGTTTGATATAATCACTTGAATAAAAGTAAATTGTTACTTGCGGTCTCATTGGCAGTTTCTATTCAAGTACCAAATCTTCAGGTGCAATGTCTGTCTACGGGAGAATAATAATACAATTAAACACGTTTACAATTAAACATTTCATTAGTCTGTGAATTTTGCTAGGAGCACATTTACTCATTTTACTTTCCCCAAACATGCATTAGAATCCAATTTAATGCAATAAATACATAATCTCATAATTTTAGATAAACCCATGTGACATTTAAGTGCAATTCTTATTTAAATGAGAATCCTTTGCCTTCGAGTAACTGAAGGTATTTGAATAACATGAAGTCTGCATTTTACTACACTCTGAGCATGCTTTGAGAGGTTGTTTTACATAATTTCATTGACGATTGAAAAAAATGAATAAACAATGGATTATGTAAAATGCCACAATCTAAATTGCATCGCAAGAAGAGCACATGGTTAAGACACGTTAAGGATCTACGAAAGCGGCTATCATGTCAATACTGCAGAAGGTTACACTACTTTATATAGCCTATGTTCAAATGCTATTGAATTTAAATAAATAAATGATGTATGACAAGAAGTTACAACAAAAATACACTTATCTTGCCGTTCAAGATAAATGTGCTGCACATCAATGATATGAATCTAATACCTTAGAAACACATTAAATCAATGATGTATTTACAACATATTTAGAACACACACACACTCTTCCACTCTCTCTTGATGTCTCACTGTAAAGAAGTAGTTGTGGCGACTGTGTGTTATTTGTGTACTACGGCCTGTTACTGTAGGCAGTGAAACAATATCTCTTCTCCGTGCAAGTTTCCCTCGCTGGTTCCTCGCTGGTTCAACGGTAATGTTTTTGGGATTCCAAACTGGAATTCTGAATAAAACAGACCGTTATGCTTCAATACACACCTGTCTAGAAAACCTGTTCACCAACTGAAATCTATGGTAACAACATGAAGGGGTGCACCAAATGGAAGGGAGCTCCTATAACCTGCCGCCCTACTTCAAGGGACTGCTGCAGAGGATAACTGAACATAGCAATAAGCCTCCCCTCTATTGTTTCAATAGTGGTGGGCATGGATTTTATTTCACCTGCTGGCCAAATGACTTCTATTTGCATGCTCTTTAGCAATCTGCCCTTTTCTCTGAAATAACACTCATTGCGTAATATTCAAATGAGAGCGGGCCTCAGTCACTAGTACATTATGATTAGCTGGAAAGCGTTTAGCATCTGCCAGCCCCTCCACTGGCTGAGCCCACATCATGTGTAGTGGTACACAAAGGGTTATGGGCCATCGTTTGATGGACATGCCGCCTTTTGATTTTTAATTGTAATCCTCTCCACTTGAGGACGGTGGAAACGCCGCTGCCGTCATTTGAAACACTGCAGCCGGAGATGTGGAATAATATTCAGCCCCGGCGACGCTCCGGCCCACTTCTCATCCCTGTGCTGCAACATTAAAAGGTGTCATCCAACTGAAATGTAAATCACAGTTCTTGAAAACAAATTAGGGCGAAAGATAACAGGGCAGCACTCTGTCAGTACAGCATCAGAAGGGCTCCATCTAGGAGGTGGGCTTTTCTTTCAGTCCCCAAATTGCAGCTAGGCCTGTTATCATGGGTAATAGTGTGCTGTCAGCCAGGTTGATTACAAGGTTATAGTAAACAATCGGCTCTAAGCGCTCACTCCCGATGAATTGGAGCGGGGGGCGAGAGAAAGAGGAGCACACATCACATTCATCAAGCAGATTCAAACAGACTCGCTGCCTGTCTGCCTGGCTGGGTGCAATAGTTGGGGCCTCCGTCGCTTCTCTAACTCTCCTGATAATTGGCCATTCTACTCTGGTGTGATTTTTGCAGCCTTCTACCTAGTTATCATGCTTCTAACCATCAAGCCAAGTTGCTTTATCACTGGAGAAAGTACTTTAATAGCTGCTGGAAGAGTGACTGATAAATGGTCCTGCAGTTATTTTGAAAAAGCTGATTTTGAGAAGTGTTGCAAGCCTAATACAAATAAATAGCCAGGTTATAGACACAACCTGTGAGGATTTTGGCCTAATAACCAATTAGCAATATGAAGCATCTCATTCATCATGATGTTGAGGTGCACCTTGGTTCATTCATATGATGCCCATAACACTGTGCAGACTTATGGTGTATTGAAAATGCATGGACACTGGTGTGCAAAAACAGGTTTACTGTGGTGGCATGGGATTATACTGCACTGTATGGTCTTGCTGTGCCCATTACATTACTAATGCTTCTGCTTCACTATCTTTGTTTACACTTCTGCCTACTGACGTTTGTCTTATTCTGATAACTGGACGGGATCTACCTGCTATTTTTACCATTCATCAATTGTATTTGACCACAGGGGAAAGGTGTATGAAATGCAACCGTATGAACATTGCAGTGCTGTTTGTATTGAATTGATTCCTTAGAGCCTGTTCTGCTAGCAAAGAGTTGAAAATCAGAGGTTATCACAAACAATCCTGACAGTCTGTGATCTGGTCCTTCTGAACTCCTCTGGTCTGAGAAACAATCCCGACAGTCTGTGATCTGGTCCTTCTGAACTCCACTGGTCTGAGAAACAATCCCGACAGTCTGTGATCTGGTCCTTCTGAACTCCTCTGGTCTGAGAAACAATCCTCTGGTCTGGTCCTTCTGAACTCCTCTGGTCTGAGAAACAATCCTGACAGTCTGTGATCTGGTCCTTCTGAACTCCTCTGGTCTGAGAAAACAATCCTGACAGTCTGTGATCTGGTCCTTCTGAACTCCTCTGGTCTGAGAAACAATCCTGACAGTCTGTGATCTGGTCCTTCTGGGTCTGAGAAACAATCCCGACAGTCTGTGATCTGGTCCTTCTGAACTCCTCTGGTCTGCTGTCCAGTCATTTGGGAGGTAGTGATAAACACACTGCAGTACTATGTAGTGAATAAGAGCTGAGGACAGACCAGAGGGCTCTCTAACTCCAAGCTCTGATATCCTCAGCGCTACCATTATTTATCTCAATCAGCTCCTTGTTTGGGCCACTTTCAGGCAATTAAAGATAGTTGGGGTTACAAATTTGTTACAAATCAAGCTGGTTGAGATCCTGCTAAAATTGAGAAGGGGGGGGGTGGAGGGGGGCTGAGGGAGCGGCTGGGATTGGTTTCTGCAAACTTGCCTCTGCCCCTAGTTCCCGAGTGTGGAGGTCTGATAGTAACGAGGGGGAAAGGGTCAGTCGTTTCCTTGGCCGTCTCCATTAGCGAACAAACAGGACCATTGTGGAGCCTTTGGAAGTGATGAGGTTGCAAATGGAATTCTGCAGGAGGAAACAAAGATGAGGGGATTGTTTAGTGTAACAGGACTCTGGGGCAGGTGCCCCTCACGGACACTTTAATTGATCTAATTTGTTACTTATACCTCTCCGATCAAGCTGCTATCATTGCTGGGCTGTCCCAAAGAGAGTCCTAGACCCGGCCGGGCTCTGCTACTGTGTCACAGTCAGAGGGGAGAACGAGAGAGAGAGAGGGTAGAGAGGTGGGGGAGACTAAGGGGAAAGAGGATAGAGGGAGGCCAAGCTCCCCAGCCAGCCAGTCAGTGAGACCAGGACCAGGGCTCTACCCTTACCGGCTTAATTTCACCAGCATTAGTTCATCTGGCCCTGAAACGAGACGCTCCCAAATATCCCAATTACACTAGCACTTCTTGTCCTTTTGTAACAGGAATTCTCCCTGTGTATTTTTTCTGTCCCCCGAGAGCACAAAGTCCACAGTTGTCCAGTGGAGAAGCTCAGACGACGTGCTCAAGCAGCCATGTCTGTTTGACAGGAAGTTAGAGGATCGTATGTGCTTTTAATGGCCTCAATTGAACACTGTATCAGGCCACTGTTCTGTAAACTGACATTTTACAGCTGCTGTGGGTCATGTACAATGTTATTGATCTGGGCATCATGGGTTCTTTAGCTTCCCGGATCTTGTTTATGCTGACATTACTGCTACTGTTTGGCAACCTTTGTCCTTTGCAGTTGCTAAATGATTGTGTTTGACATAACGTTTTTCAATACTGCGTCCTGTCATAAGGTTTAGTCCATTTCACATGGCTTGACTTTGTTCAGTTCCTGATATGGTGATCGAGATATATCGAGATATGTTCATATCAACTCTGAGGTGTGACCATACTGGGGCCGAGGCTGAGACCTGTCTCTTAGGGTTTAAGTTTGGTGTACTTTCTTGGTGCATAATGTTTGACCAATCAGGTTTCTACCCAGTTGGACTCTGTGAGGCAGCGCTGGTTTGGCCTTTCAAGGTCGCGTGGCTTCATAGACTTCTGTGCCATGTCTCTGTGTGCTTTTGGCTATTTCTGTTGGCCTTTTGTCATTTCAGCCCCCTCCTGTCAGAGTCTTAAAAGTTGTCATGCGAGGGGTGAGAGCACAACAAGCTGCATGCCTGCAGCTCCTCACGCATTTCCACTTGGCTGTCAACGGACGAGATGGGCGCTATTCACCCCAATTAGCCAAATCCTCTCAGATTTTCTAAAACAAATCGCATTTTTATTTCGCCCGCGTACATCGTCTGCCAATTTCACTGGAAGTAAGAGTGCACCAATTAATGGCCGGGGTCCGGCGGCGGCACCACCCACCACCAGCCCTGCCCTCCCTGGCACTGGTGCAGCATGTTTCAAACGTCGGGTGGCATCTTGTGAGGCCGGCTCTTCATCAACGGTAAAGCAAATGAAATGAGACTAATAGGAAGCTAGTTTCCAGGCAGCCGCTGATTAAAAGGTCTATGGAGCTCCCGAGGCATCGCCTGCGTCCAGGTCTCCTACATCACATCGGGTAGGGGAACTCTAGATTGCTCCTGTAATGTCATTTCGGACATCAGCACGTCTGTCTCCCTAAGGGCCCTCCCATACTTCCCTCAGACTCATTTGTTTTGGGTGGTTGCTACGCGCGGCTAGGAAATCTACACTTCTTCCTTTGGGGTGTTAATTAAGGAGAGCATCTAAAATTAATCAGCAAATTCACCAGGGCGAAGGGGGATCAGTCTGAAGGCCGGGGAACAAAGTGCTCTCGCACCGTGGAGAAAGGAGCCTTCGGCTATGGCCACGGAGATAAACAAGTGCACAGACGGCGATGTGACACACAAATTCATATAAGTATATCATTTTACACTCATTTTCCCTGTCAGCTTGTCACTTTGAATTATAAAGGTTGATTCGCTTATCTGGCTAAGTGCGATCACACAGGCCCGGTCATCTGAATATCATCATATGGTCAACGTCTCCAGTGAAAGAGCTAGGCTAACTGGACTAACCAGAGTTACAGGGGAAGAGCTAGGCTAACTGGACTAACCAGAGTTACAGGGGAAGAGCTAGGCTAACTGGACTAACCAGAGTTACAGGGGAAGAGCTAGGCTAACTGGGCTAACCAGAGTTACAGGGGAAGAGCTAGGCTAACTGGGCTAACCAGAGTTACAGGGGAAGAGCTAGGCTAACTGGGCTAACCAGAGTTACAGGGGAAGAGCTAGGCTAACTGGGCTAACCAGAGTTACAGGGGAAGCTCCTCTGAGGTTAGGCCAACCTCAGCCAAACGGACAGCGACCCTTCTGAAAGTCACGGGATCTTCACTCGGTCAGCTGAGGCTTATCTCACCATCCAAACTCCCAGTCTGCAATCCTGCATTTGATGGCCCACGTCTCAAGCCAAACACCAGAAGCATCCTCTCTGTCCCGTACTACTTTCATCGTCTTTTCCTCCACCTTCAACACCTAAACATGCTTAGATGTTGCTACATTTTTGTCTTTTTAATTTATCTTTGGAGTTTGTTTTTTTTGCCCAGTCTAATTAGCACAGCCCCTGGAGGCTATTTGTGACCTTTCAGTATGTAAATACACCGGCGATGCCTCTCTGTCGTTCCCCATGACAGGAGCCGGGTGGGGTGTAACACGGAGGCACTTGGCTGGGGTGACACCACTAAGGGCATGTTTGGCAGTTAGCTATTGATATGAGTGAGCGAGGTGTTTGGTTCCGCGCCGTGGCAGCAGATTGATGGGTGACAGGTGTGACACTATTGCCTGACGCAATGCGGGGACACTGTCTCCTGTCACTGAACTCCTCTCGCTGCCTCTTCCAATGCGGAGGGAGTCATGAGGCCTGTCCTTCAAGGGCTCCTGGGTGAGAGAGAGGGCCTCTCTGAGGGGCATACAGTGGCACTAGCATGAACAGGCACAGGAGGCTGCTGAGGGGAGGATAGCTGGAATTAAGTGAATGGACTAGTGCATATAACACAAGGAAACCAAGTGTTTGATGTGGCAATACCATTTTCATTCCATTCCAGCCCTTACTATGTGCCGACCTACCCAATGAAGGTATCACCGGCTGTCTGTGGTGGAGAGGCAGGAAGGCAGGCTGCACCCATTGCCATCTACTGTAAGTGTACAATGTGTTTCTGGACACGCCGTTGTCCTTTACTGTTAGGAGGTGGAAAGGCCGCATGCTGCTAACATGGGTTTGGATGAGGTTCAAAAGCAGCATGGAGTGGGACATTCAGAGATACACTACTGTATGATGGACTGACTGGTTTACATGTGTATGACGTGAGAATGTATTTTAATGTAAGGTGATGCCAAAGAAAAATGTCCATCCTGTATGAACAATAAAGTTTTCTGTTCTACTCTGCTAGGGGTTTTGTCTGTGGCTTCCTACGCAGTACGGCTAACTCTACCTAAAGCAGTGAAATGTTTGAATTCCCTCTAAGGTTGAAAATATATCATGGTTTAAGTGATAATATATGTGAAAGGAAATGGCCTGCGGTGTCAGTTCATTTTCACAATTTTTTGTTCTTCATAGATGACACCCTGAACACATTGTTACGCGGTAAGTATCCATCCTATATTCTCGTTAAATAGAACTGTGCCAACACAGGAAATGTCTGTTTTCCAGTAGGCTAATATATCGACATTATCTGATCCTAGTGAAGTGGTCCACTGGGTCAGAGGGGTGGTCAGGCAGACCTGGCTGGACTATTGACTGGGTAGAGTACAGGCCCTGCGTTCTATACAGTCCTGACCTGGCTGGACTATTGATTGGGGTAGAGTACAGGCCCTGCGTTCTATACAGTCCTGACCTGGCTGGACTATTGACTAGAGTACAGGCCCTGCGTTCTATACAGTCCCCTGACCTGGCTGGACTATTGATTGGGGTAGAGTACAGGCCCTGCGTTCTATACAGTCCTGACCTGGCTGGACTATTGATTGGGGTTGGGTCCTGACCTGGCTGGACTATTGATTGGGGTACAGGCCCTGCGTTCTATACAGTCCTGACCTGGCTGGACTATTGATTGGGGTAGAGTACAGGCCCTGCGTTCTATACAGTCCTGACCTGGCTGGACTATTGATTGGGGTAGAGTACAGGCCCTGCGTTCTATACAGTCCTGACCTGGCTGGACTATTGATTGGGGTAGAGTACAGGCCCTGGACGTTCTATACAGTCCTGACCTGGCTGGACTATTGATTGGGGTACCTGGCTGGACTATTGTACAGGCCCTGCGTTCTATACAGTCCTGACCTGGCTGGACTATTGATTGGGGTAGAGTACAGGCCCTGCGTTCTATACAGTCCTGACCTGGCTGGACTATTGATTGGGGTAGAGTACAGGCCCTGCGTTCTATACAGTCCTGACCTGGCTGGACTATTGATTGGGGTAGAGTACAGGCCCTGCGTTCTATACAGTTCTGACCTGGCTGGACTATTGATTGGGGTAGAGTACAGGCCCTGCGTTCTATACAGTCCTGACCTGGCTGGATGATTGGGGCTGAGTACAGGACTCTTTTGGCCTGAGTCCTAGTTATTGATTGGGTGTCCTTTAGTTTTGGACTTATTGATTGTACAGGATACGGCCCTATACAGTCCTGACCTGGCTGGACAAAATGCAACGAGGATAGATGATAAATGATAGGAACTCTTTTGGCCAACATTAGTTTGAAGTTTCCTTTAGTTTTATTAATGGGATACGTCAGTGGAAAAATGATTAAACATAGGGTAAATGTTCTGGAACATGGGCTGTTCTGAACTGATGAGTCCTGGTCCAACTAACAGACCCTCTGGCCTCCCACACACTTTGTTCAGCTCATTGTGAGAACTTATTGAGAGAGAAAAAGTGTTTCTGACAGGTGCTGCCTTTTGAACTTTTCTTGACACCCCAAAATGGCCTGTGTTGAATTGTGATATGGCTTTTATTCCTCTGAGACATTCTAAAGTGTTTTTACTCACATTAGCATACATTAGAAACGAGTGGTGGATTGCCAAACTACATTACTTTAAAAGACAAATGGAGATCTGCATATTGTGAATATGAACGAGGACCAGTAATATGGAATATTAATTGATGGTAATCTCCTTTGCCAGATCATGATTCTGAAATGAGCCAACTCTGACCTGTTTTAGTGGTAAATATAGTTACGGGGGGAAAAGATGTGTAGAGAGAGTTTTAACTCACACACACACGGCTGAATAACTTACGAGGGTTGTCATCCTTTGTACAAAAGCATAAACAACACTGCAGACAAGACAGACGTGTGGAAATAGCGCTGTAATGCCTGAGTCGTAACTGTTTTACTTGAGCTGGCGTTTAATGTATGAATAATGTGAACAAATGGCACGTCTCTCCTTCCATTTGCAGAGAGCCGTGGTGTATTCATGGACTGCCGGTGGTCTCCAGGGGCCGCCTCGCCCCCTTCAGCTCTATTAAATACCTCTAAAGTGTATAATTGCTGATCAGAGAGGCTGTTTGGTGTGTAGCGGCCTTCTTCCTCAGAGAGGAGGATGGTGGGAGGGGGAGAAGGAAGGAACGCTACACCTCAGGTATCATTTTGTTCACAGCGGCTGGTTGCTGGTTGCAAGCAGTGGAAGACACACAGCGGAGTGGTTCAGTCAATGGGAGCAGTGGTGTCTCTTTACCGGGGCCTTTGTGTGGAGAACAGGTTGGGTTGTAGCATTGTGGCTCTAACCGGCAGAGCTGACATAGATCCAGTTAATAACTAAAGGGCCCCACTACACAGTGGGATCCCTATCTGCCTGCCACACTGACCTCTGAGAGGGGCTACCCAGGGGGCCTTGGTGTCCCTGTCCCCCAGTCACAATGAGGGGCATCCAGCATCGCCCTCCACCCCCACCCCCCTCCCTCCAGACAGCCCACCTGCCCAGCTACCCCCCCATCCCCCAGAGTGGTGTCTGTGTGCGGCAGGGCCGCCATTCCACTCGGACACTGATGCAGAGTGACCAAAGTGACCGTTTCACGCAAGCTGCCCTCCAGTAGAGCTGTGCTGGAAGCAGACTCAGGCAGGCCTGAGAGAACTGGGGACAGGAGGGGACACAGGATGGACATCCTTAACTGGAAGGCGACAGACTCTGGTCTGTTTGTCTAGAAGGCCGTTTAAGGCAGCTGCCAACATATTTAAGTCATGGACATTACTGTCTGAGATCACACAACTGTATTTTATAGAATGTTCCCAACACAAGAACTGAGTTTGGTAAGAGTCGCATCATATCGGAACACTTTGCAGAAGGATTTTAAGACTCGATCATTTTATTCTGAGTGATGGTTTTAAATCCCGGATTGGATGCCTGCTGTCCACAGATTGCACGTTTTTCAACCTGCTCTGTATGTTCAGTTAGTCACTTTTCACTGTTTTAACCTCTAATCGTTGTTCTGCTTCATGCTGTGCCGTGTGGAACTATATGCATGCTGCCCTCAGTCTTGGCCAGGGCTCACTTGAAAAAGAAATGTCGTCTCAATGTGACCTCTGGTTAAATAAAGGATACATAAAACATCAAATGAGAGAGACAGGATAAAGGGAGATAAGTCTCCACAAAGACAACAGCAGAGAGCTGAAATGAGAGAGCTGAAATGAGAGAGACAGGATAAAGGGAGATAAGTCTCCACAAAGACAACAGCAGAGAGCTGAAATGAGAGAGACAGGATAAAGGGAGATAAGTCTCCACAAAGACAACAGCAGAGAGCTGAAATGAGAGAGACAGGATAAAGGGAGATAAGTCTCCACAAAGACAACAGCAGAGAGCTGAAATGAGAGAGACAGGATAAAGGGAGATAAGTCTCCACAAAGACAACAGCAGAGAGCTGAAATGAGAGAGACAGGATAAAGGGAGATAAGTCTCCACAAAGACAACAGCAGAGAGCTGAAATGAGAGAGACAGGACAAAGGGAGATAAGTCTCCACAAAGACAACAGCAGAGAGCTGAAATGAGAGAGACAGGATAAAGGGAGATAAGTCTCCACAAAGACAACAGCAGGGAGCTGAAATGAGAGAGACAGGATAAAGGGAGATAAGTCTCCACAAAGACAACAGCAGAGAGCTGAAATGAGAGAGACAGGATAAAGGGAGATAAGTCTCCACAAAGACAACAGCAGAGAGCTGAAAAACAACTAGTTATCAGAATCACAGAATTAAATGCAAGCAAGAGCGGGAGAGAGAGAGTGATACAAGCCTATATAGAATAGCTTTTTGAAATGACAACAGAGTTATAGATATGCGTAGTGTTTAACACCACTAAACGAGTAGGGAGCATATGTGACTGGAAATGATATCTGTTAATGAAGTGAAGAAGATTCACACCCTTTAGTTTGTATTTTTATATTTAACTATAATTAATTATATTCACCTTTTTATCTTGTTCTTATTACGTAAGTACAATGTTAATATGTACTCTAGTTGGATATTATAATATTTAATATTTCGTTTTGTCACAAATCATATTTTACTTGATTTCTGTCTTCTTTAATTATGAAATTAACAATTCAGATTAAGTTAACAACAATATGAAGGTCATTTATACATAAAGTGGTCTAAAAAGCTTCAAGTGTCAAATCGATACCTTAACAGATTTTTATTGTTCCAGCAAATTTGAGCCGTTTCAAAATGTTTATGGTCACAATTGTCCAAATGTTCAAACTGAAGACCTGAGAACCAATGTTAAAGGCCAAGGCCAGTCAAATTGAAGAAATAGTACAGAATGAATAGAAGAAAACTAAAAGTTTGTTCTCAATTAAATATGAATGCTTAGAGGCAAATCCTGTCACCACGGCAAATATTTCACTCCTTTCCGAATGTGAAGATAGGAAGCTTGAGCTAGCAGGAACGTGTTGATTAATGAAAGACAAACCTTCGCCAATTTAGTGCACATTTTCCTCCTCCTTCCCTCCTTCCTTCCTTCCCTCCTTCCCTCCCTCCCTCCTTCCCTCCTTCCCTCCTTCCCTCCCTCCCTCCTTCCCTCCCTCCCTCCTTCCCTCCCTCCTCCCCTCCCTCCTCCCTCCCCCTCCCTCCCTCCCTCCCTCCCTCCCTCCCTCCCTCCCCCTCCCTCCCTCCCTCCCTCCCTCCCTCCCTCCCTCCCTCCCTCCCTCCCTCCTCCCTCCCTCCCTCCCTCCCTCCCTCCCTCCCTCCCTCCCTCCCTCCCTCCCTCCCTCCTAGCCTTGTTAGTCCTCAGCCTTAGGTGGAATCATTGAGCAGAGGTTTGCTGTGGCACAGGCCCCTCTGAAAGAGAGAATAGAGCAGAGAGAGGGTTGAAATAATTTGTTTAATTTGGAGCAGCTCCCCTCACAGCAGGTGATGATGGGGATATGGGGGTTGAGGAAGGTTTAGGGGGGGTTGTGGCTGGGATGAGGGGGGCTTGGTAGCGGGCGGCTCGGGTACCCCGTGTCACACTTCACTTGCCCCAGCTGCAGACCCTTGGTGTCGGCCTGACTCCCCCGCCCACCGTCTCCCCATGCGACCCTCGCCAACACAAAACCAGCTCCTAATTATCTCTGAATAGCAGTTTGTTTTAACCCTGACTTGTGCTAATGGATTGTGATCGGTAGATGGGGGGAAAAGAAATAGAGATTCTTCCTCCTTGTTAATTGTCAGGACACCCATTGTCAGATTCTTGTTGTTGTTATACTTTTGTGCCTCCCGTTTTGACCCACAAGCCCCAGAGTGACCGAATACTCCATTTGTGTGTATAATTCCCCTGTAGAACAAAAGAGAGAGAAATTTCATAAGAAACAGGGTGAACCGACAACCAATTGTAGAGAACTGGCTCATTGTGAAATCTCTTTACACACTTATAATTGATTTGCAGCTAAACTTTTCCAGAGAATTCTGAGCCAGTGAAAACCCCAGATCAGTATAGGACAATAACACTATGATTCATCCCTCCTGCTCTTTCCTGGGAACATGGCAGACAACAGAACAGCAAAACAACAAACAGTTTGGCCTGAAAGGCCACTGTAGCCTGTGGTCTTCTGTGGAGGCAATGGTCGTACAGCGGTGGCAGTTGGTCACTCGAAAAGCGGTTGGTCGGTCAGTGAAGTAGGTGGAGGGCACTCGAGCTGCGGCTCCAACAGAGAGAAGTGCTTCAGTTCAGCCGAGAGGGACGGGAACGAGGACAGAACTCGCTGCTATGGAGGGTCGTCAATGCAAACGAGAGTGTCATCAGACAGGGCAGGTCAGGGGTCAGCTCTGGTTCTGATGAGTCCGTGGCCCCTTGCTGCCTCCTCTCTGCACATAAATGTCTGTTACAGAGAGAAAACAGTGGACAGAACAACAATAAAAATGTTACCAACTAAAAGTGGTGGTGTTCATTATTGTGGAGTATTGTATAATATCATTGTTTATTGTAAGTGGGCGCTAGTACTTAGTGGGATAATGATTATTATTAAAATTCTTATTCACTATAGATGACTGTAAACTTTTGGGGAATCCCGACCCAATATAGGTCCATCCATCCACTGTTATCGTTGGGGAGGCTGGACCCCTATAGCTGGACACACACTGTTATCGTTGGGGAGGCTGGACCCCTATAGCTGGACACACACTGTTATCGTTGGGGAGGCTGGACCCCTATAGCTGGACACACACTGTTATCGTTGGGGAGGCTGGACCCCTATAGCTGGACACACACTGTTATCGTTGGAGAGGCTGGGTCCCTATAGCTGGACACACACTGTTATCGTTGGGGAGGCTGGGTCCCTATAGCTGCACACACACTGTTATCGTTGGGGAGGCTGGGTCCCTATAGCTGGACACACACTGTTATCGTTGGAGAGGCTGGACCCCTATAGCTGGACACACACTGTTATCGTTGGAGAGGCTGGATCCCTATAGCTGGACACACACTGTTATCGTTGGGGAGGCTGGGTCCCTATAGCTGCACACACACTGTTATCGTTGGAGAGGCTGGATCCCTATAGCTGGACACACACTGTTATCGTTGGGGAGGCTGGATCCCTATAGCTGGACACACACTGTTATCGTTGGGGAGGCTGGATCCCTATAGCTGGACACACACTGTTATCATTGGGGAGGCTGGATCCCTATAGCTGGACACACACTGTTATCTGTTTATCGGGAGAGGCTGGATCCCTATAGCTGGACACACACTGTTATCGTTGGAGAGGCTGGATCCCACTATAGCTGGACACACACTGTTATCGTTGGAGAAGCTGGACCCCTATAGCTGGACACACACTGTTATCGTTGGAGAGGCTGGACCCCTATAGCTGGACACACACTGTTATCGTTGGGGAGGCTGGATTCCTATAGCTGGACACACACTGTTATCGTTGGAGAGGCTGGACCCCTATAGCTGGACACACAGTGCTATCGTTGGAGAGGCTGGATCCCTATAGCTGGACACACACTGTTATCTTTGGAGAGGCTGGACCCCTATAGCTGGACACACAGTGCTATCGTTGGAGAGGCTGGATCCCTATAGCTGGACACACACTGTTATCTTTGGAGAGGCTGGACCCCTATAGCTGGACACACACTGTTATTGTTGGGGAGGCTGGATCCCTATACCTGGACACACACTGTTATCGTTTAGGAGGCTGGATCCCTATAGCTGGACACACACTGTTATCATTGGGGAGGCTGGATCCCTATAGCTGGACACACACTGTTATCGTTGGGGAGGCTGGATCCCTATAGCTGGACACACACTGTTATCGTTGGGGAGGCTGGATCCCTATAGCTGGACACACACTGTTTGCTCTGGCTTTACAGTCTGTGGACTTACATTACAATGTGTAGATTTAGTGATTCTGAAACAAGTCATGGGGCTTTCTAGAAAGAGAATGGCGGCTGCTCTCCCCCCTCCTGCCCCACTGGAAGCCCCCAGTGTCTGTCAGACTCGGCTCCAAACAGATGGCAGGCATTCAACAGTGGGGCCCCAGCTTTGCTAAGCTAAAATACCTGATTACAATTCACCAATACAATTCAAATATGATACCGGGGCTTAGGGATAACGCCTCTGTAACAGTATCATTTATTTTCTCCATGTACTCTTTATCCATGTCTTACTGGGAGAGGAGACCACAAAGCCTTCACCAAACAGACAAAACAAATAGACGCTGCTTCGTGGTTTTCCCTGTTTGCCAGTTATAGCTTTTCTTTAGAAATGTGTATAGTTATTTTTGTCAAGAAAAAAATAGATTTTTATTATGTATATAATTTTTGGGAATTGGTTTGTTGTCCTTTTTTTTGCTACATGTCATTGTTTTAGGAAATGAGTGAATGAATAATGGACGTAGCAATATGTATGGTTTAACTTCTACTTCTGATATGTTGTGGAATGACAGTGATGAATTAAAATGGTATGCTACATTCACAAGCATGAATTTTATTTAGATTTGACAAATATATTCATTTTTAGAACAGTCATACATATACAATGTTGTGCTCTTGCTTCCTATTAATGATGACCTATATTAGTGTAATCCTTTAGGCAAATGTCATTACCATTATGAACACAGAAGTACAGTATAAATACAATATAAATTATACATAATTCTGTAATATGTTTTGAGTCTCTGACTTGTTGTTGAATACAATAGCGATACAAACTTTTTTTATATTGACAAATATGTAAATCTTGGGTGGCACTTTCTCTTAAGTAGGGTGAAAAGGGAGTATTTTAAGCAATCATTTATTGGGTCACTATTGGGTCACTATATCAGTGAAATCAGATGTAGAGATTAACAGACTGAATTACAGACCAATACTTTTTTCCCATGACTGGGGTTGCAAAGCTACTGGTAATTTACTAAAGTTACCATTTTGGTAATTAACAGGTAATCTATGGTAACTTTGGTAATTTATTCTTGAATAACTTAAATATATATATTCACGTATAGTTTGTATTGTAAATTTTTTTGTTCATATAATGGATAGACCATATGGTTCAAGAGAAAATAGCTGAATTAATTTAAAAAGCACCTAATCAACAATGGCATTATTTTCAATTAACTCTGCAACTCTTCCAACTATTGTATTTTTTCGCAACTACCACTAGTTTGGCGACAACACATTTACAACAAAGACATATTGACGTAGTTAAATAAATTAAATTTAGTCAAAAATATATAAAGGATATTTCAGCTGAAACCCTCATTTAACACTAATGGTATTCACTAAATTGATGGTTTATATTTAGGATGTTTTACAGCTTTGTCATGCCATGTTTTATTTGAAGAATAATCTTTGATTATTTTTTTATTTTACATGTGATAAGGCCACACAGAGGACCAGAGATAATGACAGACACCTGTGAGAATCTGAAGTACCCAAAAATGCCACTAGACGTCATCTGATAAAATTACAAAAATAGCTTGAAAATTACCAAAATTCTTGTAAAAAGATTCCAGTAATATGCCCTCCCTTTGCAAACCTATCCATGACCATAAGTGGGGTTCTTTTAAAACCTGCTTTGGTGAAAACTAGGGTTGTCCGAGTTAATCACTTAACTCAAGTTAGCTTAATTAAGAAAAATTGGTACACATTTTTTTTCTCTAATCGCATACAAATCTGTGTGTGATGATGCAGTGCACAATATGTACTTTTTGGTTTCTCGAATCCTAGTGGATGACCACACACCCTATCATCACGTGACTTCAAGTTGACTTTGATATGATGGCTATTATATACATTTTTGCACATGAAGGCATTTCCACTGCTATTTCTCTCATGATATATTTTACCAACACAAAAAGATCCCACCATGTCGAACGGACAAAATATCTGTCAGCGTTTATACAATTGTATCAGCACTTCCTGTTTCCATCACAGCTTTGGTGATTCAAATTTTTTATAAAAACTTTATCAATTTACCTGATTTTGGTTGTCGTTACTTTGGACAAAATCAAGATGTCAATGTTCTTTTAATGTTTGTTTTTTGTATAAAACCATATTATATTACAGCTCAATTTGAGCAAATTCTGAATTTAACATTAATTGCGATTAATCACAGCAAATCCTGCGATTAACTCGATGAAATGTTTTATCGTTTGACAGCCCTAGTGAAAACACATGTTCGCTTGACACTGAAATGTCTAGTCAAGCTCCCAGGATTAAAATGTGTGTCAATGCTTCAATAGTTAGTGACTAGAAGATGTGTCCATCATTAGACAGAATGGGCCCAGATATCATTGCATCCCCACAGCTGTATTTGTTCCCCTACACCAAACAATGAGTCTATCTGGGACTGTAGCTATATCCCCCAGTTTATTTCCACAACACACATCACTCTGTCCTCAACCGAAACACTCCTCACTATACTGTAGCACAGCATGGGTTCTGGCGGACCTCCCCCAGATTACTTTTTTGACATTTTAAAGCAAATTTCCTACAATTCTACTCTTTCTTAACAGGTAAAATCCATATTTATGGACAGAAGACACTTAGGTTTTATCACAATAAATTATATAGGAAAAAAGTGTTTTTAATTACTCTTTTTGTGTGTGTGTAATAAAAAAAAATGTAGTTCAGTAATATGGGTAATGTTTGAACGGTTTGGGCTGAGCAGGGGTCTACATCCTTTTCTTTCATAAGAGCTACTTTATAGTCATGTACAGCCTGCATATTTTGTTACTGTGTAGGCCTAATTTGATAGAAACAAAGAACACTGCAAACATGTCATTTGCTTTTTGGTTCTTAAAACCACACATTTTGAACAACAAAATCATTTGACAGTTGACTACTTTGAGAATCTTGCCTTTTTAAGATGAGAGAAAATAAAAGGGTTTTGCATTTGAACAAATCTGTAGTCTGCAGGACTAAGCTACTGTCAATTCATTGTAATTTGACATTCTGTTTTAAAGTGTCATTTTGAGCAACAACCACAGTGAGTAGACTACATATTCCACAACAAATCGTGAAGAAACAGAATAATCATGAAACGTATGAGGAATAACAAAAGTGTAGTCCGCAAGCACATTACTTGACCGTTCTGCTTTCCCTTTTTCCATTGACTTGTTTTTTGGCGCCATTGTTTGAAGCGCTGTCACATCAATGTCACCATGAACATGTTTAAAATGTACTTGTCTAAGCAGCATACATATTTGATGCAACGAGGGTAGAAATGGCGTATTTGCTCGATATTAATTACCTTGCCGAGCAGAGCTGCTTTATCGAGATTCAAATATCCTGTGCATTTTGTGCGTAGGTGCATCCAGAACCAGCTTGGCTACATTGTAATCACGAAGCGGCCACAGTGCTCTCGCATGTGGGGCCAGGCAAGGACTGTAACGTTCGTAACTGAGTGAAAACATTTTAGCAATGTGATTTAACCGATTGACGATGGAAAAACACTGTAGATGGTGTGTAATGCCAAAATGCAGAATGGTGTGTAATGCCTGTAAAATTATTTCACAGATTTAAACATGTAATATCTACTAATTATTTCTCAGTATCTACTTGCGGAGCTACACATTGACAGCATTGAGCCACCGGACGTGCAGTTTTCTGCTAAGGTGCAGCTTTTGCTAGGCTGATGGAAGGGCAGGCTACTCGGAGTCAGAGGCTGCTAAACAACGAAGCTTAACCAGACATGCCAGGCTACCAAGATCATCATGATTCTTACAGGCGAAGTCAAATGATACAATGAATTTTCTCGTGGTGCACGGCACTAAAATTACATGTAACGACACCCTGAGTGCATCGGACATGAAACAACTATACAAATGTAACAGCACAACAAAATTAATAAAACATTTTATTTTGCTGGTGCCTATTCATTTTAACTAGTGTTTTTATAACGGCACTGAACCAAAACAGTGGCACCTGGACGCAAAACGTTCCAGTGGTCAAAACCATTTATCTTGAGGTGATGGGGAGGGGGTGCAAAATGCAATCTGTTCATTATTATATCATATTGAAAAATGGACATCAATTTGAAGAAAGACTAGCTCAACACATTGCTAATCATTGAACATGACAAATGACCCAATAGATCATGATCATTTTCTGGCAAAAAAAGTGGGGGTGCAAAACCCTTATTTTGAAAGTGGGGGGCAGTTGCTCCATTGCTCAGGTTCCTATGGTGGGTTTTGATGTGGCTATGATCAGTGTGGTATTGGATTGGTTACTACTGAGGTGTTGAGGGTGTGAGGTATGTTCCAAACAGTGGGGTTTTGAGTTGGTACTAGGTGATCCCTCCACCCACACCTTCAGCAGGCCTGGCCGGGCTCCTGCTCCTCAACACCAAGCCATTAGTGGCATCCCAGTCTGCCCCACATCCCAACCACCAACCACCTTAATTAGCGATTCAGCTCCTTTATTTTTGTTTGGTTTCCCCTCCGGCTGCTAATTAATGCTTAATCAAAACTGCTGAACTGAGCTTGTAGAAAAATTCATGAATATTATAATGAGCCTGAATTTTTTTTTCATATGGAGGTTGTTGGCTCCATTTGTATTTGTTACTGTCAGAGGTTTGAGGCACTCCACGTTTTTATTCCAGGTTTTATTCCAGTAACAGTGATGGAATATGTGGAGCTATGGAGCCACTTGTAACCAATCCAGACAGAAATTGAAAGGAGTTTTCCTTGTCACTTTGATCTATGGGTGTTTCCATTGTAAGCATTGGATTGTTTCAAGGGGCCACCTTGTTGAAGACAGTTAAGTGGGATAGAGACTATACTCTTTAGGTTTGGAGGCATTTTAGAGGGTGAACACATGAACACATGATCCATTATTTGATCACATCACATAATCATTGTGAGTCAGAACAGTGTGGTCTGTTGTATAGGGAAGGTCCATCTGTATTCTTTGACAATTTTGCCAGTAAAAGTAAGTCAAATTTGACATTTCAGAAAAATATGAATTTATATTTATTTTTTAATGGTACTTTTTACTCAGTGCAGCAATTATGTAGAAGAGCAAATAAGTAACATTTGACTATTCCTATATATCAATGGGTTGTTGGTTATTATTTCCCTCAAAAGACTAAACCTTATCTTTTTCCTTCAGACATACTTAAGGCAATTATTCTTATGAAGTTGACTTGTTAATTGTGCATTGTGTTTGTTGGTGACTTAATTGAACATGCTTATTAATATCTCCTTGGAGGAAGACCTGTCATGTTCCTTTGTGACTGATATCTTAGCAAGCGGAGAATCTTAAGGAATATACACCAACTGCTGCTGTTTATCATATTTTATTAAAAACTATGAAATTGAAATGCATTTATTCAGATGCTAAACATTTTATTTCATTATTCAAAAAATTCACACAAGAAATGCTTCTCCAACACCGTTGATTTAAACAACATTCATGACAACACAATCATGCTCCCTCTTTAGAGAAATAAACATGCCTATTTTTCACATCAGTGACTAAATCGAAAATGGCGTTGAAGGCACCCAAATTCAAATCTTGGTGACAATTCCTCTGACCCAAATATAATTTGACTCCTGACAAGGGGATGTCATTTTTAAAACAGAACATTCCTATCAGTGGAACCTACATTTGCATAATTTGGATACTTCTGTTTCCGCCAGCGATGGTTTTTGACATGCCCAACTGAGAGGCATGGAGTGAGAACCGTCAATACACATGAAGTAGAGCGAGAGAGAGAGGGGGACAACCATGGAGCCATCAGAGTAAACAAAATAAATTTAGCTTGGCGAAAACAACGCTTACCCCAGCTGGTAGTCGGAGATGACCGAGGCGTACGACGGGGTTGACGCCCTGAGCAGCAGCCTTGACATTCAGCTGAGCGGTTCGGAGAGGACTGGGGGAAACAAAAGTACTCTTGGAGTTGTTTTAGTGACGGGATGACAAAAATGACTGAACTGACGATAATGCCATGTAGCTCGTTTGCTCTAATTGTTGATTCAATTTGCTAATGACTAATTTGATGTAAGTGGTAGACACATCTCCGCGTGTCCGGGACATGGTAAAATAGACGGGAGGTGGCGTGATGGCTTGTCACGGAAGGGCTGCTCAGCTCCGCTCGCCGTTGAATATTTGATCAGAAGATCACTCTTAATTGTTTCTGATTTGTTTATTTTCTAATGCAGTACATTGGAACACACTCCAACGGTCATGGTTTTGACACCCCCAACCCCCTTCCTCCCTTCACTCTGCCCCCCCCCCACACACACACACACACTTTCACAAGTGGCCCTCGAACGTCCATCACACAGGCAGATGGAGGATCACTATAAGTTATTGCTGCGCATCAACAAAAGCGTTCCCTCTCTTATCCCAATGTTCTCCTTGAGCCCCACTGAAACTCTCTGATCTAGAGGAGCAGATGAACTCCCATGCAGACACATTGGCCCTCTATTGAAAAGCACTACCTGTTGCCATGTAAACGGATTCAAACTCAAAAGTCTAAAGGAGACTATTGTTCTGAGTTGTGGTCCTAAAGGCTCATTGGCTAGTGTTTGTTCGCTGAGTGGAGGCATTTTTTTATGTTGTTGCATTTTGTTGAAAGATCTCATTTTAACTTGTTCAGTGTAGCCATGTACCCCAAACCAGCTCACTGTAAAGCTATTTAGAGTATTTGGTTAAAAATAACAAACGGATTGGCTTCAGCTCACAGTTTCTATCAAGATGAAAACATCTGAGACTGGAGAGGAAAGCACACTTCTTTATTTCAGGGAAGCAAAATGAAACATGTTTAGTGAAACAACAATGATGACTGGAATCTGAATATGTGAACTGGTCAAACATTTCCAATGCGTCTTTTGTTCTGTTGACCCTGAGCAGATTCTTCAACAGACTAGTCTTTCTTCTTGTTCAAATGGCCAAATATTTATCCCAGAACAACTTCCTCTGGCGAGGGTTAGATCAAACTTCAAACCGGACCTACGATATGTTAAGAAGATGTGTGTGTAAGGTTGAATACTGATGGAGTGATTATGATCTGGATACATATTAAAACCAAACTCCCAGAGAGAGATGAAGACAGACTTACCCAGGAATGCTGGAGAAAACCTCAGAGTGCAACTCTCCTGTTGCTTCCTGCCTTTGCCAAGTCTGTTGGGTTGAAATCAATAGTCCGTGTCCTCTAAAGTGTCCTGCAGTTTGGGAAATGATTCTCCACTCTACTTTCCTACGTTGGCTCTGCTACAATATGTACACAGTACTCCCTTGCTGGGTTAAGGATTCCAAAGACCGCAAAACTCTTTTGCTTTTTGTCTTATATTGCATCGCTTGATGTGCTTCCTACATTGTATGACTTGCAAATTGTTCTACGATATTGAATGGGATTGACATTTGTAAATGTTAATGCATAGAATATTTCATATTTTCTAAAAGGGGCGATGGAAAACGGCAGTCTAATTAAAATAGAATGATATTTTCTCTCTCACGTCGTCTGGGTTGTGTGTTGCTATGGAGATTGGGAATAAATATGGTCATGTATTCATGTATTAATTCATACATCTGACTGGATATTTATTTGTGTATGCTCATGTATTTATTTATTAATTTGTACATTTGGATGGTTATTTTATCTGGACAAACAAGACTTCAGTAAAAGGATGATTCTATGATGCCACACAATTCTAACAATTATCTAGCTTGTCAAAATCAGGGGTCTAGACTGTGGCAGAAAACACTGGAATGAATGGTATTTGAATTGGATTTGTTCTTCATCAAAAGAGGTGACATCACCACTCCATCGCTCTCTCTTGACGTCTCTGGTCACATTCTCTTTTGCTATTTTCAGCACCAGAAAAATGTAGGAAAATAAAACTTCAAGTAGAACTCTAGTACTTTATTGAGGGAAAATGTACTGGCTATGGCTGTGATATCTGGTTGTCTCAGCTAGGTATCTTAAGATGATGCATTAATTGTAAGTCACTCTGGATAAAAGCGTCTACTAAATGACTAAAACGTAAACGCTTGTTGTGATGTGAAACTGTAGACCTAGAGAGGAGAGCCACCAGGGTCACAGGGGAGTGTCACTTTAGGGCACTTTTATATTAGTATTGATAAATAAACATTATTTAAAACATCTGTCAGGCCCTGTTAAATATCCTCACCCTGGTTCAGTGACTCCAGAAACCCAGGGCATTGAATATTTAATTATTGTACTAACTGAATAATCAAAAAGTCAATTTCTAAACAATCGCCCGCATTCGGAAAGACAATTGCATTTGTAATATGTGCATGTGTGGCGTCCTCCTCTCTCACCCCTGCCCTGCCATGCCTTCTCAAAGTCTGACAGTGAAGGAGCAGTGCTACGGCTGCTCCAGCTCTTCACCTAATTAGATGCTTATCTCTGTACTTGTGAACTTGTATACCATTAACAGTTACGCAGGACAGAGCTGGGACTCCGAGGAGTGATGTGATGTGGGCCCGTGTGGCTCAGTTGTTAGAGCATGAGGCTTGCAATGCTAGGATTATGGGTTAGATTCCCACAGGGGGACCAGTAGAAAAATGTAAACACTCACTACTTACTGTAAGTCGCTCTGGATATGAGCGTCTGCTAAATGACTCAAATTTAAATGTGACGTGGAGGAACATCAGGGGACAGGGATGTCCATGAAATTAGCCACCTGATAATTGATTAGCCTCTTGTAAACAGGAACAGACTCCAGAAGGCAGCGCTGTTACTGTTGTTGACTCTTGACCTTTTAGAGGGATATAGGGTTAGAGAATGTATAAATACTATAGGCTCTTTGAGACGTATGGAAGTGGAGCTCAGGCAAGACGGGGTTAATCATGTGTCCACTGTAGTTCAAACTGTTCATGACAAGCGTTAACCTTATAATACATGTTGAACCGTTTAAAAATATCTCATATTGTCATTTGAACGTGTTACACTGTATTTCATTATTATGTTTGTAATGAAACTCTTAGAAACGCTGTATTTAATATAGATATGCTGCTTTTTTTATTATATATGTGGAGTTATTATATATTCAATTAATAAATTAATGATAATACACATGGTAATTATTAGTCAAATTTGAATTAACAATCAACAGAACGATAATACACAATAATACTCATAATAGACACTATTTTCCCAATAATAACATTTCCATAATAGACAAATACGTGTAGTTATGTATTCACACAGAGGCATAATATACAATTATTGTTTTCCTGCATGATAAACAATTATGCACATGTTGTCAATATAAAAATGTCCATGATTTGATTTAATTCTAATAGAAGTCCCAGGGCAATACATGAGGCGGTTGGTTAATAGAAGACAAATGATTAAAGCTTTCTCTCTCTCTCATAATCACAATAATACTCTCATTGGTTTGCCTCTGCAGTGATTAAACAACTCACAACACTATACAAATAGTAGAGTTAACTTTGAGTTAGCTGTTCCCTTCCCTGCATATCATTTGATATGTTTACCGTGTATATAAAGGGAAAGAGCATGTGCATTTAAGAGGAAATATCTTAGCATCTGGGACAGAAAAGTGACAGATACTGTACGTGTTAAAAGACACCTTTGATAGATACCCTTCTTATTGGCCCCATTGATCCGAGTGCTGTGTGTGTGCTCGCCCGCGGGTTTACCCGCCCGCGTGTGTTTGTGTGTGTATTGACAGCGTGTGTGTGTGTCGTCTTTTGGTGCCCGGTGTGTGTTTAATCACTAGCACACTCCCCTGTACAGTGGTCCCATTGTGCTGTGAGCAGTGTGTGTGTGTGTGTGTGTGTGTGTGTGTGTGTGTGTGTGTGTGTGGCATGCGGTACCAGGCTGGGTCAAAGCAGCTTAGTTCCGATCTGTTGGGTGACCTGCCTGGGCCGCGTGCTCGCCTGGCCTCACTGACCTGGATGATTTCATTACAGAGAGGTGAGGAGCATGGCCTCAGAACTCAGCACGTCTGCTGCTAGCAGCTACACACACACACACACACACAGATGAACACACACAAACACATGTGCGAACACACATGAATGAACACATACGCGAATACACACGTGTAAGGTGAACACAGACACGCACACAGACACGCACACACACACACATGAGCAAACATACTCACACCTACTACCATAGACATTCACCATGTGGACATTGTACACCGATGCTGGCTAACACATCCAACGTCAAAAACATGCCGTATTCACTGTTATTCTAACCGACGTTACACGTGGATTTCCATAACTCCCTCTGCCACAGAGCTGTATGATTATAGCCCTTTCACACCACTATTCATGCTATTTTTCTGTCACCACATATGCAATGTGCTTTATTCAGATCAGATGCTGGTTACTGTAATTGCATGACAGTTCTACAGTAACAACACTGTTTAGAACAGAGCTGTGGCAAAGCAGAGGTCAAGGACCCGTCTTACCGCTGGGAGCCAGTAGATGGCGATGTAGGTTAATGCAGTGTGTGGTTAGTGAACCCTAGTCTACGTACACACTGGGGCCTAGCCCTGGCCTAGTAGGTACAGCACATCAGATCACTGGGTTATCACGAGAGGAAATGGCTCAAACATCTTGCTTCCTCTTTATTGCACAACAGGCTACATGCAGAATCCGAATATGAAGAAAAATGAATTATATAGCTAGGAGAATTGTAGGCTACAGCTGAGCTAGGAGATCTGGTGTGAGATCTGGTGTGAGATGGTGGCACATTTCTGAGCAAATACATGTGAGTGTTTCGGAGTTATTGTGAAACTTCCCATTCTTTCTTTTTTCCTTTCATTATATAGTTGTACACGTAGAAGAGAGGAGAGGAGAAACAAGGGGAGGAGGGGTTATGAGGCTGTGTACAGCTGTCCTCTCCTGCAGTGTTTCCAGGACACAAAGCATCCCTCTCTCTCTCTCTCTCTCTCTCTCTCTCTCTCTGTCTGTCTGTCTGTCTGTCTGTCTGTCTGTCTGTCTGTCTGTCTGTCTGTCTGTCTGTCTGTCTGTCTGTCTGTCTGTCTGTCTGTCTGTCTGTCTGTCTGTCTGTCTGTCAGTACTGTCTGTCAGTACTGTCTGTCTGTCTGTCTGTCTGTCTGTCTGTCTGTCTGTCTGTGCATGGCTTTGAGAGGCTCAAGAGTCCTAGGGAGGGGGATGGAGAGAGCAAGCTGCTTAGGGCACATGAATCGCTGCCTGTCCTTGCCTGCCTTCCTGGCCCTTATGCACGGACACAAAGGGCACACACACACTGGAGAATACAAGTGTCTTCTCACTGCTCTTCTCACTCCTCTTCTCTCATCTCTCTTCTTCTCTTCTCCTTTTCTTTTCCACCCTCTTCCTTTTCCTCTATTTCCCTTCTCTTTCTACCTGTATGTCTTGTCATTCTCTCGCTATAAGAAATGTTCTGGGGCTTTGTGTTGCTGCTTGTTTGCTTGAAATGTAATCTGCTGATGTAACACGGAGGGAAATTGAGTCTAACAAATGTCTTGAAAGGCACATACTGCATATCAAACCCGAACCAACAAAGGCAGACAAAACGCTAACGTCTTGCCTCCCCACCAACTTGTGAAGTTGATATTTCAACAGAATAATACGCTGATGTCCTCGGAATAAAGGTAGACAGCGTTTGCTGCTGTTTTGTTTTGTGTTGTCATTTTGACTTGAATGGGGGAAAGTTGGATAGAAGAAAGGGTTTTGTTTGATTAACACCCTCTCAGCCATGTCAGTTTGGTTGTTGGTGCCGTCATTTTAAGGTGAAACTCGGGGAAGCGAGTGGAAGGTTATGTAAATCGTAGCACAGGAGAAACAGTCAACAAATGTAATTGCTGTTTCTTTTCTTTTGTCAGATGGCAAGTTGACAAGAACATTTTCAACTATTCATCCTAGACAAACAACAGAAAGGGATGGTTTTGAAACTCTATCTATCTATCTATCTATCTATCTATCTATCTATCTATCTATCTATCTATCTATCTATCTATCTATCTATCTGATTGTGCCTTCAGAAAGTAATCACACCCCTTGATGTTTTCCACATGTTGTTGTGTTACAGCCTCAATTTAAAATGGAATAAATTGAGATGTTGTGTCACTGTCCTACACACAATACCCCATAATGTCAAAGTGGAATCGTGTTGTTAGAAATGGTTACAAATGAATAAAAAATCAAAATCTGAAATGTCTTCAGTCACTAAGTATTCAACCTCTTTGTTATGGCAAGTCTAGATAAGTTCAGGAGTAAACATGTGCTTAAGTCACATAATAAGTTGCATGGACTCACTCTGTGTGCAATAATGGTGTTTAACATGATTTTTAAATGACTACCTGATCTCTGTACCTCAGACATACATCTGTAAGACCAGGGAGGTTTCCCAATGCCTTGCAAATTAACCTATTGATACATTTTTTTAAACAGACATTGAATATCCCTTTGAACATGGTGAAGTTATTAATTACACTTTGGATGGTGTATCAATACAACCAGTCACTACAAAGATACATGCGTCCTTCCTAACTCAGTTGCCGGAGAGGAAGGAAACTGCTCAGAGATTTCATCATGAGGCCAATGGTGACTTTAAAACAGAGAGTTACAGAGTTTAATGGCTGTGATAGGAGAAAACTGAGGATGGATCAACAACGTTGTAGTTACTCCACAATACTAATCTAATTGACAGAGTTCAAAGAATGAAGCCTGTACAGAATACAAATATTCCAAATCATGAATCCTGTTTGCAATAAGGCACTAAAGTAAAACTGCAAAAAATGTGGCAAAGAAATTCACTTTTTGTCCTGAATACAAAGCGTAATGTTTGGGGCAAATCCAACACAACACATCACTGAGTACCACACTTCATATTTTAAGCATAGTGCTAGCTGCATCATGTTATGGGTCAACAGGCATAATGTGCAAATATTGTACAGTCCAGGTGTGCAAAGCTCTTAGAGACTTACCCTGAAAGACTCACAGCTGTTATCGCTGCCAAAGATGATTCTAGCATGTATTGACTCAGGGGTGTGAATACTTATCAAAATTATATATTTCTCTATTTAATTTTCAATAAATGAGCAAAAATGTCTGAAACGTGTTCACTTTGTCATTGTGGGTAAAACAATAAATATTTAATCCATATTAAATTCAGGCTGTAACACAAAAACATGTGGAATAAGTCAAGGGGTGTGAATACTTTCTGAAGGCCCTGTGTCTGTCTGTCTGTCTGTCTGTCTGTCTGTCTGTCTGTCTGTCTGTCTGTCTGTCTGTCTGTCTGTCTGTCTGTCTGTCAGTACTGTCTGTCTGTCTGTCTGTCTGTCTGTCTGTCTGTCTGTCTGTCAGTACTGTCTGTCTGTCTGTCTGTCAGTACTGTCTGTCTGTCTGTCTGTCTGTCTGTCTGTCTGTCTGTCTGTCTGTCTTTCTGTCAGTACTGTCTGTCTGTCTGTCTGTCTGTCTGTCTGTCTGTCTGTCTGTCTGTCTGTCTGTCTGTCTGTCTGTCAGTACTGTCTGTCTGTCAGCCTGTGTCTCTATCAACTTCTCTTTGAGGAGTAGGAAGAACAGAAGAATGGATGGTGAACAGCTGCCAATAGCATAGATAAGCATAGAGAACACACTGCTGCCATAATCACACTGTCCATTACTGTCATTACCACTGTCGGACCATCACTGGCACATTATCACAGGCTGAGTGGAGTGTGTGTGTGCCCGTGCGTGCCTTTTGTGTGTGTGTGTGTGTGTGTGTGTGCGTGCCCGTGCGTGCCTTTTGTGTGTGTGTGCGTGTGTGTGTGCGTGTGTGTGTGCGTGCCTTTTGTGTGTGTGTGTGTGTGTGTGTGTGTGTGTGTGTGTGTGTGTGTGTGTGTGTGCGTGTGTGTGTGTGCGTGCCTTTTGTGTGTGTGTGTGTGTGTGCGTGTGCTCACGAGTGAAGCTGCAGGGACAGCAATAACCTTTTCCACTGGGGTTATACTAATGCTCAGCGACTCTGTTGTTCTGAAATAACAAAATTACATCTCCGTTCACAACTGTATAAAAATCACATAACATACCCACACAATAAGCCATTTGAAAGTCTATGTGTCTGTGCCGTGGTAAACAGCATAATGTACTATAATAGCACACCATTACATATTTGGCCAGCATGGGAATCCATTTTCTGAGTAAATGAATGTCAAGGTTAAGGAAGGTTTTGTGTGTTCTCTTTGTTTGTAAAATCATCTTTGTCATGGTGATGTCTGACTTGTTTGAAGGTTATAGTTTAATGGTTCATGCATGTATTTGCAGAAATATTTTGAGCATTGGATGTCTTCATTGAGTGTTAATATAGTACCACCACCTACAGTTTTGCTTTAAAGGAAAAAAACAATAAAGGTAGGATATTTTCCAGAGGAAAATGCAAATCCATATTCCGATGCTAGTCTCCTTCCTGTATGTATGCAATGCATAGTATGATAATGCAATCTTGTTCCTTCAGAGACTCCAGTGTGTGTTGCTGCGATAGCGTCTCTGTGCCTTTCCTATCCTTCGCGTCTCACTCCTTTAACAGAACACTAGATGTTTTCATCTGTCTGTAAACACAGCTTTTGGTGTTAAAGAAATGCACCCTCTGTTTCTCTGAGGCGAGCTTGTAACCATTATCATTGTTTTTACCTCAGCAGAGCTGCTCCCTAATCTGGCATGTGTTTTTAGGGGGAATTCACACGCACACACTCTCGCGCTCACACACACACACACCTCCTGTATTCATTACTGTATCCTTAACCTTGTGTTTTCGTGAGTGAACACGTTCTCATTTACAACAATGACTTGGGGAATAGTTACAGGGAAGAGGAGGGAGGATGAATGAGCCAATTGGAAGCTGGGGATGATTAGGTGGCCATGATGGCATGAGGGCCAGATTTAGCCATTTAGCCAGGTGTTAACACCCCTACTCTTACAATAAGTGCAATGGGATCTTTAGTGGACCACAGAGAGTCAGGACACCCGTTTAACATTCCATCGGAAAGACGGCACCCTACACAGGGCAATGTCCCCAATCACTGCCCTGGGGCATTGGGATATTTCTTGGGGGACCAGACCAGAGACTGACCAGGACCAACTCTACTTCGCTATTTGTATGACAGAGGCAGGTAGTGCTCCAAACTGAATTCCAGAGTGATTCATTCCACTTCTAAAACAATGTTATTTTGACTCATTCCAGATCAAATCTTCCCATCAGCGAAATAATGCTTTAGGTGAGCTTGGCTTTAGACCCATAAATTGTCATGGCTACATGGGGTTGTAGGAGGTGGAGGGTACAAAGTTGGAACAGTGGTGACTAATGTTAAAACAAGTCCAATCTTTGGAGTCCACCTGAAGGTATATAATAGGCTATTGTGATAATTGCATGAAGCAGGATTATAGGGAATTACAGGAAGTATTGGCATCGAAAGGTTCTACAAACATTTGCCCATGTAATTTCTTACTCCCGGTAAGCTGAGCATCCGTGGGTAGCTAGACCTCTAGTCACCTCCCTGGCCCAAGCAGAGTGCATCCTGGGTAGCGGGTTGGCCCTCTTCTGCTTATTAACCTTTCCTAATTAGATGGCAGAGACACCGTGGTTCTTCTAATGATCCCTCAATGGAAGGACAGGGCCTCGTCTGTGTCCTCTGACACCAACGCTAAATTAGAATCCCATCCTCTCTTTTTTTCACCCCGCCTTCGCTTTTCTCTCCCCTCGTTTTCTCCGGTCATAAGTTTTCTGTTTCTTAGGGCTAGCAGACTGAGTTCAAAGAGAGAAACGAGTCTCCTCTCAGGCGTTTCTCTTCCTCTTTAAGAGTTAGAAAAAAGAGGGAGTTGGAGAGAAGGCCTGAGAGAAGATAGATGGAGAGAGAGTTAGAGAGAAGGCCTGAGAGAAGATAGATGGAGAGAGAGTTAGAGAGAAGGCCTGAGAGAAGAGCGGGAGAGATGGAGAGAGAGTCAGAGAGAAGGCCTGAGAGAAGAGCGGGAGAGATGGAGAGAGATTCAGAGCTAGAGATTCCCATCCCCGCCGGCTGCTCCAGCAGAGCCCAGGGTTTTATTAGCCATGATTAGCACCCCCAGTATGGATCCTATTCACTAATGACTTGAGCTGCTGTGGTTCACTGCGATTTAAGTACCACCTCAATCCCATTATCTCCTGTCCCTGAAGCCAGCCTCAGTCACCCAGGCCTTTGTGGGAGGAGGGGTGGGGTGGGGTGGGGGGCTATAGGGTTATTGATAGGGGATCCTGGACTGGGAAACTAGAGAAGAAAGAGAACCACCACAGACTTCTAATGGACCAATGGGGGGGCTGGGATCACTTCCGGCCTGCATGGCCAAGCTGCAGTCGATCCTTCCTGGTTTGGTTCTGGAGTGGGGTTGAAACAAAGGAACTAAGGAAAGGTTTGTGTCTGTCTGGCAGAATTGGTTGTTTTCGGGGGTCTCGCTCTCTGTTCACCCCTGAGCTACTAATTACAATTCAGATGTCACACACTCAGCAGATAATAGGAGTCAGGATACAGAATTAGAATATTCCATGGGACTGCAGGGGGTGTCTTCTTGAGAGAGGAAAGTGTCTGTTTAGCAGGGAGGGGGGTGCGTGGTGGGGGGTGAGAACAGTCTATATTTGGCCACTCTGTGTTCTTGTGCCCCCTATCCCTGTACCCCGTCACCCTCTCTTCACACGTCGGGTGTGTGTTGGCACGACGGCGGCAGTCTGTCTGTTAGGGGCCGATTGAGTGACATCTGCTCCGGAGAGAGGGAGAGGGACGGACTTGCTGCTCTTGGCAACGGTGGCGGTGCGGGCTCTGGCACAAGGCACGGTGGGTACAGCGGGGGTGGCGGCACCAACAGCAGGCTGTGGATGGCCTAACAGAGAACCGTTTGCCGGAACAGCATGACATCTCCTGGAATGAAAGCTCTCTCTCTCTCCCCTTCACTCCTCCTCTCTCTCACACACACTGTCGCTATCTCTCTCCCTCTCTCTCTATCTCTCTCCCTCTCTCTCTATCTCTCTCCCTCTCTCTCTGTCTCTCTATGGTATCTCTGTCTCCAGTCCTGTTCTTCTCTACTGGTGTCTGAAGCAAGGATGTCCACGTATAATTTTTCATGGGATGTTCAAAGTAGTTATTTTGTGGCGTGTGTCTACGGACAGAATTTTTTTTCGTTTCCGTCGCCAATTGTCTCGTTCCCTCTATTTTGAGCTGAACTCTCCTCTTTCATCCTCCTTTTTTCAGGTTTCATTAAAACAAACACCAATAATGAAGCAGTGCGCTGACATCTGCAGGAAACCAACAACTAAATGAATGCGAGAAGCAACATCACATCTCAGCCTTCCCACGGTCAGTCACACACAGCATCTCAAAGAGAAATACCTAACCACCACAGGCAGGCATGCGGGACGGGTAGTGTGTGTGTGCTTCAGCAATTTACATAGTCTTTATTCATCTTCTCTAATTCTGAATTGCACTTACCAACAATTTAACATAAGTATATTTATTAGCCATCAAAACATCATTAACGCTCAGAAAGTTTCAAGGGACTGGAAGTATGTTTTTTGAATAAGGAGAAACAAATAAGATTTGATCAAAATGACTGTACTTCTCTCTCCTCTGTTTCTGCCTCCTTTCCCAGCTACTGAATCCTCCCCACCACCAGTCAGTGTTGTCAAGGCGATATACAGTTGATGTGCTGTAAATTGATTTCCGGGGAGATGTGATGGATGAATGGAAAATGAACATCTTCATCGATGACCCCTCCGCGCCGTCGTCTCGATTGCTTCTCCCCACGCCCGCCCATGATTGACAAGCGCGCTAACGAGCGCTGTCGCCGGTCGTGTTCTTATTTCCCTGTGTGGGAAACACGGCGAGTCTCCGGCCCTACGGTAATGAGCCCTACAAAGAGAAGGAGAGGACAGAAAGGAAGAGATGGAAGACGGAATGAAAGAAGTCCAAGTAAATAATATAGAAAGGGCCAACATGAAAGTAGATTCAAAAAGTTGAGAATATTGCCGACAAAAGAAAGGGGCGTGTCATTGTTTATCTGTCTTCTACCGTGATGGATGTCTTTCTTGCTGACGGTTTCAGCTACAACTTCAACCTAATGGATTCCTAGAGTGGGCTGGGATTTCAAAAGACAAAATGAGTCTTGGCGTAATGAGCGGTTGTTATATATTTGATAGATTATAATTGATATAGGGTGGCAGAGTGCGGTCCTTATTTGACTTTAAACGTCTCCTTCAACGCAGACGAGAGCTGCCTTCTAACACAAACACCAATCAAGGAGATCACAATTACAGGAAGACAAACGAGAGCAGACTTTTAAAATATCAACAAAACTTTATCGATATGATGGAACTCAAGGTCATGAAGCCAGGAAGCTACGTTTTAAGCACAAAGCCATATTGGCGTATTGAGTAGAGACAGAGAGTGTGTGTGAGAGAGTGTAATGTTTACTGTTCATTTGTATTGTTAATTTCACTTTTGTTTATTATCTACTTCACTTGCTTTGGCAATGTTAACACATGTTTCCCATGCCAATAAAGCCCTTAAATTGAAATTGAGAGAGATGCATGCATGTATACCTGTACATACGTGTGTGTGTTTGAGTCATGTAATGTATTCATCCAGACGAGTAGTGAGGGTTATAAATCCGTGTTTACTTAGTGTGATTAGGAGGTGGCGGGATGTTGATGATGGTCTGGTGTGTAATCACACATCATGATTTATTCTCACCGTGATTAAAGCCCCCAAATGTTCCTATTGTCAGCCCCTCATCAACACACACACAGGTAAGATGCTGCTCTGATTAACACACACAGGTAGGAGGCTGCTCTGATTTAACACTGTAAAGCCTGTTTGTCTGTTTGAAGGACAAATCCATCACCAAAAGAAGAAGATATCAACATTTTATGTGGCGCCATCCGTTTTGTGCTTGACATCTATGTTTGGGTAAATATAAGACATATTTATCGTTACCAATCACGTTGATTAACATCTGAAATACACATTAATGCAATCCTGGACTAACATGTAAACAACCCCAGACATCATATACCAGTAGGCTACTAGATGACTTCTCTCAGTATACATCCAGAAGTTTACCAACTCTGCCTTCCTCCTGAAAGTCACTTATCAACTGCTGTGTGTCTCTCTCTCAGCTGTGTAGCTTGTTCATTAGTCTGGGAGGGGGGAGACGGGGAGAGACTGGGAGAGGGGGGAGACAGGGAGAGACAGGGAGAGACGGGAGAGACGGGGAGAGACTGGGAGAGGGGGGAGACAGGGAGAGACAGGGAGAGGGGGAGAGACGGGGAGAGACTGGGAGAGGGGGAGACAGGGAGAGACAGGGAGAGACGGGAGAGGGGGGAGAGACAGGGAGAGACGGGAGAGACGGGGAGAGACTGGGAGAGGGGGAGAGACGGGGAGAGACAGGGAGAGGGGGAGACAGGGAGAGACAGGGAGAGGGGGAGAGACGGGGAGAGACTGGGAGAGGGGGAGAGACGGGGAGAGACTGGGAGAGGGGGAGAGACGGGGAGAGACTGGGAGAGGGGGAGACAGGGAGAGACAGGGAGAGACGGGAGAGGGGGAGAGACAGGGAGAGACGGGAGAGACGGGGAGAGACTGGGAGAGGGGGAGAGACGGGGAGAGACAGGGAGAGGGGGAGACAGGGAGAGACAGGGAGAGGGGGAGAGACGGGGAGAGACTGGGAGAGGGGGAGAGACGGGGAGAGACAGGGAGAGGGGGAGACAGGGAGAGACAGGGAGAGGGGGAGAGACGGGGAGAGACTGGGAGAGGGGGAGAGACGGGGAGAGACAGGGAGAGGGGGAGACAGGGAGAGGGGGAGAGACGGGGAGAGACAGGGAGAGGGGGGAGACAGGGAGAGACAGGGAGAGGGGAGAGACAGGGAGAGACGGGAGAGACGGGGAGAGACTGGGAGAGGGGGGAGAGACGGGGAGAGACGGGGAGACAGGGAGAGACAGGGAGAGACAGGGAGAGGGGGGAGACAGGGAGAGACAGGGAGAGACAGGGAGAGGGGAGACAGGGAGAGACAGGGAGAGACAGGGAGAGACAGGGAGAGGGGGAGACAGGGAGAGACAGGGAGAGACAGGGAGAGACAGGGAGAGACAGGGAGAGGGGGGAGATGGGTAGAGACTGGGAGAGGGGAGAGACAGGGAGAGACAGGGAGAGGGGGGAGAGACGGGGAGAGGGGGGAGACGGGGAAATGAAGGGAGTGAGTGAGTCAGGTTCTCAGATGATGATCCCACCAAACACAACCGCAGGCTCTGGCAGGGATGTGACTTCAGGCTGGCTGACAGTGACACCACAGCCCTCGCCTCTCCTCGTCTCGTCTCCCCCCCCTCCTTTCGTCTCATCTCGTTCCCTACTAATGCTGGATTACTCTTGACTACAGCAGTAGTACACAGCTCCTGTTCTCATGGTTTCATCACTGTTTTCAACTCATTGTGTATCGTTTGTGGTATACCTCAACTCTGTTCGACCGCCAGATGATCTAATCTCCCCTCTCTTTCCAAGTCCGTCCTTGAAAGAGTTGTGTAGAATGGATGTGTTGAAGAGAAGGAGCTAGGAGCTGCAGTGTTTTCTATAGAGCTGAGAGGCTGTGTGTGAGGGCCACTGGGTAGTGACCTCTCCTTTAATATCCCAGCACGATGGGGGACTCTAGGACTCTGCAGGCGGGCAATTCATACCTTAAAGATGGGCCACCCTGCTGCTCAGGACGTGTGCCCTCCCTTTGACCTCCCCACGCCCCTTGACCCCTGTCACCATGGCAATGGGGAGTCCCATCACCTTGGCCACCCCTCCTCTCTCCCCCTCTCCCCTCATCATTCCCATCTCCCGGGTCCCACTAGGGGATCTGTAATGAAACAGCTGCTCTGTACTCTGCAGCAGTAGGCTGGCCTACACCGTGCACCATTCATACCGTTTAGATAGGAAACCTGACAGTAAGCTGAGTTTATGACAGTACAGTAAATGCCCTTGATCAAAGGAAATGTAGAGTGTAACCTAAAATCAACATCTTCCTTGTTTGTCTTCTTGACCCTTCAGATTGTTCTCCTCTCTTCTGCCTCCTCCTTGTCCTCTCCCCTTTCCCCCCTCCTCTCTTCTCCCTCCTTCCTGTCGCCTCCCCTCTCCTCTCTTCTCCCTCCTTCCTGTCGCCTCTCCTCTCTTCTCCCTCCTTCCTGTCGCCTCACCTCTCCCCTCTTCTCCCTCCTTCCTGTCACCTCCCCCCTCCTCTCTTCTCTCTCCTTCCTGTCACCTCCCCTCTCCTCTCTTCTCCCTCCTTCCTGTCGCCGCCTCTCTCTTCTCTCCTCTCTTCTCTGTTCCCCAGACATCATGCCATCATTAGTGTAAGGGATTT
Source organism: Oncorhynchus masou masou (assembly GCF_036934945.1). NCBI lineage: Eukaryota > Metazoa > Chordata > Actinopteri > Salmoniformes > Salmonidae > Oncorhynchus > Oncorhynchus masou. Next base: position 78,680,118 of record NC_088217.1, on the reverse strand, counting down.
CACCCCCGTAGTGGACAAAAATGAATGGCAAGTTATTGGCATAGGCCAAACCATGCACACATTGGCCAATACCACCCAAAGCGGCGTTGATTCATGCAAAGTTTACTTCTATTGCCATATGGGTATTGCCAGTTGTAACACTTCAAAAATCCAACAGGTGGCGATTGCACTCCACCATGGTTTTTCATATTGGTATTGGACTCCAAGTCAACATCCAAAAGCCAAATTTTGAAAAAACGAATTTTTTTGAAAAAAACGTATCACCCCTTAAAAAAGTGCTTTCTGGACCGTTTTTTTCAAATTCTTTCGCTTTTTTTGACAATTACACATGTATAAGAACTGTATGAAAATACTTTTGTCCAATTTTATTAACATAATTTTTTTAATTTTTTTACTTGCGCATATTGCATATGTTTTGTCCATGTGCAATATGATTTCATAGGAAGTCAGAAGTCAAAAGTCAAAAATTATTAAATTTCATAAAAAACTTCACACACCCCTAAAAAAGTGCTTTCTGGACCGTTTTTCGAATTTTTTTCGAATTTTGTGTCAGTTACACACGTATAAGAACTGTATCAACATACTTTAGTCATATTTTATTATTATAATGTTTTTTTTTTTTTTTGCTTGTGCATAAGGCATATGTTTTGTGGGGGCCAAATGTCATAAGAAATTTGACATGCTCAAAAATCCTTCAGAAATGAAAAATTGACTGGCCTGATGAACTCGGGATGGCCGGGCAGTGATTGTTGTTCCTTTCAATCACTCGTGGTGTTGATTTCATCATGTCCATTTGGTGATTTTTCTCACTTTTGCAAAGTCACTGTGCATTTGCCATATGGTTAACTGGGCAGTCACCATCACCAATTTGTCATGCCATAAAAATCATGTAGGAATGCCAAATTGACTGGCCCGATGACATAGGGATGGCTGGGCAGTTATTCTGGTACCTCTCCATCGCTCGTTTGGGTTGATTTCAGAATGTCGCTTTTGGTGATGGTACCTCACCGCTTAAACATATTGCTAATGGACAAGAGTCACCTGCAAGTCACTGTCCATCAGTCAATTTGATATCATTCAAAGCTAACTATTGGAGGCACTGTCAGTCTCTACGCACCCCAATGATACGTCCTTCCATCCATGTTGTGTATCTGTGTGATTTAGTTTTCCTTTGAATTTTTATGGGAAAAATGACTGATTTACAGTTCATGGGGGTTGCCTAATCATATATATGAAGTTTTGGAAAGATCTGATATTTTTAACCCCTCCAAACAGCCCATGAGAGACCAATTATGGCACTTCCGGTTGGCACAGGAAGCTGTAACTCAACATACATCCTCATTGGGCTATTCCATTAGAGAATCCTGAGTTTTAAGTCTTTACCATTAAAACTGACTGATTTACACAGGGTTCAATGCACTATGTCCATCAAATTGCAGGCAGTGTATGGGTATACACTTTTAGGGCGATTTGGACCACTTCCGGTTGGTCCAGGAAGCTTAGAATCGACACAGGTAGACCTTATAGTGGTCTGATGGACTGGTACCAAAGACAGGTTCATACAACATTCATAACCCATATAGACTCCAGGTTGTATTTAGTGGAGCAGCCAATATATTCCTATGGGGAGAGAAGTCAATGAACACTGTTTTTATGTAAACACCTTCTTTTGACTGTGAAGGGTTAATGTCACACGGTCAAGGATAGGCTTGGACAGATCAGGAGGACCTTAGGAACAGTCCTGTGGTTGAATTGTCTTTCTAAACCTAACGGTTCCGCCGCTGTCACCCAAAATCAAATGACGTACTGGTGAAGGCTTCATATTGGGCCTATTTTTCTCATGGTCGCCGCGCTCAGACCGAGCGAGCTACGGTCAAGCGGGGCACCTCGTTGGACTCGGCACAGTCTGGACACTATGGTCATGCCATTGTTTGTGTTGATTTCAGAATGTCCATTTGGTCATGTTTTCTCACTTTTGCAAAGTCACTGTGCATTTGCCATATGGTTAACTGGGCAGTCACCATCACCAATTTGTCATGCCATAAAAATCATGCAGGAATGCCAAATTGACTGGCCCGATGACACAGGGATGTCTGGGCAGTGATACTGGTACCTCTCCATGGCTCGTTTGGGTTGATTTCAGAATGTCACTTTTGGTGATGGTACCTCACTGTTAAAACATATTGCAAATGTTCCTTACTTTTGCAAAGTCACTGAAAGTTTTTGCAGGAATGCCAAATTGACTGGCCCGATGACCTCGGGATGGCTGGGCAGTGATACTGGTACCTCTCCATGGCTCGTTTGGGTTGATTTCAGAATGTCGCTTTTGGTGATGGTACCTCACTGTTAAAACATATTGCAAATGTTCCTTACTTTTGCAAAGTCACTGAAAATTTTTGCAGGAATGCCAAATTGACTGGCCCGATGAAGTCGGGATGGCTTGGCAGTGATTCTGGTACCTCTCCATCGCTCGTTTGGGCTGATTTCAGAATGTCCATTTGGTGATTTTTCTCACTCTTTCAAAGTCACTGTGCAGTTGCCATATGGTTAACTGGGCAGTCACCATCACCAATTTGTCATGCTATAAAAATCATGCAGGAATGCCAAATTGACTGGCCCGATGACCTCGGGATGGCTGGGCAGTGATACTGGTACCTCTCCATGGCTCGTTTGGGTTGATTTCAGAATGTCGCTTTTGGTGATGGTACCTCACTGTTAAAACATATTGCAAATGTTCCTTACTTTTGCAAAGTCACTGAAAATTTTTGCAGGAATGCCAAATTGACTGGCCCGATGAAGTCGGGATGGCTTGGCAGTGATTCTGGTACCTCTCCATCGCTCGTTTGGGCTGATTTCAGAATGTCCATTTGGTGATTTTTCTCACTCTTTCAAAGTCACTGTGCAGTTGCCATATGGTTAACTGGGCAGTCACCATCACCAATTTGTCATGCTATAAAAATCATGCAGGAATGCCAAATTGACTGGCCCGATGACCTCGGGATGGCTGGGCAGTGATACTGGTACCTCTCCATGGCTCGTTTGGGTTGATTTCAGAATGTCGCTTTTGGTGATGGTACCTCACTGTTAAAACATATTGCAAATGTTCCTTACTTTTTCAAAGTCACTGAAAATTTTTGCAGGAATGCCAAATTGACTGGCCCGATGACCTCGGGATGGCTGGGCAGTGATACTGGTACCTCTCCATGGCTCGTTTGGGTTGATTTCAGAATGTCGCTTTTGGTGATGGTACCTCACCGCTTAAACATATTGCTAATGGACAAGAGTCACCTGCAAGTCACTGTCCATCAGTCAATTTGATATCATTCAAAGCTAACTATTGGAGGCACTGTCAGTCTCTACGCACCCCAATGATACATCCCTCCATCCATGTTGTGTATCTGTGTGATTTAGTTTTCCTTTGAATTTTTATGGGAAAAATGACTGATTTACAGTTCATGGGGGTTGCCTAATCATATATATGAAGTTTTGGAAAGATCTGATATTTTTAACCCCTCCAAACAGCCCATGAGAGACCAATTATGGCACTTCCGGTTGGCACAGGAAGCTGTAACTCAACATACATCCTCATTGGGCTATTCCATTAGAGAATCCTGAGTTTTAAGTCTTTACCATTAAAACTGACTGATTTACACAGGGTTCAATGCACTATGTCCATCAAATTGCAGGCAGTGTATGGGTATACACTTTTAGGGCGATTTGGACCACTTCCGGTTGGTCCAGGAAGCTTAGAATCGACACAGGTAGACCTTATAGTGGTCTGATGGACTGGTACCAAAGACAGGTTCATACAACATTCATAACCCATATAGACTCCAGGTTGTATTTAGTGGAGCAGCCAATATATTCCTATGGGGAGAGAAGTCAATGAACACTGTTTTTATGTAAACACCTTCTTTTGACTGTGAAGGGTTAATGTCACACGGTCAAGGATAGGCTTGGACAGATCAGGAGGACCTTAGGAACAGTCCTGTGGTTGAATTGTCTTTCTAAACCTAACGGTTCCGCCGCTGTCACCCAAAATCAAATGACGTACTGGTGAAGGCTTCATATTGGGCCTATTTTTCTCATGGTCGCTGCGCTCAGACCGAGCGAGCTACGGTCAAGCGGGGCACCTCGTTGGACTCGGCACAGTCTGGACACTATGGTCATGCCATTGTTTGTGTTGATTTCAGAATGTCCATTTGGTCATGTTTTCTCACTTTTGCAAAGTCACTGTGCATTTGCCATATGGTTAACTGGGCAGTCACCATCACCAATTTGTCATGCCATAAAAATCATGCAGGAATGCCAAATTGACTGGCCCGATGACATAGGGATGTCTGGGCAGTGATACTGGTACCTCTCCATCGCTCGTTTGGGCTGATTTCAGAATGTCGCTTTTGGTGATGGTACCTCACCGCTTAAACATATTGCAAATGTTCCTTACTTTTGCAAAGTCACAAAAAATTCTTGCAGGAATGCCAAATTGACTGGCCCGATGACCTCGGGATGGCTGGGCAGTGATACTGGTACCTCTCCATCGCTCGTTTGGGCTGATTTCAGAATGTCCATTTGGTGATTTTTCTCACTCTTTCAAAGTCACTGTGCATTTGCCATATGGTTAACTGGGCAGTCACCATCACCAATTTGTCATGCCATAAAAATCATGCAGGAATGCCAAATTGACTGGCCCGATGAACTCGGGATGGCTGGGCAGTGATTCTGGAACCTCTCCATCGCTCGTTTGGGTTGATTTCAGAATGTCGCTTTTGGTGATGGTACCTCACTGTTAAAACATATTGCAAATGTTCCTTACTTTTGCAAAGTCACTGAAAATTTTTGCAGGAATGCCAAATTGACTGGCCCGATGACCTCGGGATGGCTGGGCAGTGATACTGGTACCTCTCCATGGCTCGTTTGGGTTGATTTCAGAATGTCCATTTGGTGATTTTTCTCACTTTTGCAAAGTCACTGTGCATTTGCCATATGGTTAACTGGGCAGTCACCATCACCAATTTGTCATGCCATAAAAATCATGTAGGAATGCCAAATTGACTGGCCCGATGACATAGGGATGGCTGGGCAGTTATTCTGGTACCTCTCCATCGCTCGTTTGGGTTGATTTCAGAATGTCGCTTTTGGTGATGGTACCTCACCGCTTAAACATATTGCTAATGGACAAGAGTCACCTGCAAGTCACTGTCCATCAGTCAATTTGATATCATTCAAAGCTAACTATTGGAGGCACTGTCAGTCTCTACGCACCCCAATGATACGTCCCTCCATCCATGTTGTGTATCTGTGTGATTTAGTTTTCTTTGAATTTTTATGGGAAAAATGACTGATTTACAGTTCATGGGGGTTGCCTAATCATATATATGAAGTTTTGGAAAGATCTGATATTTTTAACCCCTCCAAACAGCCCATGAGAGACCAATTATGGCACTTCCGGTTGGCACAGGAAGCTGTAACTCAACATACATCCTCATTGGGCTATTCCATTAGAGAATCCTGAGTTTTAAGTCTTTACCATTAAAACTGACTGATTTACACAGGGTTCAATGCACTATGTCCATCAAATTGCAGGCAGTGTATGGGTATACACTTTTAGGGCGATTTGGACCACTTCCGGTTGCTCCAGGAAGCTTAGAATCGACACAGGTAGACCTCATAGTGGTCTGATGGAATGTCATAGAAGACAGGTTCATACAGCATTCATAACCCATAAAGACCCCAGGTTGTATTTAGGGGAGCAGGCAATGTATTCCTATGGGGAGAGAAGTCAATGCACACTGTTTTTTTGTAAACACCTTCTTTTAACTGTGAAAGGTTAATGCCACACAGTCAAGGTTAGGCTTGCACAGATCGGGAGGACCTTAGGAACAGTCCTGTGTTTGAATTGTCCTTCTAAACCTAACAGTTCCGCCGCTGTCACCCAAAATCAAATGACATTGTGGTGCAGGCTTCATTGTGGGCCTATTTTTCTCATGGTCGCTGCGCTCAGACCGAGTGAGCTACGGTCAAGCGGGGCACCTCGTTGGACTCGGCCCTGCCTTGGGATTATGTTTATGCCATTGCCTGCTCTCTGTGTCTTTAAACACCACGCTTTGTCACTCCATCCTTGCTGTGTGTGTGTGTGTGAGAGCTTTTCTTTGACATCTGTTGGGAAAAATGACTGATTTACAGTTCATGGGGTTGTCTAATCACACATATGAAGTTTTGGACAGATCTGATTTTTTTAACCCTTCCAAACAGCCCCTGAGACACCAATTATGGCACTTCCGGTTGGCACAGGAAGCTATAAATAAACTCATATCCTCATTGGGGTATGCCTTTACAGAATCCTGAGTTTTAAGTCTTTACGTTAAGAACTGAGTTATTTACGGAGGGTTTAGTGAGTGTGTGTTATTTCAGAAAATCATAGAAAATCACAGAAATGTCGCAGAGCTCCGCAGCACATTTTAAAAATACTCGTATGAACACCCTGCAACTGGATCTGTAACCGTTGAAAAAAAAAACACCTATATCTGAACATCACGATCTGGTCAACGTACGATTTCTCGTAAATGACGATAGATAAATGGCCGATTTTTTTTTTTATTGACACCGGAGGCTCCTTGACTTTGACGTGAAGTGAAAAAATCTTTTCTCTATTTTCATTTTGGACCTTTAATCCCAGAAATATGGCCATAACTCAAAAACCGTTGAGGCCTAGACGCCATCTTGTTCGGGGCCATCTTCCCATAATGCCAAACCTACGCTCACCAAGTTTCGGCTTCGAAATATTTTCGGTTTCCGAGATATGGCACGTCGTGATTCGTGATGTTTTGTCCAATAGCAATATGATTGCTTATGCCCTCTTGTGGGATATTTCGGCATTGCGCAAAAATGGGCTAAAATTTGTTTATTTTATTAAACGAAAACCGAATGTCCGACAAAGTTCATTTGATGACTTCCCGGTAGGTCTGGCCCTACCGCTCGGCCCGACGCCGTCCCCGAATTTCTAAAATGTTTTCGGACGTCTAGTAAGGGACCGTACAGTTCCAATAGGGACTTTCTCACTAACCATACGGTGATTGTCGAAATGTTCCCTTAAGGTATGTTAGGCCTCTCCTCTGACTCAGTGTATCTCTTCCCCAGCCTCTCTTCTCTGTTCCCCAGACATCATGCCATCATTAGTGTTAGGCCTCTCCTCTGACTCAGTGTATCTCTTCCCCAGCCTCTCTTCTCTGTTCCCCAGACATCATGCCATCATTAGTGTTAGGCCTCTCCTCTTCCCCAGCCTCTCTTCTCTGTTCCCCAGACATCATGCCATCATTAGTGTTAGTCCTCTCCTCTGACTCAGTGTATCTCTTCCCCAGCCTCTCTTCTCTGTTCCCCAGACATCATGTCATCATTAGTGTTAGGCCTCTCCTCTGACTCAGCGTATCTCTTCCCCAGCCTCTCTTCTCTGTTCCCCAGACATCATGCCATCATTAGTGTTAGGCCTCTCCTCTGACTCAGTGTATCTCTTCCCCAGCCTCTCTTCTCTGTTCCCCATACATCATGCCATCATTAGTGTTAGGCCTCTCCTCTGACTCAGTGTATCTCTTCCCCAGCCTCTCTTCTCTGTTCCCCAGACATCATGCCATCATTAGTGTTAGGCCTCTCCTCTGACTCAGTGTATCTCTTCCCCAGCCTCTCTTCTCTGTTCCCCAGACATCATGCCATCATTAGTGTTAGGCCTCTCCTCTGACTCAGCGTATCTCTTCCCCAGCCTCTCTTCTCTGTTCCCCAGACATCATGCCATCATTAGTGTTAGGCCTCTCCTCTGACTCAGTGTATCTCTTCCCCAGCCTCTCTTCTCTGTTCCCCATACATCATGCCATCATTAGTGTTAGGCCTCTCCTCTGACTCAGTGTATCTCTTCCCCAGCCTCTCTGTTCCCCAGACATCATGCCATCATTAGTGTTAGGCCTCTCCTCTGACTCAGCGTATCTCTTCCCCAGCCTCTCTTCTCTGTTCCCCAGACATCATGCCATCATTAGTGTTAGGCCTCTCCTCTGACTCAGTGTATCTCTTCCCCAGCCTCTCTTCTCTGTTCCCCAGACATCATGCCATCATTAGTGTTAGGCCTCTCCTCTGACTCAGTGTATCTCTTCCCCAGCCTCTCTTCTCTGTTCCCCAGACATCATGCCATCATTAGTGTTAGGCCTCTCCTCTGACTCAGTGTATCTCTTCCCCAGCCTCTCTTCTCTGTTCCCCAGACATCATGCCATCATTAGTGTTAGGCCTCTCCTCTGACTCAGTGTATCTCTTCCCCAGCCTCTCTTCTCTCCCTCCTATAACATGGTTGTTAACTGCACACGGCTTTAGAGGACGGTGTCTAATGTAAGAACCCTACTGAGGACATATTAACGGTGCACCACTGAGACGTACAGTATGCCCAAGCCAGGCACTGACATCAAATCAATATTCGTCCTGTCACCCCCGCTTGTTCATTCAATGCTTTGCATTTTTTTTCTACATGGTTTGATTGATTGTTGGTAGCGGGGGTTTTGATGGCGGGGTTGAGTTTGATAATGATATGTGTAATGCAGTAGCGTACGTTGCTGTTATGTAGATCTTAACAGGTTTGATTTCTGTCATTATAAGGCATGTATCTTCAGTTTAAATGAACTGGTGTGTGTGAGTGTTGTGTTTATTGAGAGAGAGATATTCCACTTTTGTTGATTTATTTCACTTGCTTTGGCAACGTAAACATGTCTTCCCCATACCAATAAAGCCATAGGGAGGGAGGAAGAGCAATATAACAGAGAAGCACCTCTGATTTCTGCTACTGTTTACACCATGGAGGCACCACTTCCCCACCGCACACCCCCCCTTCCCAACACTACTACCCCCCCCCCCCACACACACACACACACCCTCCCCCCATCACCACTACCCCACCGCACACCCCCCCTTCCCAACACTACTACCCCTCCCCACACACACACACCCTCCCCCTCACCACTACCCCACCGCACCCCCCTTCCCAACACTACTACCCCTCCCCACACACACACACCCTCCCCCTCACCACTACCCCACCGCACCCCCCTTCCCAACACTACTACCCCTCCCCACACACACACACCCTCCCCCTCACCACTACCCCACACACACAGCCCCAACAATAGACAGAAGGTGTTACTTGCAGGGCGCCCAGAGCAGGTCTATTATTCCCTTCTATTAGTGTTAATTAGCCTCTTATTAGGCAGGGCGACTCAGCGCGCTCCCTCATACTAACCAACCATTGAAAACACATGATCTCTCGCCCTGCTCAAGGTGACCAGGCTTTCTGTTAAATACTAACCAGGACTTCACAGCCACTGGAAGGTGAACCTGGGACCCGTCTGAAATGGCCCCCTATTCACTATATAGTGCACTACTTTAGACAGTAGCCCATAGGGTATAGAGTATAGAGTGCCATTTCAGATGC